>NC_137832.1:16327860-16384521 GCF_963921795.1 Nannobrachium achirus
GCGTCCATATTGGGAGAACTTTAGCCAAAAATAGCCAAAAATGTTTTCGGCTATATATTGGTGTAGATTGGAAAAAGAGCAGACTAAGAATAGAGTGAGAGGTCTATACGTTTTATATATAAGTATTGACGGTTCAAGCGGTTAAATATCTGAAAACACAAATTGACATGAATCCAAAATACACTGATGATTGTGCTGTCAAAATACTATATGGCATCTATTAACAGGTTGTTGGGGTCCCTGCTTCATCTCTTTCTCAGCTAAGGGGTCCTTGGTCTGAAAACGTTGAAGACCCCTGGTCTTTTTTATTTTCCTTTTTTTTTCATTTGAGGTACACGCACACACAACCCCGAAATGACACACAGATGGCCACACACACACACGCACCACTGCTCACTTCAAACTCTGTTAGATTTTTTTAGATGCAAACAGCACGAGTACAGTCATACACTTGGTCTAAAGGATGACACAAAAAAAGACCTTGCGGTCTTGTTTCCATTGGGGTCCTACGGTGTATTCAATTCATCAACTTGACAGGGAAAAGGTTTGAGGAACACTGCAGTAGATCTTGCCAAGATGAACGTTCTGTCCAAACCTATAATGTTTGACATCAGTGCATGCAGCCGGCCCCCCTATGAGGCCACGGCGGACAGACAGTTGACAGGGTCAGTAGTAGTTCAGCTGTATTAGGGTCAGTTCTTGTACTAGGCCAGTTCTTTTTATAGCGTGGCTCTGTAGGGCTCTAAATGTCTATAAAAGGGTCTGTCTGTCTGTCTGTCTGTCTGTCTGTCTCTGTCTGTCTATGTCTTGCTGTATGTCAGAGGATAATCTCACAAACTGCTGCACAGAAGTATCATGTGCACTGTCGAGTACCGTACATTTAACTCGAGGTACTTTGAGGTACTTTTACTTTAAAGTAACCCAAATTTTCACGATTTTTCAAAAATAGCAGATCTACAAGCTCACAGCGTGGCAGTCGGTGCCTTTTATATCTGCTATTTTTCAATGGTTAAAGCACAAAATGTGACTGAATTCTTGTACCCAGGGCCCAGAATGTGGTGCGACACCCCTGGCTGTGGGCTCGCCTTCAGTTCCAGTTGCCTGACACTAGTGATGGGCAATCCCGTTCATTTCAGTGAACGGATCATTTCGTTCACGTTCACGGTAATGATCCGTTCAAAAGATTTGTTCAAATGATTCGTTCATAGCGCGATCGTCCCGTGAAAAACACAATCGCGGGAGCGTTTTTATTACGTCGCGAGTACAGCCCGCCGTCGCGTCCTGTCTGCCGGCCGGGGCTATTAGGGGGAGGGGCGGGGGTGTGAACGAAAGTGTGAACGACCCATTTCAGGGATTTGAACGAATCGTTCACGAGTCATGCTAATGATTCGAATCTTATGAACGAATCACTCATGAACGACACATCACTACCTGACACACCCGCTTCTCTCTCTCTCTCTCTGACCTTGTCTGATGTGACCCACAGGAGGACCCTGTAGAGGTCCACGTTCACATCCAGAATGTATGGGTCTATTTCAACAGAGTTAAATGATGTAACATGTAACTCGGCATGTAAATGCAGTCTGTGTTGTTCGCGGACGACTCAGCCCTCCTGGAACGAGGACAACTCCCAGGTCGAAAAGTACACAGATCTCTGCAACATTTGTCTTTAGCTTTCAGACAGTAGTGCTTTCGAGGCCGGACGTGCACAAAAGGCGCCCGGCCAATCATTTCCCCACATGGACGCACAGGAACGGCACAGAACAGTGCTTGTGCGTGTGCATGCTAGAACGCGCCCCCATAGATTCGAGTGACAACGCGCCAAATGGCTATTGCATAACAAGTTTACCAGGTTGCAGTGAGTGGTGTGAGCGCATCCCCCCTAGATTCACAAGCCCAAGTACCCTATTCATGCATATTACTTTAACACCTACTGTAGGTTTTGTGTGGGTCCTCTAGCTCTGGTCCAGAGCATCAGTCAGTGCAGCTGACGCTCTGGACCAGAGCTATGCGTCCTCATACATGGCTCCATTACGGTATTCGTTCAACGCAAACGTTGTTTCTCTACTGCAGTGCTGTATTTTCTAATTGAATTAAATGAAACTAGAAAATAAAATCTTAAGTAACAATGCAAATGTAATTAAGATTAGAAAACAATCGTTTTGTTTTCCCACCATTAGATCTGCTGACATCCTGCTGACTTTCTAAATAGCCTCTATAGAGGCACGTTTGTGGGCGTGCATGTGACGTCAATACATGACCGTCTGCTCGGAAAAGAAAATCCCAAAGCACCACTGCTTTCACCACCAAACTTCACCACCCTGCGCACACCCTTACTCCACGGCTGAGTATGCAGCCCCTGCATGGAGCCATAGCAGCCATACAGCCTCCATTGATGTTGTGCTCAACACCGCCATGAGGCTAATCAGTGGTGCCTTACCATCAACCCCTGTCGAGTCCCTCCCCATTCTGTCTGGCATTCCACCTCCAGAGCTCCGTCGTAACTTTCTCAACCTGAAGCTGGCCTGCAAGAGTGCAGATGAGTCAACACGTCTGTTCCCTCGCCTGCTGAATTAGGCGTCCAGAGACTCAAACGCAGACACTTTTCCACCGAAGCTAGGAGACTCCTTACCACGAGCCCTCCAATGCACCCTGGATGGATCCTTGACCTCTGGAACAAACAGTGGTCCAAGCCAACATCTACGTTGAGGAAGTTCATCAACTCTCCTTCAACTGAAGCTACTGGGTGCGACTTACCAAGAAATGGGTCAAGCTCAACAGACTTTGCTCTGGAGTAGCTAAGACCCAACACTATCTGCATATGATTGGAGTGTCTGTCACTGACCTCTGTGAATGCGGAATACCACAGACTGTTGGACACATCACTGACGAATGCCCAATCTTCAAATCACCACATGGAATGAGTGGCCTAATAGAACTGGATGACGATACCACTTCTTGGCTGATGTCCCAGTTGCCTGTTTAGTCCTACACAAACGAACAAGATATTGGTATACATTTGTATTAATTTTGGTATTATTATTTTTTAAATCGCTCTGATTTCCCTGTTGTTGTTTTTTTAAAGATGTGTTTATTAACAATTATCAATCATTATACAAATACCAATGTATCACTCTTTTTTTTTTTTTTTTTGAGAACAAGACAGTAAAAAAAGTAAAGGACAAGATAAAAGACAAAAAGGATAACAAAAAAGACAGAAAAACCCCAATCCACCCGAACCCACCCCCCACCCCTTTCCCAGAATGGCCCACCACTACACTCTTACTCTATATCAAGACATTATACTTTTCCACAGAACCCATTGACAGAACTCTCAGATCATCTGAAAACACAGTCAACCTGTAGGGGATATAGTGGGCAGACAGTCCAAATAATCCTGCCAAATCTTTTGAAACAATTCAGGTTTTCTTCTGACATTGTACAGAATCTTTTCTGGTGTGCAATAAGAAGAAAGCTCATTTATCCAGTGTCTCTGTGAGGGTGCGTTCTCCGACTTCCAATTAACTAGAATGATTTTCTTTGCAGCTGTGCTTGCAAGCGAGACAAAATATTTTTTTATAAAATTTAGATTAAAAAGATTAACGTCACCCAGTATCCATATTCTTGGATCATGTGGTATATCACGATTCACTACCTTTGAGACAGTGGATATGACGAACTTCCAGTAATCTACCAGACAAGGGCAGTTCCACAGCATGTGTATGAGACTGCCTTCGTTTGTTTTACATCTTTGACATAAACTCTGATTTCCCTGTTGTGAGCTTGTAGTTCTGCTATTCAAGTCAAACGTAGTTACGTAGGAGCGGTTAGCACTGCTCAAAAATGACAATAATGTAAAACATTTCTAAAATAGTTGTCTCATGGATTGTAGGCTACTGTGCACATCCAGAGTGCATATCCACTGATTAATAACACACAATGATATTATTTCTACATCCCATTAGTTCGACTACGGTTAGGGTAGTTTTAGGGTTAGGTTTAGGCATAGTTTTACTGAGGTTAGGGTTAGGGGTTGGGTTAGGTTTAGGCATGGTAGCATTCACCAGGTTAGCATTCACCGGCGTCTGACGAATGCGACTTCGATCAAAAATGTTACGTCGCAATATCGACAGGCCCACCAGCCTTTCTGCAGGAAGCATCAGATTTGTCCGCTCACCTCTCTGGAAGCCCGGACTAAGTAAGAGTTTAATTCTGTTAACAGAGAGCTCTCTCTCTCTCTCTCTCTCTCTCTCTCTCTCTCTCTCTCTCTCTCTCTCTCTCTCTCTCTCTCTCTCTCTCTCTCTCTCTCTCTCTCTCTCTCTCTCTCTCTCTCTCTCTCTCTCTCTCTCTCTCTCTCTCTCTCTCACACACACACACACACGCACACACACTCAACGGGTGTGATTTATGTGCTGACAGGCCTACGGAGTCTCGGTGTGTTCCGTGTGCATTGGAAGACGTATCACTGCTGGGAGCTAAATATAAAATCAATGCTTGCGAGGCTAGGCTGGTTGGTTAGGGAGAACGGCCGCTCGACTGGAGTTTAACAGCGTTTTAACTCTCCGCTGACTGAGGCTGAGGGAACCACTATTGATTTTGCTTTTCCCCCCTATCGCCCCCTGTTCTCTTTTAATAAATCAGTTTTGGTCGGAGGTGTGTGTGCCCGCGCGTGCGTGCGTGCGTGCGTGCGTGCGTGTGTATGTACACACTTAATTGTTTGCTTTGTGTGTGTGTGTGTGTGTGCGTGCGTGCGTGCGTGCGTGCGTGCGTGCGTGCGTGTGTGTGTGTGGGCATACTGTACACAGTATGTTTCAGTCTGTAACAGTATATAATGAGTGTGTGGTACACAGTATAGGCTACTGTACCGTCCTTCACATCTTCTGTCACACATAGTACAGTATGAGTCAGTCTGTCTATAAGTGTAATAAGTGGTGGTATATACGGTACTAGATTTCGCTGTTTCTGTTTTCATACAGTAGTAACCTTTTGGGCACCGGTACTCGGGGACCGTGCAAGTCAGGAACTAGTAACATGGGGGGAACTAGGGGTGGACGATATGGTGATAAATATCGTTGAGAGTCGATACAATGTCTCCACGATATGCCTTTTCAGAGATATCGTATATATCGTGATACAGCGAGGAAGAGCCTTATAAAGAATAATACAGAGATTCATTGCGGAATTCATTTAAACCTGCTTTTTGGTCTAAATCAGTGGTTCTCAAACTTTACAATGTCATGGTCTCCCCTTAACTCTAACAGTACACAATTGAAACCAAATGGTTTCATTTGTAAACTGTCAGAATTACATACTGTACTTGTATGGGTCAATTTAGACCTCTCAAAAGAAACCCAGAGAGTCCCTGGAGCCCACTTTGAGGACTACTGGTCTAAATGGTCTGTTGCTCCTTTTTCTTTTAGTTTTTGTTACCTTGTAATGTAGGTGGTTGTACTGTTAAATAACTCGGAAAAATAACCATAAAAACCTACATGAAAATAATCGTGATAAGATTGTGTATCGTGATACAGCTTGGAAAAATATTGTGATATTGTTTTTTTTTCCATATCGCCCTCCCCTAGTGGGAACGACAATGCATGGTGGGAATGAATACTTGTTGTCAGAGTACCCTGTGTGGTGCCCACAACCAACGCCTCGCGGTGCGAGGCGTTGTGTGCTTGTAGATCGGCTGTTTTCACTAGTTTAAATAATTTTTAAAATGCTAAATGACAAACGAACGTTTTGGATATACAAGGTTTTCACCTGACAACGACGATATTCTGCACATGACATGGCGTGCAACCGGGCATAGGTGGCACGCTGTAGAAATTGACTTTCCGCAAAGGTATGCGAATAAGAAAGAAAGCTGCACAGACAAATGTGGTTACAAAATAATAATAATAATCTCCCTCGGCTCAGTGACCAAAAAACAACGTACAAATAAATCATGCAAAAATTTCCCACGGCTCTAATCGCAACACAGTAAAATACGGAGTGTGGATTTAACTCGAGAGTGTAGAAAAAACACTCTCAGGGTTGTACAGTAATAACACTCAGATTTTACAATGTGCTTTTCCTAAAACTAACTACAGTATATCATACTGTACAGTACAAGAGACCACACAGCACTCGCCATGCCTGCTTCGCTCTGAACAACTCCAAGTCCTGCGTACAGGGGTGTCACAAGGGGGGGGAAAGTGGGACTGGGTTACTAGGGCCCAAGGTGGAGGGGCCTTAACTATTTTATACTTAAGCTGTTGAAAAATAACAGATATACTGTACAAGCTCACAGCACGGCACGCTGCGAGCTTGTAGATCTGCAATTTTCGTCGTGAAAATGTGTGCAAATCTTTGAATATAATTATGTATTTTTTGAGCAAAATTTTTTAACTCAAATTTTGCTTCTGGCGGGGGACCCTTGGAACTAAATATTTTGAGATGGGGGTCCGTGGCCAAATACATATCATTTTGGGGGTCCTTCACATGAAAAAGTTTGACCACCAGTCCACTGACATAGAAACATGTGTTTTTCAAAAAACCTTAGAAGGATTTAGAAGGATTTTTCAAAAATAGCAGATCTACAAGCTCGCAGCGCGGCACTCGGTGCCGCGCTGTGAGCTTGTATATCTGCTGTTTTTCAATAGTTAAAGTACCCAGGGCCCATGCAGAGTTTGGTGCGACACCCCTGCCTAGCGTATAGCCTCCTCAGCTTGCGGTAATGAATGCAAAACTATTCCGTAAAGTTTTACCAGTCCCTGGCCTCCATTTTTATTGAGACCAGTGTCACGCTACAGGAAGACGTATGGCCCAACATACGCGGCATCACGCGCTCCAAACATAACCCTATATATTTCATGTTTCCTCTGTCAAACAAAGGCCGAGCGCTCACGTGACCGCTCCCCTGTCGCCATCGCCCGTTTTACACACAAACTAACAAATCATAGCCGTCGGGCGGAAACCTTGTATCTCCATATTTCAACATATTTTATTTTTTGGGGGGGTAAATGCATGCTGCATTTCAGGGGTGGGCAACTTTGATGATGGCGAGGGCCACTATATTTCCACCTTCACTGCAGAGGGCCACATTGCATATTTGTCATATCTCATACAGCAAAAATAGCCGATCTGCAAGCTCAAAACGCATTGCGCTGCGATGCGTTTTGAGCTTGTAGATCGGCTATTTTTGCTTCTTTTGAATTGGAATCCTGAATTATTTAGTTAATTGGAATCCTAAAATGTAACATTTGGATTTAATTTCAAACACATTTAGTTATATACTCATGTTAACTTCATGAACCATACAAATACATTGGACATTTTAATACTACTATACTAGTCATTAGGCTATACTGACTGACGGAAGTAAATGTTCATGTTGGAATTGTAACAGCTGAAATAGCTGAATAATATATCAGTATTCCGGTATTAACCTGTGGGCCGCATTAAGTGAAGGTGGGGGCCACATGTGGCCCCCGGGCCGCCAGTTGTCCATGTATGCTGTATTTTGTGGTACAAGAGTGTCATGCAAAACAGCAGCAATATCTGAGTAACAAGCTCACAACGCGTCGCATAGCGCAGTGGTTCTCCAAATTATTTTGGGGGGTCCCCAGGTGATTAACTTAATGAGAAAAATTGTTTTCTCACTCAACAGTAAACAACCAACATAGAGTGTAAGTGTATAGAGGGTTTATGCTCATTTCTAAAGTGACAATTTGAGGACTTTTTTAATGCCGATAAATTGACAAATTAAACATTGACCAAATTGTCAAATATTAGAGACAGAAATTGTGAAAATAGCCGATCTACACGCCTCGCGAAGTGAGGTCCCCAGTTGAAATAGGATTATTTTGGGGGTCACAGCTGGAAAAGGTTGAGAATCACTGGCATAGCGACATGTTCTGAGCGTGTAGATCTGCTATTTATGAGCAATTTTGCAACTGAAAGTGAAAATTAGTTAATTGTACCTGTGGGTTTTCCTAAAATATTGAACCGATGCAAAGTGTTAACAAGGGCTTGTGAGGCTTATTAACACATTGGGTGCCCCTGGATGGAGCCCCATTTATCCCCTCTCGCTGCCCAGGCCCACCACCATTCTATATATTGAATTTGGGCCTGCAGCGTCAATGCATCCGTCATGACGTCACTTGGTCACATGAACGCAGACAGGATGTTATTGTGTAACTTACTGTATGGGCCAGTGTTGATCATAGCTGTTCATTGCCGATCAAAAGTTGGTCATTTTGCCGCAGCTGGCCACAGTTTTAGCCATAAAACAAACATCAGAGATAAAGGGCGTTAAAGATGGGGAAATGCATTGGATTATATGGAGAAAAACGGCCGCGCGATGCTCTCAGCGTCGATTCGAACGACCCGCGGTGAATGGGCTGCATCCAGGCGTAGCCCAGACCTAACGGTGAGATTTAAAGTTAATACTGTAAATACAGTAAACGCGTCAAAAACGTCGTGGGCCTCCAGCGACATCAAAGAGTTTGACGCGTGGGTACCCGCTGAGGTAACAACAGCATTAGAGCCACTGGAACACACACAGGTCCTTTTCTTCCATTTCCCTGACAAAGCCAGGGTTTTTGGACATACAAGGTTTCCACCCTATGGCAGCGAGGAAATCATGAATGAGAAGAATGTCTCTGAGGAGATCTCAGAACATCTCCTGTGATGTTCACACCCGTCTGTCTGTCTGTCTGTCTTGTGTGTGCGTGCGCTTGCGCTTGTGTGCACATGTGCGTGTGTGTGTGCGGACCGATGTCAACACGCACGGCGGTTTCTCCACCGAAGGTCTGCTCTCTCCTACAGACGAAGGAGGCTGAGGAGGAAGTGTCGAGGAGTGTAAGATCAAAGAAAGGGATTATGGGTTCCGATGACTTCTGCTGGCATGCCTGGGCCCCCGAGTGGAGCATTTGAAGCTCGGTACGGCGAGCTCCGTGTACACAGCACAGAGGAACAGGCTCCCCCTCCGAATAGATTTGTGTTCCAGGCTTTTTAACCCATTTAGGCCTAGGATTATTGAATGCTTTAACCAGTGAAAAATAGCAGATATACAAGCTCACAGCGCGGCACCGAGTGCCGCGCTGCGAGCTTGTAGATCTGCTATTTTTGAAAAACTTGTGGAAATGTGTGCAAATCTTTGAATATATGTATTTCAAAGCGAACGTTTGTAACTCAAATTTTGCTTCTGGGTGGTCCCTGGAACTAGATATTTAGAGATGGGGGTCCGTGGCCAAATACATATCACTTTACATGAAAAAGTTTGAGAACCACTGACATAGTAATCTCTCAAGAACAGACTAACTGAGCTACAGTTAAGTGAAAAGGACCTTTTCTTTGACGATGGCTGGCCAGATTGCTGACATAGAAACATAGGTTTTTCAAAAAACCTTAAGAAGGATTCAAAAGACACTTCAAAATTCAAAATTCAAATTTTCACGATTTTTCCAAAATAGCAGATCTACAAGCTCGAGTGCCACGCTGCGAGCTTGTATATCTGCTATTTTTCAATAGTTAAAGCATAAAATAATAATACACTAAAATGTGTACCCGTTCTGAATGGGTTTTAACAGCGGTGGATTTTGCCTCCTAGCATATGGAGCCTTGGCGCGTTCAGTAGCAGCGGTCTGTCGTCGCCAGATGTAAAATTGGCACGGAGCGGCAGCCTCGGTTATGGAAGCGTGTTCTGAAACGAGGTGGCTCTGCACCTGTTTGTTTGTACTTCGTCGTGCGGCGCGGTCGCACGCGAAAACTATACTCGATCTAAGAGCTCACGATGCGTCGCAGTGCAACGTGTTGTTAGCGTGTAGTTCCGGTTTGTAACTCTGTCGCGCGACAAAGGTTTATGCACAGCAAACACATGCAAACATGTGTGAATCACCAGGCACGTGCACACATAGACATCAAAGGGGGCTTGAGCCCCTGCCCTTTTATCCGTCTGTAAAAAGTGCCCTCTCCAGAGCATGAATGATGTTTTACTATGGTGAAAGAAATGTAAATGCCTTCTTTCCATGTCATACCCGAAGGCAGCGTTTAAGAGAATTGCCTTGGTCAAACTCTCCTGAACTTGAATGCAGCAGCTTACTGTATGTTTGAGTAGAAATCCATGCCGTTACACCATGTCTACAGTATTGACTTCATTATGTTTTGTTCGGTGCTATAGCCCCGAAAATAGCCGACCTCGCACAAGCTTGCACAAGCCTCCGAGCTTGGAGGTCGGCCATTTTCGATATTTTCACCAAAAGGCCCTTTTATTTATTTCAGCCCCTGCCTCTCTAACATTCTCAGCATGCCCCTGTGAATCATACAGACATACAAGTACAAGAAAAGTACGATTTAACTAAGGCAGATCTCGCCAACTGATGAGTTTAGCAGCCACACAAAATAATATTTGCCACACAGCAACATCCAGAGAGTTAATGTCAGAGTTGAGACGTCTGACATCAGGGGCGTCAATTGGGTATGGCAGGGGTATGCAGCTGCCATACCCTGGGTCCAGGGGGGAACATAAAAGTTACTTTTAAATATACCGGTAAATCCATGAATGTCTCTTTGTCTATCTGTTCTGGTTATTATGTTGTTAAATTACAGTAAAATAACTACAAATGCAAAATGTAACAAAATGGTCACTTTAACAAGGTATTATAATTATATTCTCCACACTTTTATTCTCCCCATCTTGACAAAATGGTAGCCTATTTTTCCCAGGTTCCGCAAGTCAGCTGCACAGGTGCAATTCATTATTATTAATTGTGGCACGTTTACTAACATGCCAAGTTTAGCTGCACTTGAACAACCATTCCAGGCTGCCATATCCAGCCCAAGAAACCGTAGAAACGGGGAAAAATAAAATGTACTTCTTAAAAATAAATGTATCATGCCTTGTTGCTAAGGTATGGCAACATGACTGGTGTCTTGCACGTGCGCCTTAGCATGTGTGCAAGACACCAGTCATGTTGCCATACCTTAGCTTTTTCTGAACTGACGCCACTGTCTGACATGCTTAAAATTGGCCCGAAAAACAGACAAGAGAGGAGAGGACAGAGAGGACAAAACTTTACCTGTATCATATCATTAACACTTTCCGAGGCACACATAGATTGTGTTTTTGGGGGGGGCGTGTTTTGACAGTAATGAAACATTTCCAGGCTAGGTGTCCTTAGATAAATAAACGTGTCATTGTGTGCCCTCTCACCCCAGGCACAGCTAGCCCGCCCTGACTGGCATCCCCTGATCACCCTAATGAGGCTCGGGCGCAAAACAGGTCGGGTCAGAGGGGGCACGGCCATTATCTCGCGTCTCCCCATTAAAATCACCTCCAGCGGCCATTCCTCCCATGCAATCAAAACCACGACCCTCAATTAGCGGGGGGGGGGAAGAAATTATGCAGATATCGTGCACACGCACGCGCGCACGCGCCCACCGCAGATCCGGCGATGCTTAACACGCAGGCTCGTAATAAAGCTGGCGATATAAATTGTGGGAGGGGAGGGGAGGGAGGGGGGGGGCTGAGGGGACTGGTGTGGTGTGTATGTGCGTGTATGTGTGTGTGCGTGCGCGTTGGGGGGCAGTCTTGACCAGAGGCCAGTGAGTGATTAGCAAGCATCAACCCATGTATGGTTACGGCGGCGGTGATGTTGTTTGGGTGGGGTCGGTTCGCGGTGGGTGGGGTGGGTGCGTGCGCGGGGTGGAGGGCACGGAGTGACAGGGGGTAATTACTTAGGGGAGGTCAGCCGGAGGTGACGAGGGGTGCAGGGTGACATGACTTCTGAGGGGACACGCCACCACCCCCCCACCCTCGCTTGTGTCACAGCGACCCCCCCCCAATTGCCCCCCATCCGCACCACCCTGCTCTGTTACAGCAAAGGTCGCTGTAAGTACACTACACTGTAATGATGGCACAATAAGCTCAGACACATACATACACATACATACTGTACATACACGCGGCCTCACCCGTGACCCCTGCGCGCGCGCCGGTCTTTATACACCTGCATGCAGGCACGTGCACAGTGCACACATAGGGGCTTGAGCCCCTGCCCTTTTACCCGTCCGTAAAAAGTGCCCTCTCCAGACCATGAATGCAGTTTTCACTATGGTGAAAGGACAGCCCATTCTCACTCACACTGCTTCAAACCCTAACCTTAACCTCAGTAAAACTATGCCTAACCCTAACCCAAACCCGAACCTTAACCTCAGTAAAACTGAGGGTGAGAATATGTTGGAAAGGAATGCAAATGCCCTCTTTCCATGCCATACCTGAAGGCAGCATTCAAGAGAATTGCCTTGTCCAAACTCTCCTGAACTTGAATGCAGCATCTTATGTTGAAAGAATTGCCCTCTCTGTGTAGAAACCCATGCCGCTACGCCACATCTCCATTATTGACTTGATTATGCTTAGTTTAGTGTGGTATTAAGTATCGGAAAAAGCCGACCTCCAAGCTCACAACGCGTTGCAGCGCGACGCGCATTGAGCTTGGAGGTCGGCTATTTTCAATATTTTCACTAAGATGCCCCTTTAGAAATTTCAGCCCCTGCCTCTCTAACATTCTCTGCACGTCCCTGCCTGCACGCGCACAAAAGCTTACGCAAAGGAAAACGGGCGCAGCTCGGGCGAGCGCACGCACACACAAACGCAGCAGCGAGTGCACCTGTAACCTACACATTTCCCTACATACTGTACATACTCGCAGTCTCGCGTGCACACGCACACACACATTCGCACACAGGACTCAGGAGTAGACCTGCAAGCTCCCTTACGTACACACACACACACACACACCGGTGTGCATGTGTACACACACGCACACACATATAGAGCCTGAGGGGAAGTGACAGACCCACCAGGAAGCGTTCCGGAGACTGCTGTGAGTAGAGGAGTGTTAGAGGAGCTCCCTCCACAGATCAGCACCACAAAGGGCTCTCTCTCTCTCTCTCTCTCTCTCTCTCTCTCTCTCTCTCTCTCTCTCTCTCTCTCTCTCTCTCTCTCTCTCTCTCTCTCTCTCTCTCTCTCTCTCTCTCTCTCTCTCTCTCTCTCTCTCTCTCTCTCTCTCTCTCTCTCTCTCTCTCTCTCTCTCTCTGCCAGTGGTTTACTGCCTCTGTTCATTTGACTGTCACCACAGGCTCCCTCTTTTACTGCTCCCCTCGCTTAGAGGAAGCAACGCTAGAGAGAGAGAGAGAGAGAGAGAGAGAGAGAAAGAGAGAGCGAGAGAGAGAGAGAGAGAGGGAGATATAGAGAGAAAGAGGAAGTGAGACGCTCTAATACCTAAAGAGGAGATTGGTTCTGAAGTCTGTGCTCCCCCCTCCAAACACACACACACACACAGGGGCGTCACAAGGGGGGGGGGGGGAGTGAGTGGGACTGAGTTACTAGGGCCCATGCAAGGTGGAGGGGCCTGGAATCTTTTTATACTTTAGCTATTGAAAAATAGCAGATCTACAAGCTCACAGCGCAGCACCGAGTGCCGCGCTGCGAGCTTGCAGATCTGCTATTTTTGAAAAGTCGTGAAAAATAATGTGTGCAAATCTTTCAATATATTTTCTAAACCCTTTTAAGCAAACATTTGTAACTCAAATTTTGCTTCTGGGGGGGTACCTGGAATGAATTATTTTGAGATAGGGGTGTCCGTGGCCAAATACATATCATTATGGGGGTCCTTGACATGAAAAGGTCTGAGCACCACTCACATAGAAACATAGGTTTTTCCAAAAAAAAAAAAAAAAACATTCAAAGACACATTTTATCCGCTATTATTTCAAAAGCAGCAGATCTACAAGCTCGCAGCTGTGAGCTTGTATACAGTATCTGCTATTTTTCAATAGTTAAAGTAATAATTTTTACGGGGTCCCGCAGTGAATCCTTGTACCCGGGGCCCAGAATTTGGTGCGACACCCCTGCACACACACATTCATACCCCCCCATCCATTCCCCATACTCTCTTCCTCCCGGGGGCTAAGCTATTGATTGTTGCTTCCCTTCCGAGATCCTCCGTCAAGGCTTGTTATGGCGGCACCCTTCCTTCCCGGGACCACAGCTTTGACAGGTATACCTCCTCCACGTGGGGGTAATGCATGCTGGGATTTCGCCGGGCCCTTCCACGCCGTTTCATCGAATCCCTCGGAGGGTTCGTCGGATCGCGGGGCGGTGATTGATTTGTTTCCTTTTTAAGGCGAGAAGAAGTGAGTGAGTCGGACTTCAACGTGAGCAAGCTCTTTTTTTTTCCCCATCGTTAGAATGACGAGGAGGAACAGAGTTCTTTCTCTCTCCTCCCCCCTCCCCCCCTTGGCCGCGTGCGTATCGTTGAGATCACTATTACAGCTTATCGCCGTTGTGGGGTGAAAACCTTGTATGTCCAAAACCGTTTGTTTTGTATTTATCATTTAAAAAATGATTTAAACTAGTGAAAACAAACGATCTACAAGCACACAACGCCTCGCACCGCGAGGCGTTGTGTGCTTGTAGATCGGCTGTTTTCACTACTTTTGTGCGACGGCCTTGTATGATGAAGCAGGGCTTTACTTTGCGAAAGAACGCACACATCTGAAACTTGGAGATAAAAGGTTTCCACCTGACAGCGACGTTATGCTACACTATTCTACCGCTGTTCCCGCAGACAGACAAGGCTAGCTATGTTGTAATGTAGGGTAACTCGTGAATAGTTAATCTCTGTAAATATTTCATGTGTTTGTGTTTGCTTGCTCCCGCCCCGCTCCGACTCCGACTCGGGCCACCATATACCCGAACCTCACCGATAAATGTAAAACGGGCCGGGCCACGGACTGCGTGCTGAACGTGGCCGGTGACCTACGAGCTTGTAGATCTGCTGTGTTCCCGACTCGTGGCTGACCCGCGAATTCAGCACGCCTCGTTCAAAACTTCACTTCCTTGGGGACTTCCCATAAGTCCTACACTATCTCATTAGTCCTACATTTCATTAGTCCTAATTTGGTCAGTGTTAGGTTTTAGGGTTAGGTTTAGGCATAGTTTTACTAAGGTTAGTGTTAGGGTTTGGGTTAGGTTTAGGCCTAGTTTTACTGAGGTCAGGGTTAGGTTTTAGGGTTAGGTTTAGGCATAGTTTTACTGAGATTAGGGTTAGGGTTTGGGTTAGGTTTAGGCCTAGTTTTACTGAGGTCAGGGTTAGGTTTTAGGGTTAGGTTTAGGCATAGTTTTACTGAGGTTAGGGTTAGGGTTTGGGTTAGGTTTAGGCATAGTTTTACTGAGGTTAGGGTTAGGTTTAGGCATAGTTTTACTGAGGTTAGGGTTAGGGTTTGGGTTAGGTTTAGGCATAGTATTTTCACCAGGTTAACATTCACCAGATTCTGACTAATGGGATGTACCGTAGGAACAATGAAATGTCGGACTAATACCATGGCACCTCTCCTCTCCTATATATAGCCAGCGAGTTCAATTGGAAGGGGAGCAAAATGTTTGCCCTCTCACGCCCTCATCCATCCATCCATCCATCCTCCCCTCCTCCCTCTCTCTCCCTCCTTCGCTCTCTGCCCCCTCCCCCTTCCCCCTCCCCCCGGCCTGGCCATTAACTTCAATTAACGTGACGGTTCATCAGCGGAGTGGAGAGAGGACCGCCGTTGTCACGAGGCCGTTGTCCAGTACTTATCTGATTACTCTTAATGGGAGAAAATACGATAAACAAATTCAATTATCCCTGACCTATTTTCAATGGGGTGGTTCCGGGGGGGTGAGGGGGGGGGGGCGTACGAGATTATTATTATTCATGTCATTTTCTGAAGTATGAATATGAAGAGACCTAATTACCTCGGTGTCATGTTTTTTTACGGACGGACGGGGAGTATGTAAATACATTAACTCCATATTCATGGTGATGAAGTGCCGTCGAGCGCGCGAGTGAGTGTAGGCGCGAGCGCGCGAGAGGAGTGAGTGATGCCGAAAACGAACCAACGCCCTCCCGTCGTGTCCTCAGCGCCCATCAATTCTTCAACGGAGCACCGAGCAGCCCCCTCGTCGTCCTGCCTTATTGACGACGTAGCAAGCGCCAGGGCCGAGTGCCGCTCTATAGCTCCAGGGGCGTCAGTTGGGTATGGCAGGGGTATGCCAGCTGCCATAGCCTGGGTCCAGGGGGGAGAATGCAAGTTACTTTAAAAGATAAATCCATGAATGTCTCTTTGTCTATCTGTGCTGGTTATTATGTTGTTAAATTACTTTAAAATAACTACAAATGCAAAATTTAAAGGAGCTATAGTCAACTTTTTCATTGTAGGTGTACATCCTAGTCTACAGACTAGGATGTAAACAAAGTACGGGCCCTGTAAATGTAAACAAAGGGCCAAAATGATTATTTTATCATTATTTTACGCTTTTTGTGGTCATTTTTAATTGAAACACATATATGAAGCTTATTTTTTTATAAAATATTTTCAAAACATTATTTTTATTTTAGCATCCGTTTTTCAAGAAAAAGTTGACTATAGCTCCTTTAACAAGGTATTATAATTATATTCTCCACACTTTTATTCTCCCCATCTTGACAGAATAGTATATATCCAGGTTCCGCAGGTCAGCTGCAATTCATTATTGTTAATTGTGGCACGTTTACTATATTATGCCAAGTTTAGCCGCACTTGAACAACTGTTCCAGACTGCCATATCCAGCCCAAGTAACCATAGAGACTTTTGGGGGAAAAAATGGAACTTCTTAAAATAAATGTATCATTCCTGTTGCTAAGGTATGGCAACGTGACTGGTGACATCAGTCATGTTGCCATACCTTACCTTTTTCTGAACTGACGCCACTGTCTAGCTGGCTTGCAAATTCCTCCAGCGAAAGCAAAGCAAAGCCACGGAAAGGATGAAGACAGATGGTTATAGATTTAATTAAATCCAGAGCTTGACTACATGAAGATTGAGGGAGGTAATTGAAGATGAATGCCCCACAATGGCAAAGCCCCCGACTCCCTCCCCGCCTCGTCGAAATCCTCGGCACAACCGTAAGCTGTGCACTACAACAAAAATAAATATAGGCTATCATCGTTGTCGGTTGGAAACCTTGTATGTACAAAACCGTTCGTTTTATCGTTTCAAAAATTTTGGAATAGTGAAAATAGCCAATCTACAAGCACACAACGCCTCGCGATGCTTGTAGATCTGCTATTTTCACAACTTTTGTGCAGCAGTCTTATATGATAAGGTAGGGCTAAGGCTTTGATTTTCAAAAAAAAAAAAAAACATGCAAATCTGAAACTTGGGAGATATAAGGATTCTGCCGGACAGTGACTATATACGCCCATACATATCTGGCATTGACTCTTGAAATCTCATTTTTCTTATCAAATGACATGTGTAACCATTAATAATAATACTAACAATAATAATTATGATATAATAATGAAATAGTAAGCTTTAGGAAAAAGAGTACCAGACAACAGGAGATTGCATACAGAAATCTTGCTTGGCCCTCAGCAGGAGATTGCATACAGAAATCTTGCTTGGCCCTCAGCAGGAGATTGCATACAGAAATCTTGCTTGGCCCTCAGCACTGGGATTTGTGGTGAAAGAGCTATTAAAGCCCCTTTTTGACTGCAGCTTTAGCACCACACTACACTGCACCACACATTTTCCATTACACAAAAGTACCCCTATCGGTAAGAAACAAATTGACCCTTTTAACTGTGATTATAATACAAAATACATTTTTATTACAACTATCCTAATTATAATGCACTATAATTGGATTATAACTGTGATTATAATACACTATAAAGTATTAATATATTACTATGATAATTATAATACACTATAATAGATCATAACAGTGATTATAACACAATAGAATCTATTATCATGTATTACAACTATATTCTGGTGGTCTAAATGAAAAGTCATTGAATGATCAGTCATTATGAGGTGTTTGGCCCTGTTTGGCCTAGCTCAGACCTACTCTAGATTGGATACTTTTTACCATGTTTAGTACTACTTTCACACAACTCTACCCAGGTCTGTGTAGTGGAAAACCTGGCACAAGTGGGCGGTGTGGAGTGGTGTGGTGTTGTGTTGGGCCATGTCAGTGGAAAAGGGGCTTAACAGGTGTAGACTAGTAGTCAACAGTAGGCTGTATTTACTTCTTCAAGATCCATGTCAACATGATTCATCAAGGATTTCATTGAATCTTGATAGCAGCTCTGTGAAGAGCCTGCTTAACCCCGATTTGTACTTGATCGTACAACGGAGCATAAATTAAGCATTGTACTATACTGTTTCAAGATACTGTCACTTGTTCTGACAAAACTTCTTGCACATGGGGACAGCATTGGAAAACCTTGAAATATCCTCACACTGGCTAATTACTCATTAAAAAATGTATCTGTTAGGTAGAAAACTCATTATTGTCGTTGTCGGGTGAAAACCTTGTATGTCCAAAACCGTTCGTTTTGCATTTATCATTTTAAAAATGATTTAAACTAGTGAAAACAGCTGATCTACAAGCACACAACGCCTCGCACCGCGAGGCGTTGTGTGCTTGTAGATCAGCTGTTTCCACTACTTTTGTGGGCCTTGTATGATAAAGCAGGGCTTTACTCTGCGAAAGACGTACACATTTGAAACTTGGAGATATGAGGTTTCCACCCGACAACGACGATATGTTACTTTTCTATGTTACTGTTACTTTTCAGGATTCAAATTTGAAAAACAGCAAAGGTAGCAGATCTACAAGCTCAAAATACGTGCTTCGCTTCCGGTGGCGTCAGTTCAGAAATAGCTAAGGTATGGCAACATGACTGGTGTCTTGACACCAGTCATGTTGCCATACCTTAGCAACAGGCATGATACATTTATTTTAAGAAGTTCATTCTATTTTCCCCCAGTTTCTACAGTTTCTTGGGCTGGATATGGCAGCCTGGAACGGTTGTTCAAGTGCAGCTAAACTTGACATGTTCATAAACGTGACCATTTTGTTACATTTTGCATTTGTAGTTATTTTACTGTAATTTAACAACATAATGACCAGAACAGATAGCCAAAGAGACATTCATGGATTTATAGGTAAAAGTAACTTTTATTTTCCCCCCTGGACACAGGGTATGGCAGCTGCCATACCCAATTGACGCCCCTGTTCACTTCAGTGTGTGGTGCGGTTAGGGGTGGGCGATATGGCGATAATTATCGTCTCGGCGATACAGCTTTGCCACGATAGGCCATTTCAGAATATCGTTTCTCTCGTGATACAAACAGTCATTTAGAAAAGGCTCTGGATACAGCGAGTGCACGTTCCATGAGTCGCAGCTCTATTGCTTAATTTATACTTCTATAGTACTGTGGTGTAATTCGCCAAAAAGAACAGATCTACAAGCTATAACGTGTCGCGGCTCAACGTGTCATATAGTTTGAGGATCTGTCCCCTGCTTTCACGGCCCCTCCCCCGTGCAGCACGCAGACAGGCTACAGAGTGTCTACAGCACTGACTGAGTTGTGATTGTGTGCAGGAGCACGGCACAGTGGTCCACGATTTAGTTTCACTTTCACGGGACTTTAGTAAAGCAGTGATGCAGCTTGGCCTGCATTCTTTGAAGCATATTTTTTATAATGGATGCATTAAACTAACAGGACGCAAACTACTTATCCGTCCTGCTATCGCTATCAGCCATCTCACTGCTTGCAAAGCTGAACTGTGCTGGAGTCTCATCCATAGCTGTGTGTTCTGGCAGTATTGATGAGATGATTTAGATCACCTTGTAAATCCATGCATCTGTTTTTTATTAACTATAAACAAGTAGCTATTTGCTGCTATTTGTAAAGTGCTTATGTTTTCACCATTGATGCATGCGTGTGTCGTCGCGAATCGCGGTGAAATCGTCGCGTCTATTTTGCGTCTATTTTATCTATTACATAATTGGCTTAGTCATAAAAACCATGCCATTATTGTTAGTAGAAAAGCGAAAAGCTAGGATGATAATGAGTGAGTAATTCTCTAAAAATAAAGCTTGTATCATAACAAACCTCCTGACTTTGGTTGGTCATAAGGTAATTTGTTTTCCCTCAAGTTTCAATGGTAAGGCATGGGTTGTTGTCAACCTGTGGGTCGAGACCCCCAGAGAGGTCCCGCCAAATTGTTTTGAATATAGCCGATCTACAAGCTCACAACACTCAAAAAACATTTCAAAGGAACCCATAAAACATTTCTGGGACCCATTTGAATGACCTGAACCATCATCACACCAACTAGTAAATATTTTGAGGTAAAAGATGATAATTGTTTAATCAAACATCTGAATGTTATCATTAAAAAAAAACTATCTTTCTATCTGCAGCATAAAAATGAATAGATTATCTATAGAATATCTGTGTGGGTCTAATAAACCAACCATAAGGTAATTTGTTTTCCCTCAAGTTTCAATGGTAAGGCATGGGTTGTTGTCAACCTGTGGGTCGAGACCCCCAGAGAGGTCCCGCCAAATTGTTTTGAATATAGCCGATCTACAAGCTCACACCACTCTGATAACATTTTAAGGGAACCCATAAAACATTTCTGGGACCCATTTGAATGACCTGAACCATCATCACACCAACTAGTAAATATTTTGAGGTAAAAAATGATAATTGTTTAATCAAAAATCTGAATGTTATCATTAAAAAAATCATAGATTAGTCTATCTATCTTTCTATCTGCAGCATACAAATGAATAGATTATCTATAGAATATATGTGAGGGTCTAATAATCATAATAAACCTAAAAACCCGCATAAAACAGTATCGTGATAATATCGTGTATCGTGATACTGCATGAAGCATATCGTGATAATGCTTTTATCCAGTATCGCCCACCCCTAGGTGCGGTATAGTATTATGATCAACTATTGGTGTTAATTTACGAGAAAGAAAAAACACAAGAAGTTAAAACATGGAGATAAGAGGTTTCATGCCCTACAGCAGTGATAGCTAAAGAAAGGGTCTTCGACAGGGGGTCCGGGACCCCTAGGGGGTCCTCAGAGTTATTACAGGGGGTCCTCCAAATCTTTGAGTGATATATCTTTTATAAATGTGGGTACCATAGTGTTTCCATATTTTTTTTATATTAGCGACTTGAACCCTAGTGTCCATATTCAGAGAAATGTTGCCAAAAATAGAAGACCTACAAGAAGCTCACAACGCCTCGCAGCGCAGGGCGTTGTGAGCTTGTAGATCTTCTATTTTTGGCAAAGAGCTTTGCTGTATTGGGGAAAGAGAGCAGACTAAGTAAAGAGCGAAAGTCCAAGTTTATTAAGTATTGACGGTTCACGTGGTTAAATATCTGAAAACACAAATTGACATGAATCCAACATACTGATAATTGTGCTGTCAAACGATGAAACTATATGGAATCTATGAAAAGGTTCTAGGGGGTCCCTGCTTCATCTCTCTCTCTCAACTAAGGGGTCCTTGGCCTGAAAACATTGAAGACCCCTGATCTAAACAACTAAGACTGAATGACTCTTTGGACGTGCATGGTGTGGGCATTTGTTTTGCAGTGTTGTTTTTGTTGCTCAGGGCCTGAATAATCTGTGGAATGGCATGGGCTCCCTCTGTTGGTGGCTTGCTCCTCAGCCTCTATGTGGTATAAAGTGGTTGCTGTTGGTGGAGGAGACACACTGCATGGGGGAGTAGAGCGGGACTGTCACCGCCAGATAAATGGGCCAGGCCAGAACTGTTAGGGCCACTGCTCCACAGAAGACACACGCACACGCACGCGCGCACACGCAGACGCACACACACACGCGCGCACGCACACACACACACACACATCTTTTAGAGTTGAAGAAATTCACTTGATTTAACCTCCGCAGAGAACCAATGACTGCTGTTCTCGGCCCGAGAGCGAGTGCTTCCGTGTATTGAGTTGCTGACTTCCACGGTTTGAACCCTCGTGTGCCTCTCGCCTCGCCTTTGCTCCGGCTTTTGCTCTCTCCTCTTTTTTTCATCTTCGCCCCACACTCTCCTTTTCTCTCTCTCTCTTTGTCTCTCTAGCTCTCTCTCTCTCTCTCTCCATTTTACTGTATGTAGAGGCTCATCGTCTGTCTTACCCACAGCGCATGGTGCGTGTGTGCGTGTGCTCTCTGGTGTGTATTTGTTTCCCTTTTTCTTTCTATGCGTGTGTGTGGGGGGCGCATGCATACACGCTCACACACACACACACACACACACACACACACACACACACACACACACACACACACACACACACACACACACACACACACACACACACACACACACACACACACACACACACACACACACACACACACACACACACACACACACACACACACATCGTCGTTGTCTGTTTGAAACCTTGTATGTCCAAAACCGTTCGTTTTGAAACGATCATTCAAAACACAATTTAAACTAGTGAAAACATCTACAATCAACATCTACAAGCACACAACGCCTCGCACTGCGAGGCGTTGTGTGCTTGTAGATCGGCTGTTTTCACTACTTTTGTGCGACGGCCTTGTATGATGAAGCAGGGCTTTGCGAAAGAACATACAAATTTGAAACTTGGAGATACGAGGTTTCCGCCCGACAGTGACGACACACATTTCCCTGTTCGTGTGTGCATCTCCTCCTCTCTCTCTCTC
This sequence comes from Nannobrachium achirus, assembly GCF_963921795.1. Lineage (NCBI taxonomy): Eukaryota > Metazoa > Chordata > Actinopteri > Myctophiformes > Myctophidae > Nannobrachium > Nannobrachium achirus. The sequence goes on from NC_137832.1 coordinate 16,350,452, forward strand.
TTTCCCTTTTCCTCTCTCTCCCTCTCTCCCTCTCCCTCTCTCGCTCGCCGCGCTGTGTCTCAGAGAGTTCACTGACTCCAAAGGATCGATGAAGGGAGGAGATTCGCAGCCAATTATTTTCAGCTTAATGGTCCCTGGGGTCCAGGGGTGAGCAACAACAAAACGCCTCCAAGAGACATCCATTCTGGACAGGCCTGCTCCTCCATCTCTCTCTCTCTCTCCACACACACACACACACACACACACACACACACACACACACACACACACACACACACACACACACACACACACACACACACACACACACACACACACACACACACACACACACACACACACACACACACACACACACACACACACACACACACACACAGCCACAGAGAGAGAGAGGCATCCGCTCACAGCTCTCTGGAGGAGAGTGAAACATGCACCGCAACATAGTCTCTGACACGCACACACACGCACACTACAACACACACACACACACACACATGCACACACGCACGCGCACAGACAGACACACGCGTGCGCACATGAATGCGTGCACAGCACACACACACACACACACACACACACACACACACACACACACACACACACACACACACACACACACACACACACACACACACACACACACACACACACACACACACACACACACACACACTTGTATTACCAGTTCTCACATGCCAACCACAGTAACCAGTAAGTCTCCCTAATCGGGAGATAAGCGACCGCCACGTCGCATACCCAAACTTTAGAAGGCAATAGCCAATCAGGAGGGAATATGGGAAAGCGGTTAGCCGGTTACACCCCGCCACTCCGATATGTCTCCATTCCGACACTAACCCTATCTCTAACCCTTACCCTAAACTTAACCTCTATGGAAGTGTCTCCACTCCGACAATAAGAAGTCAATTTCGGAGTGGCGACATGTCGGAATGGAGAGCGACACCCGGGAAAGGTGACAGATCCATGTTGATGAAATGACTGTAGAGATACTGTGTACCGCTTTGTGTGATTTTAGGGCAAGATCTGTAGGATGAGTGTCCAAAAATGTGTTTTGGAAAAATCGTCCTGATGGTGGTGCTAGAAGAGGGCTACATATGTATTACTATACTTTGAGGACATCAACATTTAGGATCAGTTCTTCCAAAAAATAGGCACTGTGAGCTTGTAGATCAGCTATTTCTCAGTGCACAACACTGCCACGCGACTACGGTAAGTATACATCAGGCATAAAGCGCCGTCTGAAGTTTTCCTGGGAAAGGGAGGTGATATCATCATATCATGTCCAGCTTCAGAAAGGCGGTCTGAGAACTTTCCTTAATTGTAAGCCTATAACTCCCCAAATCTTCTTTGACCATAAAACGTCCATTTCTCTTTTAAAGACCAGGAAAACTGTCCTCATACTTACGGGGAAGTTTAGCCCTCAAAAGAAGCCAATACAAACCTGCACACGCACGCACGCACGCACACACACGCACACACACCACGGTGGTGTTGTCTTTAGAGTGTCACAACACACTGACACAGTGTGCGGCCACTGAACAAGAACCTACACCTCCTGGAAGCTGTCATCTTTAAAACTAGGGATGCGGTATCGGTACTCGTGGTATCGGTACTCGCCCCGATACTGGCCTATTTTGCGGTATCGGTACTCGTCCGATACTGCTCACAAAGCGCCCGAGTACCCATGTGTGTTCCGCCACTTCGCCTTTCTCTCTCTCTCTTAAAGTATCAAAAGTAAAAATACAAAATGTTTGAGCATAGCAGATCTAGAAGATCATGCACAGTACAGGAATTTCCATGGGCTAAACCTTAAAAAAAAGTGAAATGTGTGGCAGTTGTGCCATGTTCTGGGAAAGCAATGCAATTTAATGTGTTATATACAGCCAGAAAGTGAGGAACATCTGATAAGTAATTGAAATACATTTTGTATTATTAATTGTACTCGTATCGGTACTCGGTATCGGCGAGTACTCAAAATGAAGTACTCGTACTTGTACTCGGTCAGCAAAAAAGTGGTATCGGGACATCCCTATTTAAAACATCTTTAAAATGTATTCGTGAATTTCCACCTCTGCAATGACGCAACCTATATCGATAGAGTGTGTTTTTCGACTGATTTGATTTATGGTAGGACAAATGTGAACACGACTGCAAATGCGCCTCACTCCCGGGTTTCAGTAGGCCTATGTACAGTATGATGGATCTGGCTTGAGAGACTACTGAACCAGTAAGCTACCCAACTTCGGTCTGGCCACGAGAGACACACAACCAAGCCATGTTGATGTGCTCTGATGTAGCTCATGCGACCTTCGCAGCGCTCGACTCAGCGACTTGCTTGCTACCGCTCACCCGCTCGTGGCTCGCTCGCCCAGTGTCTCACATGGATCAACGTCGCCTGAGACGGCGTGCCTCTGTCATGGTCAATAGAAAAGTCGCACCCAATGTGAAGTGAGCGGTGGTCGTGCTTGCATAACGTCTTCAATTGGTAATTGGTGATGTAATACAGGCTACACACACACACATTGCTATGGCAAAACGCTGAGGAAAAAGACTAGGATATAGGTCTAGGATGTAATTGGTGATGTAATATGGCTACACACACACACACACATTGCTATGGCAAAACGCTGAGGAAAAAGACTAGGATATAGGTCTAGGATGTAATTGGTGATGTAATATGGCTACACACACACACACATATTGCTATGGCAAAATGCTGAGGGAAACACATTGCTATAGCAAAACGCTGAGGAGAAGTGGCTACAGATATGTCTAGGATGTAATTGGTGATGTAATATGGCTATACACACACATATTGCTATGGCAAACGCTGAGGAAAACACATTGCTATGGCAAAACGCTGAGGAAAAGTGAGGTCTAGGATGTAACTGGTGATGTAATGTGATGTAATATGGCTACACAAACACACACCTATTGCTATGGCAAAACGCTGAGGAAAACACATTGCAAACGCTGAGGAGAACACATTGCTATGGCAAAACGCTGAGGAAAAGTGGCTACAGACACACGCACAGCCACTCTATGGAGCGGTTTACCACCGCTCAAAAAGAGCGGCTCCGCCTAAAACTGTGGTGTGATTCCAAATCAAGCATCTTTGAGCGGTGCTAACCGATCCTACATGATCTGGTGTTTTTCTGTGTAGGCTGCAGCTGAGCTTTTTAAGAATCCCTCTTATAGCCACTGAAGTGCCATTCTCCCCGCCGTCACATTCCCCTGGCTCATCCACAGACGGCAGCCTAGCGTTCTTTATATTTGATAGGGGAATAAAAGACGAGCGACTCCTCTGATAGTTGTCTTCAGAGGAGATCGGGGAGGGGAGGGTTGGTATTAAAACCCACTGTGTTTTTCATAGCGTCGTTCATCCTGTTCCCAGGTTCCCTGGCAGCAGCGGGACGCCAGGTTGTATAACCCATTTAGGCCTGTGATTATTGAATGCTTTAACTATTGAAAAATAGCAGATATACAAGCTCACAGCGCGGCACAGAGTGCCGCGCTGCGAGCTTGTGGATCTGCTATTTTTGAAAAATGCGTGAAAATGTGTGCACATCTTTGAATATATGTATTTTCAAAGTGAACGTTTGTAACTCAAATTTTGCTTCTGGGGGTGGTCCCTGGAACTAAATATTTTGAGATGGGGGTCCGTGGCCAAATACATATCATTTTGGTGGTCCTTCGCATGAAAAGGTTTGAGAACCACTGACATAGTAGTCTCTCAAGAACAGACTAACTGAGCTCCAGTTAAGTGAAAAGGACCTTTTCTTTGACGATGGCTGGCCAGATTGCTGACATAGAAACACAGGTTTTTCAAAAAATCTTAGAAGGATTCAAAAAACACTTATAGAATCGGGTCAAAATTCAAATTTTCAAGATTTTTCAAAAACAGCAGATCTACAAGCTCGCAGCGCGGCACTTGGTGCCGCGCTGTGAGCTTGTAGATCTGCTATTTTTCACTGGTTAAAGCATAAAATAATGATACACAAAAAGTGTACCCGTTCTAAATGGGATAAAGTAGTCCCACCGGGCATCTTGTAGGCAGCGCTCGATGAGACCCCATTGGCGACACTTCATTGTCCCCCCCAACAGCTTAGCGCTCATCAACTATTTAGATATGCTCTTAACGCTGCTGGGGGAGGCTAGCCTGGCGTCTAGCTAGAGGCACAACGGAGCTCGCAGTGCTCATTGTCAACAGACAACAAAAAGATGAAACATCTTCTATGATTACCCAAATCATGTGTAAAAAAAAAAAGTTGTGATTCTCAGTCGTTTTAGATTTCAAGGACGCCCAGTTTGATATGCATTTCGTCGTTGTCGAACGGAAACCTTGTATCTCCAAGTTTCAAATTTGTTCTTTCGTAAAGTAACGCCCTGCATCATCATACAAGGCCGTCGCACAAAAGTAGTGAAAACAGCAGATCTACAAGCACACAACGCCTCGCGGTGCGAGGCGTTGTGTGCTTGTCGATCGGCTGTTTTCACTAGTTTAAATCATTTTCAAAATGCTAAATGCAAAAGGAACGGTTTTGGACATACAGTGTTTTCACCCGACAACGACGATTTATTAGGCCATGGTTGGACCACTGCTTGATAGGAATCGTATCTCAAGTAATTTAACTTGAGAGTGTTTGTACACACAGGCCGGTGAAGTCCATTTGGACTGAGTTACAGACCCCCCAAGGGTGCATTTGGTTCCTAACTATCGATGATTTAGCCGGGGACCCCGTGGAATCCCCTCGAGGACCCCTGGGGGTCCCTGGACCCCATGGTAGGAACCAGCTGGTGTAAAGCTTCCTTTAGACTTTGTTGATGAAAGTTTCTCACAGATATTCTACAACAACTGTGAGTTTAAAATCTGTTATTTTGGGGGCAAGTACACATTTATATTTACCAGTAAGACGCCCTAAGGGCGAGAAGGTGCATGCGTGCACATGGGCACTTTGGCATGTATACCCTTCTGATGAGCTGGTCGAGTCATCACTGTGATGTCAGAACAGGTCAGCTATATCCATATCTGTCATATATGTCATCTCCATGTATGGATATCCAGGGTTTGGATGAGGTCAGTGTCATGATCTTCATATGGATATCCAGGTGATGATAGTCAGCAGTCTTGATTTGCAAATGAAATTCTGCCTTGGCCATATAGAGCGTCCATATATGGGCATTGCCAAATATGGGCTTAATATTGATGACATCACATCAGGGATCTCCATATGATTGCCAGAACAGGATGTCATGGTCATTCAGTCGACAATGTGATGTCACAACGGGTCAGCTATAGACACTGAGGCGTTATGGACGGACGGACGGACGGACGGACGGACGGACTGACGGATCTACTGTTGCTAAATATGTAAATATGATGAAAGCGATCAAACCCCTGATTATTAAGTATGTGACCGTATAAACAGTTGGTAGGGTATCTGTGCTTGGTTGGTTGCTTTCCCTCCCTGTGGAGGATGGGGAGAGGAGGATGGAGGGGCTCTGGGGGTCCCTGGGGGGCCTGGTGATCAGAACTGCAGGGTTAGCATGTAGCTACGCCCAGACAGCACCCGCCTCTCTGTCTTTCTACAGCAGGGGTTTTCAACCTTTTCAGGCTGCGACCCACAAAATAATCATATTTTAAATGCCCCCCCCCCCCCCACCCGACGAGCAGTAACAGTTGAGGAATTACATTTTGTACAACACGCCCGGTTTTATCGTGTAAATAGCCGATCTACATGCTCACAACACATCGCAACGCAAGGCGTTGTGATCATGTAGATCTGCTATTTTCACAATTTCGGCTTCTAATATTTGACAATTTGGAAAATGTTTAATTGGGTATTAAAAGAGATATTAAAAGGTCCTTAAATTTACACTTTAGAAATGTGCAGATACCCTATACACATTATCTTGGTGTGTTTACTGTTGAGTGAGAAAACAATGTTTTAATGTTGCATTAAGTTAATCATCTGGGGACCCCCACAGGTTGTGAAGCACTGGTCTACAGCAGTGGTTTTCAACCAGTGGTCCGGGGACCACCACTGGTCCTTGAAGGGGTAGGTGGTCCCCAGCTAAATGATAGAGGTTTGGTAACCAAATGGACCCTTATAGATGTCTAACTCTTGAGAGTGTTTCATTTCACGCTCTCAAGAGTTAAACAACTTCATTACGTCATTTACAAGAAGTCTACACAAGTAGATGACGTAGAAGCAGGGACGTGCTGGCCAACTCCCGAACGGCTGGTTCATTCCCGGCCGGTCCAGGCCGGCCATTAGGAAAAAATTAAAAATAAAATGTCGGCCTTCGTTCCATTTTGGGGGCTGGGTGGCCATCAAAGTAAATCATCACTGTCGGGCAGAAACCTTGTATCTCCAAGTTTCAAATGTGTAATTCTTTTCACAAAGCAAAGCCCTGCTTCATCATACAAGGCCGTCGCACAAAAGTTGTGAAAACAGCAGATGTACAAGCACACAACGCCTCGTGGTGCGAGGCGTTGTGTGCTTGTAGATCGGCTGTTTTCACTAGTTTAAATAATTTTTAAAATGACAAATACAAAACAAACGGTTTTGGACATACAAGGTTTCCACCCGACAACGACGAAATATAACTCATGTAATTGGCCCACTGGCTTGTCACTTGTCATGATCTGAAATGGCAAATCTTTGAGTAGCAGCAGCGCTATAGAGAGAGATCTCTCTCTCTATAGCGCGCAATGAGGGCCTCTCCAACTCTTTTTCCCGGGCTGAATCAGGGGCCCAGCATGTCCCTGCGTAGAAGAATTGTTCTTTTTGATAGACCTGTTATCAGTATGGCACCACACCAATATAGCAATTGTAGACAAAATTCTATCCAACGACAACAAAATATTTTACGTTTTGGGTCTGAGAGGCTAAAACTCATCAAATGGTGGTCTGTTGCTCCAATGCTAAACAAACAATTGACCTTGATATGAAAAGTTGAAACCCACTGGTCTACAGTACCTCTCTATAGATCACAGACAGGAGTGTCACACCAAATTCTGGGCCCTTTTAGTTCCAGGGACCCCCCAGAAGCAAAATTTTAGTTACAAATGTTCGCTTAAATAAATAAAAATAGCATATTCAAAGATTTGCACACATTTTCACGACTTTTCAAAAATAGCAAATATACAAGCTCGCAGCGCGGCACTCGGTGCCAAAGGAATGATAACAGGTCTATCAAAAAGAACAATTCTTCTACGTCATCTACTTGCGTAGATCTGCTATTTTTCAATAGCTACAGTATAAAATAATGAAGGCCCCTCCACCTTGGGCCCTAGTAACTCAGTCCCACTTTTCCCCTCCTTGTGACGCCCCCGTCCTTTGGGCATATACGTAATTATTATCAATTATTTTCAAAATGTTTCCAAAATATAGCAGATCTAACAGCTCAGCTATTTCCACAGCTATACGATCAAACCGCTGTGATTGTAATTGGCTGTGATCAACTATTTCTGATTGGCTATCTTCACTAGGTTTAATATTTTATTTGTATTTTTGCCTTTTCATTTTTTTTAAGCCATTTCTCATCAGGGGTCTGCACAGCCAGAGGCTATATACAGTATATGGCTGTTTGGGGGTCCATGGCAATGCAATGTTTAGGACCCCCCCTGGCTTAGATCCTTCTGCCCCAACTCCCCCTCTTCCTTCTTTCTTTCTTTCTTTCTTTCTTTCTTTCTTTCTCTCTCTCTCCCTCTCTCTTCTTCTCCCTCTCTCTCTCTCCTCTCTCTTCTTCTCCCTCTCTGCTCCCAGACACCCCCCCACCCCCCCGCCCCCCCGCTGCCACCTCCCCTCACCCTGCAGCCCTCCTCTCCTGTGCTCTCCCAGTCCTTCCATCTCCGCCGCCTCCCCAGACTCCCACAGGCGGCTCCACGAGGGGTCGTATGATGAATGAGCAGGCAGCCAGCAGGACCTCTGTGTGTGTGCGTGTGTGTGTGTGTGTGTGTGTGTGTGTGTGTGTGTGTGTGTGTGTATGTGTGTGTGTGTGTGTGTGTGTGTGTGTGTGTGTGTGTGCGTGCGTGTGTGTGTGTGTGTGTGTGTGTGTGTGTGTGCGCGCGCGTGTGTGTGTGTGTGTGTGGTGGTGCATGTGTGCATAGTGCATACTGTTCACCTGTGTGTGTGTGTGTGTGTGTGTGTGTGTGTGTGTGTGTGTGTGTGTGTGTGTGTGTGTGTGTGTGTGTGTGTGTGTGTGTGTGTGTGTGTGTGTGCGTGTGTGTGTGTGTGTGTGTGTTGGTCAGAGAGTGATGACCACAACTGGCAGAGCGATCACAGTGGGATTCATTACAGCGACAGACAGGGCCGCCTCGAAAACACTAGCCGTGTGTGTGTGTGTGTGTGTGTGTGTGTGTGTGTGTGTGTGTGTGTGTGTGTGTGTGTGTGGGTGTGTGTGTGTGTGTGTGTGTGTGTGTGTGTGTGTGTGTGTGTGTGTGTGTGTGTGACTGTGACTGTGTGTGGGTGTGGGTGTATGTGTCTGTCTGTGTGTGTGGGGGGATGTGTGTATGTGTGTGTGGGTGTGCGTGATCGCGCGCGTGGCGTGCGCGCGTGTCTTGACAGGCCCTCCACTAAAACGGCGTCTGAGGACTACACACTGACTGGGATGTGGAATAAACTGCTCTGGGTGTGTGTACGGTTTGATAAATTATTTACATCATTGAGAAAGCAAGCGTCGACACTGTTTATGCCTCGCACCTGCTCTTCTCGTGCTTAACGCTCAAAGACCGGGGAAAAATAGCAGATCTACAAGCTCGGTGCCGCGCTGCGAGCTTGTAGATCTGCTATTTTTGGAAAAATCACGATTTCTTTTTGAAAGTCTTTGAAATATGTCTGTTTAACAGCAAACGTTTGTAACTCAAATATTTGCTTCCGGGGGGTCCCTGGAACAACATATTTTGAGATGGGGGGTCCGCGGGCCAAATACCTGTAATTTTGGGGGTCCTTGACATGAAAGAGTTTGAGAACAGCTGATTTAGAGGAAGGATTTAGAAGTGGCGTCAAAGATCGGGTCAAAGACATTCAAAGATTTGCACACACTTTCACGGTTTTTCAAAAATAGCAGATCTACAAGCTCGCAGCGCGGCACTCGGTGCCGCGCTGTGAGCTTGTATATCTGCTATTTTTCAAACGTTAAAAGCATAAAATAGTGGTTAAAGTGGTTAAAATCGAATACGATTCTGCCGCGTTCCAGGTCTTTGAGGGTTAAAAGATGATTTATGTGTTATGTTTCACATCGGATTTCAGCACTATTGGTCCGGCGCGGTCTTTTGGGACGTAGAAAGCGGTGGTTACAAAGTGCCGCGGGCCCGTTTGGGGAGGCGGGCACAGCGAGAGAGGAGAGGCTATGGCGTCGTAACTGGACCAAGCCAAACTCCTGTCCAGAGAGCTGTTACAGCACTTTGTTTTGCTCCTAGTGCTCCAAATGAGTTATGGACACACTATAACCCTGCAAGGCCCAGCGTTGCTTTTTGGCAACATTTTTTAAATCATTTTTAAAACAAATTTATAATTAGTTTTCCTGTTCTTTTTTCACATTAACATCACCATTACATCCTATTGTTTAGTATTACAATGCCATTGGCCACGATATTTGCATATAAATACCCCCCACATTCACAAGTCCCAGAGAAGTTGAAATTCCAGCGTCTGGACGAACAACATCTCACTTTTTAACTGAAGCTATTCCTCACTAAAACATAAGTAAAATTCCTGTAATATTTTTTTTCGTGATCATTAGGATGTCTAGAACACGTGCATATGTTAATATTGTGAAAAATATCCCCAATATGCAAATTAGAGCATGATTTATGATTTATGGCTATAAAACCTTACAAAAACATTATACATTTTTTAACATTACATTTTCCTGTGATTAGGACTGCTACAACACCATCTGATTTTTTTTAAAATTCTTTTTGGACAGTAGAAATTGATTCGGGTCTTGCAGGGATAAGGCAAGAGAAGGAGGCTGGAAATTGTCTGCTGTAGTTCTTTGCGCTGTAAGGAGCCATCATGGAGATTGGTTGAGACCACTAAAGTCCCCCCCTCCCTTAGTCTTCACCTTAGAGAAGGCGAATAACATGAGTAGGCACCTTGACGACGCACAGTATCTCTCGCCATTAACGACTTCCCGAGAACGAGGACGAAGCAGAAAAGCGGAGGGAGGCGTTCAGTCAAAATGTGCGACTTTTGAATGTTGTTTTCAGGGGCGTCAATTGGGTATGGCAGGGGTATGCAGCAGAGCTGCCATACCCTGGGTCCAGGGGGGAAAATAAAAGTTACTTTTAAATAGAAATCCATGAATGTCTCTTTGTCTATCTGCGCTGGTTATTATGTTGTTAAATTACAGTAAAATAACTACAAATGCAACATTTAACAAAATGGTCACTTTAACAAGGTAGCCTATTATAATTATATTCTCCACACTTGTATTCTCCCCATCTTGACAAAATAGTTCCCAGGTTCCGCAGGTCAGCTGCACAGGTGCAATTCATTATTGTTAATTGTGGCACGCTTACTACAGTAACATGCTAGGTTTAGCTGCACTTGAACAACCGTTCCAGGCTGTCATATCCAGCCCAAGAAACCGTAGAAACCTGTGTAAAAACATTGTGAAAATAGCCGATCTACATGCTCACAACGCCTCGCAGTGCGAGGCGTTGTGAGCATGTAGATCTGCTATTTTCTCAATAGAACCGTGTTATACAAAATGTAATGCCTCTTTTCCATGACGACTCCCATCTTTGCCATACCCTAGCTTTTGCTGAACTGACGCCACTGGTTGTTTTATTCCGCTGATGTTGTTTGTTATAAGCAGGGGATCCCGAACATTGCCCTGCCAAGGAACCCCCGAACAGCTATAGCCTCTGGCTGCCCCCAACCCCTCAACCCCATATCCGAAAATACAAATAAAATAGATGAAATCGTGAGAATAGTTGATTTTAGATATATTTTCTTCAATTTGAAAAAGGTTGCAGTTTGTGACAGCATTTCGTAATAATTACACGCACACAATAGGTAGATAGTGAACTGGCACGATAATCTTACGAATTGAGATGTTTTATGATTTTTATTTTTTCCATCTCCTTTCCAATCGGCCTCCCTGGTCCCCACTTTAAAAACCTGAGTCAAAACGTGTGCTGACAGGATAGAAACAAGGGATCTCGCTGTTTGTCTCACTGCCATCCATATTATGAGACAAAGGTTTCGATAGCACGATAACACATACAGCACACTGTACTAGGGCATTCACCAAATATTAGAATATTCGAATATCAAAGTCACTATTCGACGTTGTTCACCGAAGTCGAATATTCGCTTATTTTTTATTTTTTTTATAGTTTTGTCTTTAAAAAATATATAGTTTACAAAGCTTGGCTAGATAGGAAGTCATTAGAACGAGTTGTCAATTCCCCTGGTGGATGAATTTGTTAATGCTCTATACCAGGGGTTCTCAAACCTTTTTAGGCCGTGACCCCCAAAATAAACATATTTGAACTGGGGACCCCCACCCTGACAAGCACTTGGAATTGTAGGTATTAATGTGACTCGGTTCCACAGATAAATATTGTGAAAATAGCAGATCTACATGCTCACAACGCCATGTAGATCGGCTATTTTCACAATGTTTGCCTCTTGCTTACTTAATATTTGACAGTTTGGCCAGTCCTGTCGAATATTCGACTAGTCGAATAATTCGAATACTAAAAATCACTATTCGTGAATGCCCTACACTGTACATGATACATACAGTATCCATGCAGACCTGCACTGAATACCGTGGCTATAACTGCTGATCTGCTATTCCTACCGATTAATTTCGCAGGTTGCACCAGCATCACTGAACGCTTGAACATAAACACTCTTTTGGTCGTCTGCGCCGTCTTAGCCTCAGATTGCATCATGTTTCCCCGTAGTGTGTCTCTCTTCCCAATGTGTCCCAGATATCAGTCTATACACGCCGCAGTCGGTGTCACACAGGCATAGATTTACATAGCGCCCCCGAAACAACACAGACACCCAGCGGTACCTCCGCGGCGCCACACACCAGCTCAATATTTCATGGCCATATGAAATATGCCTGAAAGTGTCCTCAGCATCTGCCATCTTTGGGGGCTTTGCGAGGGGCCCCCAGGAGGCCCGTTTGATCTGTAATTGGGAAGTGTGCTGAATTAATCAGCAGTTTATCCGCTTTTTAACCCAGCCAGACCGGGTATTTTGCGTATCGTTTTATGCTTTAGCTATTGAAAAATAGCAGATATACAAGCTCGCAGCGCGGCACTCGGTGCCGCGCCACAAGCTTGTAGATCTGCTATTTTTGAAAAAAATCTTGTGCAAAAAAAAAATGTGTGCAATTCTTTGAATATTTTTGACCCGTGTCTTCTGAATCCTTCTAAGGTTTTTTGAAAAAGATCATGTTTCTATGTCGGCGGTGCTCAAACTTTTTAATGTATAGGACCCCGAAAATGATATCTATTTGTCCATGGACCTCCATGTCCAAATATTGTATCAGGGACCCCCCCAGAAGCAAATATTTGAGTTACAATATTCCCTTTAAAATAATATATATATATTCAAAGATTTGAACAAATCTTCATGATTTAAAAAAAATAGCAGATCTACAAGCTCACAGAGCGAGCTTGTAGATCTTCTATTTTTCAATAGTTAAAGCATTCAATGATTCGAGGCCTAAATGGCTTAATTGAAATAACACTTTCAAAAAACAGCTCTAACACGGCAAAGGGCGTCAGTGATCCTCGCCCGCCACCACCCCACCCCAACTCAACCCAGCCCCCTCCCCCCGCCGTATTGTCGTTTTCACCCCATTGTCAATTTCGTCTGTGCGCTCGCTTAATGGCCCGCTGAGATTCAGGGAGCATTACACTGGTGGCAGAAATCGGTTAGAGCTAATAAGAGGAGGAAAATGTCTTACTGTTTGAAAGAAACATAGTCTGTCTGCTCAAAGGAGTATATATTCATGAGATGTTTAGATTTTTTTGTTACGACTCTCTTGTGATTTCTTTTTTTTTTCTTCTTTTTTTTTTTTCTTCAACTTGAAAGTGTTGGAAATATTCCACAACAATGACGTTTTTTTTTATAGTATTATTATTACATAATCCACTCGTTCTCTCTTTCCTCTGTCACATTTTGGTTGTGTGCCTTCGAGGTTGCAGGGCACAGTGAGTTTCTGGATGCGTTATTACCGCCAAAAGGCATCGGCGTTAACCTTTCCACTGCATGCTCTCCGACTCTGTCCCTGTCCCGAACGTTCACAGATGAAGAGTGGTGGAAGAAATACTCCGATTTTTCTAACTCAAGCTAAAGTAGCAACACCACAATGTACTGTAGAAATACTCTATTTAAAGTAAAAGGCCTGTATTCCAAATGTGACTTGATTTTATTGGAGTAAAAACAGTTAAAAAAAACTGTCCAACATGATTGTTTAACTATGAATGCCAGGAACGTGCAGTAGGCTAATAGCAAAACGGTGTTGCTAAAATATACTCGATATATCGATGAGTTGCAACAATTTCCCCACCTCTAACCACGTTTTAATGCTGAGTACATGTCTATCACAGCACCACTTCTTCTTCTGCTCCACTACATCTCTGAGGAAAATATTGGATTTTTTTACTCCTCCAATGATCAGGCAGATATACTCGATTCGCTGACGTGGCAATCAGCTGACCAATTGGGCGGGTATAAGGTCACCTGAGTCTGTATTCATCCTGCGTACAGTATGCTCCTGTTTGTTAGGCACTGTTTGCTCCCACCGCCACCCCAGCACGACCAGTGGGCTCTACTATTGGGGGGGGGGGGGGGGGGGGGGGGTGTTATTATTGCTTGGCAATAATAACACAATAATATGTCGCATATACTCTGAAAAACCGTGTCGCTTGAGTGACCTTCCTTCCTTCCTTCCTTCCTTCCTTCCTTCCTTCCTTCCTTCCTTCCTTCCTTCCTTCCTTCCTTCCTTCCTTCCTTCCTCCCTTCCCTTCCCTTCCCTTCCCTTCCCTTCCCTCCTTCCTTCCTTCCTTCCTTCCTTCCTTCCTTCCTTCCTTCCTTCCTTCCTTCCTTCCTTCCTTCCTTCCGTAACCTTCTGTAACCTTCCTTCTGTACGGGAGTGATGTCAGTGTGATGTCAGCGAGTTGTGACATCACTTCCTGTAAGGGGCGGCTACACGAAATGTGGATAACACTATATATGGAGATAGTCCAGTCCATCATGTCATATGGGACTACCGTCATAGACAGTATATAGCCAAAAGAGAAGGATACACAAGACTAAGAAAGACAACAAAAGGAGGAGGAGGATAAAGATACCAAAAGGAGAGAGAAGAAAGGGTGGATGAGGTACAATGTGCGGTATCCTCCTTGACAAGCTCGACGTTGAGCATTTGCACCTATACATGGAGAAATGGAGCGAACCTGTTTGGCCTAAACATGGAGATGTGGTACAGAATTACTCATATATGGGCATAAAAAGTATGTCATGTGACATCACTTCCTGTACAGACAGTCAGACAGACAGACAGCCATTGACTCCGGCCTAACAATGGCTACTGTCTATGACGGTAGTCCCATATGACATGATGGACTGGACTATCTCCATATATAGTGTTCTCCACATCTCCATGTTTAGGCCCTATCGCTCACACCCTAGGTGGGGTTGGCGATAGGGCCTTTCTGTGTGGAGTTTGCATGTTCTCCCTGTGTCTCCTAGGGTTGATACCCTCACAAAAACATGAACAAACTCCCCCCAGAATGACAACAACTAGAATCGTCAGAGAAACGCTGTGGTTGGCCAGATAGTCAAGAATTGGCGCGACCTCGCCCTTTAGGGCGAGGTCGCATGTCACCCTGAGGTCGCATTCCACCCTCAGGTGTCTTACTAGTATATATACTGTATATATACTGTATATACCGGTAAGATCTTGGTCTTAGTTAATGATGGTTTCTAATTGTGCTGAGCAGGGAGAAAATGTAGCAGAGCCTGAACGCCAAGATTAAACATTACATATACACTTGCATTCACATGTTCAATAATAAAATATATTGGTTCATTCATTCTATATTGGTTCATTCTTTAATGGTTTATTCTATGTGAGTTATCTGACTGAACAACAATTAGAAAACGTTGAAAGTTACTTTGTTGATGATTGATCATTATTACAATAAATACATTAACCACTTATTATTAACCCTATACATATACCACATATACCCTATGCGTTGTGAGCTTGTAGATCTGCTAGCATAATATAATTTAATAAAACTGAAAAACTATTGAATGGGACATTCATTATATTGAGTACATCTACTTTTGGTAGACCTACTTATATTCCAATGCCAATACTTTTGTAGCCTACTTTTACTCAGGTACAGGACTTTCATTTGTAACAGAGTATGTCTACATTGCGGTATTGATACTTTTATACGTAGGCCTACAGTAAGTAGAGGTGGAAAGAGTACTGAAAAATCCCACTCAAAGTAAGAGTACTGTTACTTTTTTAGTAAGAGTAAGAGTAAAAGTACTAGTCCAGGAAATTACTCAAAAGTAAGAGTAAAATGTAGCCTATTTAAAAACTATTATTTTAGTACTTGTTTTTCTCTCTTTTTACTTTCCTATTTTTTAACATTAATTACATGTTACATGTTACGGTTACAGTACCTAAGCTGTCCCAATATGATGTCATTAACCAGGAAGAGAAAAACACTAATCAGAAAACCACTTTTGGTAACATTTTTAAGAAAATATATTATGTAAACGTTTTAAATTACTCAAAAAAAGCAAAAGTAGAGCATTTAAAAATTACGGAAACTGTGCCCGTTACAACATGGAAACTTTCCCCGTTAAAACACGGAAACTTTCCCGTTACAACACGGAAACTTCCCCCGTTAAAACACGGAAACTTTCCCGTTACAACACGGAAACTTTCCCCGTTAAAACACGGAAACTTTCCTGTTACAACACGGAAACTTTCCCGTTACAACACGGAAACTTTCCCCGTTAAAGCACGGAAACTTTCCCGTTACAACACGGAAACTTTCCCCGTTAAAACACGGAAACTTTCCCGTTACAACACGGAAACTTTCCCGTTACAACACGGAAACTTTCCCCGTTAAAACACGGAAACTTTCCCTGTTAAAACACGGAAACTTTCCCCGTTACAACACGGAAACTTTCCCTGTTAAAACACGGAAACTTTCCCGTTACAACACGGAAACCTTCCCCGTTAGAACACGGAAACTTTCCCGTTAAAACACGGAAACTTTCCCCGTTACAACACGGAAACTTTCCCTGTTACAACACGGAAACTTTCCCGTTACAACACAGAAACCTTCCCCGTTAGAACACGGAAACTTTCCCCGTTAAAACACGGAAACTTTCCCTGTTACAACACGGAAACTTTCCCCGTTAAAACACGGAAACTTTCCTGTTAAAACACGGAAACTTTCCACGTTAGAACACAGAAACTTTCCCCGTTAAAACACGGAAACTTTCCCCGTTACAACACGGAAACTTTCCCCGTTAGAACACGGAAAATGTATACATATTGTCCTCCATCATGCACTGGGATCAATTCACCTTTTTTATTTGCCGAGTTGCATAAAAGTACGGATCCTCAAAAAAACTACTCTTGGGTAAATACTCGAGTACTTTTACTCAAGTATTTTCCAACTCTAACAGTAAGTAAAACACGCAAGTACTTTTTCTCCCACCACTGCAAACAACCAACTCTGGCAGCGGTCCCGTGCATGCACTCATCATCTTAACAGTTCCAATGGCCCTGGCTGGTGAACTGTGTACCCACTGTGTCAGCAAAGTGCCTTGGCCACTCTCTGCGGTGCAGATGTCCTAGCAGTCTGCTGGCCCGGTCCAGGGCCAGAGGACAGGCCAGCAGCCAGCAGCCAAGCACAGTCAGTGTCACTGTAATGGGATCAGGGGTGTCGCACCAAATCCTGGGCCCTGGGTACAAGGATTCTCTGCCGGGCCCCCCATGAATGTTCTTCATATAGGGGGAGGGGGTTTAACCCATTTAGACTGGGAACGCATTATTTTGCGCTTTAACTATTGAAAAATAGCGGATATACAAGCTCACAGCGCGGCACCGAGTGCTGTGTGCTTGTATATCTGCTATTTTTGAGAAATCGTGAAAACGTGTGCAAGTCTTTGAATATTTCAAATCCTTCTAAGGTTTTTTGAAAACTGTTTCTATGTCAGTGGTGCTAAAATGTTTTTCATGTGAAGGACGCCCAGAATTACATGTATTTGGCCACGGACCCCCATCTAAAAATATTTAGTTCCAGGTACCCCAAAGAAGCAAAATTTGAGTTCCAAAAGTTTGCTTAAAACATATTGCTATTTTTCAATAGCTAAAATATAAAATAATGAAGGCCCCTCCACCTTGGGCCCAAGTATCTCAGTCCCACTCCCCCCCCACCCTTGTGACACCCCTGAATGGGATGATGAGATATCACTGCCAAGTTGGGGCACTGTTTGTGGTTGCATGACAAGCTGATTTAAGCTTGGTCGATTCATAATGAATTAATTACTTTTAATAATGTATAACGTATCACATCATGCTGCCACGAGACATGCATGCGCGTGCGTGTGCGTATGTATATGTGTGTGTGTGTGTGTGTGTGTGTGTGTGTGTGTGTGTGTGTGTGTGTGTGTGTGTGTGTGTGTGTGTGTGTGTGTGTTCCTCAGTTTCAATATTTATAGAAACACCATTGCAACAAAAAATCATAGCGGCAACCAAATAAAGCCCCCTTTCCACTGACATGGCCCAACACCACACCACTCCACACCGCCCACTTGTGCCAGGTTTTCCATTACAAGGACCTGGGTAGAGTGATGTGAAATTGTTACTAAACGTCATACTAAAAAGTATCCACTCCAGAGTAGGTCTGAGCCAGCCTGGGGCCAGCCTACACGGTATATACAATGCAGCTAACTAGTAACTGCGTACATGTTTTAACATGTGTGGGGATGAAGTCTAGCTCCAGCTAGGCTAGGTCTGAGCTAGGCCAAACAGGGCCAAACACTTCATAATGACTGATCACTGCACTGACTTTTCATTTAGACCACCAGGATAGTTGTAATACATGATAATAGATTCTATTGTGTTATAATCACTATTATAAATGATTATAGTGTATTGTAGTTATCATAGTAATCTATTAATACTTTAAAGTGTACTATAATCACAGTTATAATCCATTATAGTGTATTATAATTAGAATAGTTGTAATACAAATTTATATTGTATTATAATCACAGTTAAAAGTTAAATTTGTTTCTTACCGATAGGGGTACTTTTGTGTAATGGAAAATGTAGATATTATTATGTGGTGCAGTGTGGTGCGGTGTAGTGTCGTGTAGTGCGGTTCTAAAGCTGCAGTGGAAAAAGGGGCTTTAGAAGGGGTCTTCTTAGCTCACGGTGATGTGTTGCTATATTTATAGTGACTGCACACAGCCCTCTTAAACAAAAGCAGGGAGGTATCGCACACACCATCCCCCCTGGCACTACAGCCACAGCAGAGGTGATATAATGAATTGTTGCGGCGGAGATCAATGTCTGCGGGTTAGGAACGAGGGAGGGAGAGGAGCGAACGAGGGAGGGAGGGAAGGAGGAGAGGAAGAAGAAGAAGGTGAGCCGGTCTCATTGTTCCTGCACTCTGTGTTTCCGCTCTTTAATCTATTCAGACCGGGATACATACGAACATTTGTGCAAGTCTTTGAATATCTTTGACCCGATCCTATAAATGTTTTCTAAAACCTTCAGCGCTGCACCGAGTGCCGCGCTGCGAGCTTGTAGATCTGCTATTTTTCAAAAGTTAACGCATTCAATAATTCAGATAGCAGATATACAAGCTCACCCGCGCTGCGAGCTTGTAGATCTGCTATTTTTGAAAAAGTCGTGAAAATGTGTGCACATTTTTGAATAGATGTATTTTCAAAGCGAACGTTTGTAACTAAAATTTTGCTTCTGGGTGGTCCTTGGGAACTAAATATTTTGAGATGGGGGTCCGTGGCCAAATACATATCATTGTGGGGGTCCTTCACATGAAAAGGTTTGAGAACCACTGACATAGTAGTCTCTCAAGAACAGACTAACTGAGCTCCAGTTAAGTGAAAAGGACCTTTTCTTTGACGATGGCTGGCCAGATTGCTGACATAGAAACATAGGTTTTTCAAAAAATCTTTGAAGATTCAAAAGACACTTATAGAATCGGGTGAAAATTCAAATTTTCAAGATTTTTCAAAAAATAGCAGATCTACAAGCTCGCAGCGAGGCACTCGGTGCCGCGCTGTGAGCTTGTATATCTGCTATTCTTCAATAGTTAAAGCATAAAATAATAATACACAATAATGTGTACCCGTTCTACATGGCTTAAAGGCAGATCCCTGGCTGCCGGCATGACGGATGGCCAGCGTTCTGGAGTGGCCGTTTGGTACTTGGCATCACGGCGGAGCGGGAGCTAGCGGGGCCGTCAGGCTGGAGACGGCGGCTGTCCCCGCAGCGCGGGGCCCCCAGGGGGCCCCTCTTCTTGCTCTGCCTGGAAGTAAAGGAGCCGCCATAAATCAGCCCGTCTGGGGGGCTCAGGCTTCTGCCCCGCCATCCATCTCATCTCACCGCTCCCTGATGGGGGAAGACGGGGCAAAGAGGCGTGGGGAAGGAAGCATGGGGGTGTGGGGTAGAGGTACCGGCCTACCGGGGGATGGGTGGTGGTAGGGGGATGCTCGGGGGCAGCGCCAGGGCAGAGGTCTTCTTCAGCCCAATAATATACAGCGGGGGTCTTCAACGTTTTCAGGCCGAGCAACGCACACACCGTATAGCCTACATTAGTCTGGCCATACCAGGCTATGTCTCTTGTGTCTGCACCTATTCAAATACTTTGTCCCGCTGCCGCTGTACCTTGGTCACATGAGCATCCAGGGACTGTGACCACACCATAGACTGTAAAAAAAATATGGACGATGCGAAGCCATTGGTTTCTATGCTGCGAAAATGACGTTTTTTTTGTCCCTTGTATGGGTGTCGCCATCATTGTTTAAATGATACCCCAGGAATCACAAGGAATGCTATTGGCTGCCAACGGTCACGTGGAACCGCAGGGATACATGGGAGAATGTGGTGTTGAGCCTCCCGAAATAAAGCATAGGAAGAAGAACACAGCAGGCTAGTATCAGTTTAGTTGGCCACGCCCCCCGCAACTTTATCATCAATTTTAACATAAATGGGACCATATTTGCACAAAACGCATATCATGGTGATTGAAAGAGAGCTTTTCACTAGTGACAGGAACCATAAAGTATTCATGACAACGCTTATTAAGGTTAGAAAATCAAAGGGGAAAACGAATGGGGTCCAATGTAGACAAATTATTTTTGGTACCTCGCAGGGGGAAAACAGCGCAACTAGCGGCCAAACATAGGAAGTTTTAGTTCCGTATTGGATTCGTTTTAAATCGGCGGAACTATGCCCCTGGGCCAGACCATGTGATCAGAACATTTGATATCATATTATATGGAATTCACTGTGACTCACTTTTAAACCTGCTTCAGTAAGATGAAAACAGTCATCTTTGCTCCTGAGATGCTCCAGAACAATCAACCCGAGAATGACACAGATTCTGAGATCCACGACGACACAGACTGATGCATTTTTTTTAAGGGAAACATTTATTATTATGGATATAAATAAGTAAACATTGTCCAATGTCCTGTAAAACTCAAGTCACTTCCTGACTTGCCTCCGTACAGTAAATTGGTGACGTTTGGAAATATGAGTCAAATAGGACCATGGCCAGACTGAGAAGCAAAGTGATAAAAGAAAGGTCTGCCACGGCTGAAACAGAGCTGTCTGGATTCCAGGCTACCATACATATGAACCCACATTCTTTGACATACTGACATAGTGAAGACCTTAATGCTATAATAGGGGTCTTCAACGTTTTCAGACCAAGGGCCCCTTAGTTGAGAGAGAGATGAAGCAGGGACCGCCACAACCTTTTCATAGATTCCATGTAGTTTCATTGTTTGTACAGTAACGGCAGGGGGAGCAGCTAAGACCACAGGCAAAAATCTGAGCTATCTGTGTGCAAAGGTTGGACCAACTGCGTGTGCTCTATGACTCCAGACTTCCTCGGTTACTCGTTATATGAAAGTCCTATGACATCTATGACGCCTGACATCATACATACAATCACTTTTATGCCCATATATGGAGATCACTGTCTGAAGAACCAACCTTGTGCTGTGAGACCCCAGACATGCATCTGCGCGTGTCAGTATCTCTCTCTCAGTCCGTGTCCCCTTTTATGGGCATAAAAGGGATTCTATTAGTGTGGTTGCCCTAACAGGGTCTCCATGTATTGATATCCAGGGTTTGATCTTTGATGAGGTGATGTCACGCGATGTCACGTGATGTCACAATGTCAACAAAAATTGAGGCGTGACGGAAAGACGCACAGACAAGATGTGTCGGTTTTCATAGTTAACTGCGACCTACGGTCGCAATAAAATTGGGGTCCCAAGGACTAATGTGTCCTAGGGGGTCCTCAGAGTTACTACAGGGGGTCCTCCAAATCTTTTGAGTGATAGAAAGTTTTTTTTCTCCTTTTTTATATTAACCACTTAGTTAATTAACCACCCTAGTGTCCATATTCTGAGAACTTTAGCCAAAATATTTTCGGCAAAGAGCTTTTGTGTAGAGAGGAAAAAGAGCAGACCAAGCACAGAGTGAAAGGTCAAGTTTTTTAAGTATTGACGGTTCAAGTGGTAGAACACAAATTGACATGAATCCAAAATACACTGATGATTGTGCTGTCAAACAATGAAACTATATGGAATCTATGAAAAGGTTGTGGGGGGTCCCTGCTTCATCTCTCTTTCTCTCAACTACGGGGTCCTTGGCCTGAAAACGTTGAAGACCCCTGTCCTACAGTATACTATCAAGCTGTGGGTCCTTGAAATCAAAGTGTGAGAAGCACCACTGGGCTTCGATGGAACCCGTGCATCATCCTCATGCATATTATGGACTCGCAGTGCATTGCGCAGGGACATGCTGGGCCCCTGATTCAGCCCGGGAAAAAGAGTTGGAGAGGCCCTCATTGCGCGCTATAGAGAGAGATCTCTCTATAGCGCTGCTGCTACTCAAAGATTTGCCATTTCAGATCATGACAAGTGACAAGCCAGTGGGCCAATTACATGAGTTATATTTCGTTGTTGTCGGGTGGAAACCTTGTGCGTCCAAAACCGTTTGTTTTGTATTTATCATTTTAAAAATGATCTAAACTAGTGAAAATAGCTGATCTACAAGCACACAACGCCTCGCACCGTGAGGCGTTGTAGATCTGCTGTTTTCACTACTTTTGTGCAACAGCCTTGTATGATGAAGCAGGGCTTTGCTCTGCGAAACAATTTACAAATTTGAAACTTGGAGATACGAGGTTTCTGCCCGACAGTGACAATTTACTTTGTTGGCCGCCCAGCCCCCAAAATGGAACGAAGGCTGACATTTTATTTTGAATTTTTTTCCTAATGGCCGGGCCAGGAATGAACCGGCCACTCGGTTGTCCCGCTTTTCCCAATAGCCAGCACGTCCCTGGCATTGCGTGTGCGTGTGTGCGTATGTACAGTATAGGCCTGTGGCACTGGCAGGGGTCGAGCGGGGGCAGGTGCCCCATCATCAAAAAAACGGCAGTGCTGTGTGTACTGTAGCTGAAGAAGCAGGGCCGGACCCTGCTGACGGTGGCGCGGGGGGGCTGGGGGGGCTGGGGGGGGGCTTCAAAGAGAGGATACACGTCCGAGGGGCGAGGCATCTGGGGGCAGCCCTTCTGATCTGCACTGCTCCGCGCCACGGGTCGACCTCCCCCCTCCTGCTGACCAAAACCAGAGCCTTCTACCTTGCTTCACTCCCGTTCACTTCATGGGGCCAGGTCTTCTACGCACACATCTATTGGCGTATAGTGACAAACGGCGAACCGGAAGTTTACAGAATGCATTGAAGTCTATGAGGTGTAAAGTGACAATGAACCATGTGACCAGCGCTGTTTCTGACCCTGCAGTGGCAGGACTCTCTGATTAGACGACTCTGACCAAAACCACAGCGTCGAAGGGGAAGAAGGTGGCGAGGAGCTCAATCGGCTGAGGTTTTGCACAAGTTTGACACCTTGGCTCGCAATGCAGAAGGGAGAGGGAGAGTGGGAGACCCTCTTGTGTCGTCCGGCTCCGCGCAGAAAGCACAGTGGTAACGAGCGATTTGTAAATAAGAAGAAAAATATATATTTTCCCCCTTTTTACAAATTTCGTCAACAAAATAAAAACTAGACTAAAATGTTGGGGAGGGGCTAGTGGAGAAGAAAGTCATTTCATGCTTGGTTGCTCTCTGATGTTTGTGTAGATCGGCTATTTTCAGCACGCAACCCAGTGTAAAATCAGTCATTACCATGCCATCGAGGCCTGACAAAATACATCTTAGTTGACTAAATCAACAGTAGATTCAGTCGCCTAAAATCTTATGATATTCAGTCAACTAAAACTAGACTAAAACCAAAACTTTTCAGGTGACTAAATTATGACTAAAACTAAATGACATTTTATTCAAAAGACTAAAACTAAATAAAAATTTGCTGTCAAAAACAACACTGTTGTAAATAAAAAAATAAACACTTCTTTGGTATTTTCCCCCTTTTTTCCTGCATAGTACTGCGTTTCATTTGTCCGTCGTTCTATGTTAAATGCGCGTCTCCGCAGAAAGCACGGTGGAAGTGGGCGAAGTGTAAATAAAAAAATAAACACTTCTTTGGTATCTTGTGAAAATGTTGCAACACTCAATGTTCCCAATGTGCGGTGTGAGGCGTTGTGTGCTTGTAGATCGGCTGTTTTCACAAATCATTTTTAAAATGATAAATACAAACAGTTTTAAGTTTTTAGTTTTTAAAAAAAGACAGTAAAACGTCTTATTTGGGATGTTCCTTTTATGCAGGGTGTTTAACTGTACTTGTACTGTACTAGATTTTCAGTTGTATTGACTATCCACAAGTTTCCAACGTCCCATCGTGCATTGCAACAGAAGGTGTGCGGGCAGTTCGGGCGTCGCAAGCCGAGAGTGATCTACAAGCTCACTAGTCTGGGATCACTTCACTTTTCGGGGTTGTAACCGGTCTGGAGTGGAAACCAGTGCTCAAAGGACTACAATTTGCCGGAAAGAGTTTGGTACATGCATCTTTTAGTCCAACTGTTAGCGACTGGCAAGACTACACTAGGCTACGCAAGCATTTTAAAAGGGATTGGGGAAACAAACGGGGGGAACCAAATCAAAGCGCTTCTTCTAGTGCATGTTGTGTACAGCATGTTGTGAACGAACACCAGGCTTTCCCCCAGAAAGTCTGGTAGGCGAGGTTACAAGCTCACCACGGTTGCATCTGCGACGCGACGTGAGCTTGCATGTCTGCTGTTCTCCGGAAGTGTTCCACAGATAATTCTACGTTGAATTCTCGCGGAAACAGGTGGACACTTGTTCTGTTCTCAATTTTTGTCTAATAAAATAATCAGTCAATCAAAAAAGACATACAAGGTTTCCACCCGACAACTCCTCCTCTCTCCAGTGCAAACACGGAGAGAGAGAGAGAGAGAGAGAGAGAGAGAGAGAGAGAGAGAGACACACAAAGCCACAGCGGAGGAAAGAGAAAAAAGAGAGAGAGAAGAGAAGAGAAGAAGTTGCCATTACAGGGCCGTCACACAGCTTAAACACTCGGCTCCATCTCCTCCACTTCTCATGGGAGAAAGAGAGAGAGAGAGAGGAGAACCAGACCAGAAAAATGTGCCAAAAGCTACAGAATAAATAACAAGAGAGGTTTGGGGGTGGTGGGTGGTGGGGGGCTCTTCAAATGAATGTTAATTTCTCTCCTTCTACAACCCCCCCCCCCCCCCCCCAACTTTGTTCACATATTGATGCGTTCTGCAATCAACTTCAATGGCACGAGCCGTCTCGCTGGAAAGAGAGAGAGAGAGACACTGAGAGCAGGGGCGTCACACGTGGGGGAGGGGGGGAGTGGGACTAGGTTACTAGGGCCCAAGGTGGAGGGGCCTTCATTATTTTATACTTTAGCTATTGAAAATAGCAGATATACAAGCTCTTTGCACCGAGTGCCGCCCTGCGAACTGATATTTTTTGAAAAGTCATGAAAATGCGTGCAAAACTTTGAATAGGTGTATTTTTTTTGTAACACTAAAATTGTAACATTTGTAACTCAAATTTGGATTCTGGGGGGGTCCATGGAACTAAATATTTTGAGATGGGGGGTCCGTGGTCAAATACATATAATTTTGGGGGTCCTTCACATAAAGACGTTTGAGCGCCACTGACACAAAAAAACCTAGAAGCTTGTATTTCTGCCATTTTTCAAAAGAATACATAATAATGTGTTCCCAGTCTAAGGGTATATTGATTAAATCCTCTCCTCCCCCCTATG
Source organism: Nannobrachium achirus (assembly GCF_963921795.1). NCBI lineage: Eukaryota > Metazoa > Chordata > Actinopteri > Myctophiformes > Myctophidae > Nannobrachium > Nannobrachium achirus. Next base: position 16,375,974 of record NC_137832.1, read on the forward strand.
AAGAACATTCATGGGTGGGCCCCTACTAGTGAATCCTTGTACCCAGGGCCCAGAATGTTGGTGCGACACCCCTGACTTGAGAGAGAGAGGGAACTAGGAGGACGAGAGCTGAAGAAGAAGAAGAAGAAGAAAAAGGAGGAGGAGTAGAAGGAGAAACAGAAGAAGAGGAACGGGGGTCCCGCATTATGTTCTTCAGTGGAAGCCACGACGCGGCTTTCATTAGCCTCCCATTAACCCATTTAGGTCTAGAATTATTGAAGGCTTTAACCAGTGAAAAATAGCAGATACACAAGCTCGCAGCGCGGCGAGCTTGTAGATCTGCTATTTTTGAAAAAGTCCTGAAAATGTGTGCAAATCTTTGAATATATGTATTTTCAAAGCGAACGTTTGTAACTCAAATTTTGCTTCTGGGGGGGTCCCTGGAACTAAATATTTTGAGATGCGCGTCCGTGGCCAAATAAATATCATTTTGGGGGTCCTTCACATGAAAAGGTTTGAGAACCACTGTCATAGTACAGTAGTCTCTCAAAAACAGACCAACTGAGCTCCAGTTAAGTGAAAAGGACCTTTTCTTTGACGATGGCTGGCCAGATTGCTGACATAGAAACATAGGGTTTTTCAAAAAACCTTAGAAGGATTCAAAAGACACTAGAATCGGGTCAAAATTCTAATTTTCACGATTTTCCAAAAATAGCAGATCTACAAACTCGCAGCGCGGCACTCGGTGCCGCGCTGTGAGCTTGTATATCTGCTGTTTTTCAATAGTTAAAGCATAAAATAATAATACAAAATAATGTGTACCCGTTCTAAATCGCTTAATTAGCCTCTTCTCCAAGCTCATTTGCAAGTCAATGGCCCTTGCCGTGGCTGCAGGACCGGCGGCTTTGAGCCGCGGCGCCCCTGTGATCTGGCGGGGTCCTCCAGCCCTCTCTCTCTCTCTCTCTCTCTCTCTCTCTCTCTCTCTCTCTCTCTCTCTCTCTCTCTACCCCTCGCGCGCGGGATGCAAGCCTTTCCTGACAATTAGTACAAAAGAAAATTCATGCTCCGTATAGCCCGATACATTATTCATATTTTCTCCTCACTTAAATAAATCATAATGTTCTTGAGGGTTTTACTTAAACAACGCCCCGGCCTGGTCTCTCTCTCCCTGTCTCTGGCTCTCTCTCTCTCTCTCTCTCTCACACCCCCCCCCCCCCTGCATAATAACCAAATGAGATGAGTTCGGAATGACCTTGCGTCATATTTGGGTCATTTCCTCAGCGGTGCTATGGACGTGCGGACACCCCTACCCCATCTTCAAGATCAACATCCATCAGGGCCCTTATAGGAGAGGACGGTTTGTCCACTGTCATGCTTTCTCTGTATGGAAATGACAGATAAGAACAGACCCCGGAATTTATTTCAAAGAGATTTCCAGACCTAATGACCCCCGATCGCCACAACTCCGAATCGGTTGTGATGCCCTCTAGTATAGGGTGACCACTGACCATATTTTCAGCCGCTCAAACCGGGACGCGAACCACTGTTCCCTAAAACGGGACCCTCAAAGCAATGCGCACGTTCACCACGCATGCATGCGCATGCCCTTTCTCTAACGTTCGTGCACACGCACATACGCACCGCAAGGTCGCATACAGGCAGCGAGTGATTGACAAACAGCCTCAGCGTTGAATTTTGACACGCAATGAATTTGTTCATGTTTTCTGATTTGTTAGGTGAGCATGTTTTCATGAAAAGAACATGATAAATGTCTATGCAACCACTGAAAACAGCTACTGTTAATTGAAAACCGGGACATATTAGTGTTTTAGAGATATTTGTCGGGACACCGGGACACACAGATTGAAAACGGGACAGTCCCGGCCAAAGCGGGACGTCTGGTCACCCTACTCTAGTCTAGTAAAGGGCCCATACAACATTTTCTATTTAGGTACTTTAGCTCCATATATGTCGTAATCAGACAAATTGCAAAAATAGCAAATCTACAAGCTCTACAATTGTTATATCGCACCAAGTTGTGATCTTGTAGATGTACTTTTTGGAGGTGAATGTGTTCAATCTATAGGGACGCCAGGGTTAAAGTGATTAACCACATGCACCACATGCACATGCACCACATGCATGTTGGAGCTAAGCTCCAACGTGTTACTATACTACAATATCACAATCATTTTAACCACTTTATCCATTTATATGTTATTAAAAAAAGGGGAAGGGCCAAATGTCTCAAAGATACTGAATAGGTGGGATGTTATAGAGTCAACAATAATCCCAGAGCCCAAGACCAGATATGGCTTCTTTCAGTATTCATATCCATTCACACTGGATCCAAACACAGCACATCAACGCAGGGCTGTATTAGCCATGGGGCCGGTGGGGCCGGGGCCAGGGGCCCTTGGCTCTCAGGGGCCATGGGGGAACTGGGCCCTGTGGTCATCGACAATTTACTAAAATGAAATGTATAAGTTCATCAAATATCAAATGTGTGGGCCCCTCCTTCTTATTATTATTACATGTAAATCCTGTATTATAAAATGTGCTTTCTTGACCCACACATGATCATCATGCCTTAAAATATGAGCAGTAGGCCTCTGTGTGCCTACTGAGGGGGAGTTACGGTGGGTCCTATACAAATGGGCGAACCCTTGCGGAGGATAATCCGTCCCTGCATCAACGCCTGTCTCTGTCTAAAGGGAACAGAAAGGTAACTCTGATGAATGGAGAACAATCATATCCTCATCACAGAGAGAGATTCATTCAATGCTTTCAGGTTCTTAGTGGAGAAAGTCTCCCTGGACACCGTTACTGGGAGGTAGAGAGGAGAGGACTCGTTATAGCAGTCTCATATTAAGACTCCCTAATCGGGAGATAAGCGACCGTCAGGTCGCATACACAAACTTTAGAAGGCAATCGTATCCAATCAGGAGGGAATATGGGAAATGCGACAGATCCATGTTGATGACATGACTGTAGAGATACCTGTGTACCGCTTTGCGTGATTTTAGGGCAAAATCTGTAGGAGCAGTGTCCAAAAATGTTTTCATGGTGGCGCTCGAAGAGGGCCATGTGAGAAATGAGGGGTGGTTTGGCAGCCAAGGAGTGTGTGTGCAAAGTTTGGCATGGATAGGGGCAACGGTGGCGGAGATATATGAGTAGGGGAAAAGTGTGACGTGACGGACAGAATGACTGACAGACTAGAGGGCGGCATAGCTCAGGGGTAGAGAAACCGTTATTAGAGCACGAAGGGTTCCCGAAGGGTTCCCAGTTCGAATCCGGGCTCCCCCTGAGTAAATGTCGAAGAGTCCTTGAGCAAGACTCTGAACCCCTAGTTGCTCCCGGTGAGTAGGTTGGTGCCTTGCATGGTTTCCTCTGCCATCGGTGTATGAATGTGTGCGTGAATGGGTGAATGTAATGCACAATCTATGTAAAGCGCCTTGGATGAAAGCGCTATATAAATGCACCATTTACCATTTACAGACTGACTGACAGCCTGTGGGGGTTTTGATAGTAACTGCGACCTGACGGTCGCAATAAAGATTAGAGGTACAGGGGGCCTTCACAAGTTTACAATGGGTTTATATAGATAAGGGAAGCCTCAAGAAATATGAAAACATATATGATGAATAACATGGTATGGTGACATTAGAAATAAAAAATGTTGTCCAGTTCTGCGTTAAAATGATAGTAGGATAACAGACCTAGAGGCTCACAACGCGTCACTTCGTGCCACGCTGCAAGCTTGAACATTTTTGTACATTTGCGAAAAACCTTGAACCAGTGTCCTTACAGATCTAAACTAGTGAAAACAGCCGATCTGCTGTTTTCACTACTGTTGTGCGACAGCCTTGTATGATGAAGCAGGGCTTTACTTTGCGAAGAACCGTACACATTTGAAACTTGGAGATACAAGGTTTCTTCCCGACAGTGACGATATTTACACCTCCGTATTATGTTGGTGTGCCCGTGGATTCTTGGGACATGAAAAGTGTGCCCATGCAGAAAAAAGGTTGAGAAACACTTCAGAGCTTAGAACACGTCTATAGGGCCCATGTGTGTGCTCTGTGCTACCTTTTGCATTGATCCGCGAAGCCGTGTTGGGCCGGTGCAGCCATGCAGGCCGGACGGAGAAGAAGAGAAGCCGTCTCAATGATTTAGCAGCGCTTTGTACTATTATTCATCCCGCTGACGGGAACCCACCGCATTCAGCTGAGGACCTGCATTTTTATGACCACTTGCAGACCCGTTCAGGCAAAAGGTGCTGCCGCAGAAGTAGCTGAAGAGACTCCCGCAGCAGGGGCGTCAATTGGGTATGGCAGGGGTATCAAGCTGTCATACCCTGGGTCCAGGGGGGAAAATAAAAGTTACTTTTAAACCTAAATTCATGAATGTCTCTTTGTCTATCTGTGTTGTTAAATTACAGTAAACTAGCTACAAATGCAACATTGTACAAAATGGTCACTTTAACAAGGTATTATAATTGTATTCTCCCCATCTTGACAAGATGGTATATTCCCAGGTTCCGCAGGTCAGCTGCACAAGTGCAATGCATTATTGTTAATTGTGGCACGTTTACTAACATGCCAATTTTAGCTTCACTTGAACAACCGTTCCAGGCTGCCATATCCAGCCCAAGAAACCGTATAAAACCCGGGGGGAAAAAACTGACAAAATCCGATTTTTTCCTGCATGAGGACTCCCATATTTGCCATACCCTAGCTTTTGCTGAACTGACGCCACTGCCCCGCAGCACATGTATATATTGATATCGAGAGAGCATCATAGTAACGCAGCGATTTTTTGGACGTCTTCATTTCGTTCCCGCGGACACACGGGGGAAAGAAATGATGACATGTCGAGAGATATGAATGTTGTTAGTTGTGTTTCAAAAAGTCGTCTCTTTCTTGACAGTTCCGTTCTTTTGACGTGGATCTCGTTAGACGGCTGTTGTCACATTTGCCATCGGTAACCGTCATGTTCGTTAATCCGTCAACGCCCCGCCAACGACAGCTGTCTCTATAAGATGCAAACTTCTGACTGCTCATTTGGAAAAGAACCTGCACAGTGTGCTTTTATTAAAGTAGTTAAACCTCCCCACTTTTCTACTTTATTTTCTTCCCCCGACGGTCTCGAGGCTCCTCTGAAGTTTCTTGAAGCTTCACTCCGTGGCGTTGTTGTATATTTCTAGGAGAGGATTTCCTGCAATGCGGGGGTCCGGGTGGTCCGTGAGTCCCGGAGATCTGAAGGTAGCCTAGCCCATCACTGGAGACTGGGCATGAACAGGTAGAGCAATTAGCCCGAAGGGAACATGTTTATCTGTCAGCCAATGACAAGACACGGTGCTGTTGGTGCATGTGCGCTCGCTCGTGCGCGTGTGTGTGTGTGTGTGTGTGTGAGTGTGTTGTGTGTGTGCAGGGGCGTCACAAGGGGGGGGGGGGGGGGGATGGGAGTGGGACTGAGTTACTGGGGCCCAAGGTGGAGGGGCACTAATTATTTTATACTTTAGCTATTGAAAAATAGCAGATATACAAGCTCTGCTATTTTTGAAAAGTTGTGAAAGCGTGCGCAAATCTTTGAATATATGTTTTTTAAGCGAACATTTGTTACTAAAATTTTGCTTCTGGGGGGGGGGTCCCCGGAACTAAATATTTTGAGATGGGGGTCCGTGGCCAAATACATATCATTTTGGGGGTCCTTCACATGAAAAGGTTTGAGCACCACTGAAACTCAGAAGTATTTGAAATATTCAAAGACCTTTTCACGATTTTTCAAAAAGTAGCAGATCTACAAGCTCGCAGCCGCGCTGTGAGCTTGTATATCTGCTATTTTTCAATAGTTAAAGAACAAAATATGAAGAACATTCATAGGGGGGCATTGTACCCAGGGCCCAGATGTTGATGCGACACCCCTGTGTGTGTGTGTGTGTGTGTGTGTGTGTGTGTGTGTGTGTGTGTGTGTGTGTGTGTGTGTGTGTGTGTGTGTGTGTGTGTGTGTGTGTGTGTGCGTGCGTGCGGTGGGATATCACCCCCCCCCCCTTCCTTTAACGGTGTACAGGCTATTAGGCGGTTTCACAGAACTCGTTTTCAGCTGCACAAAAAGAGAGAGAGAGAGAGAGAGAGAGATAGAGAAGAGGGGGAAAACGTGTGCATTTCTGCCCGTCCGTCCGTCCATTCCCCCATCCACCAATTAGGAGAGGAGAGAATCCCCCTTCTTCAGCATTTTATTACACCTATTCTCCATTCCGCAGCCGCCCCGCTATCAGTTTTCCATAACTAGGGTCTGCACAAAGAGCAAACGGTCCATTTGGTCGTGATTTGTTGGCCCTCGCTTGACCACTTCTTTGTCTCCGGGCCGGGGGTTTGGTTAAGAGCCCTCGGAAAACGGCGGAACCCCTGCTGTTTTATCAAGTCTGCTGCATCCGTAATGAAATGAGTCAGGGTGACAGTGACGGGGGGGCCGTGTGTGTGTGTGTGTGTGTGTGTGTGTGTGTGTAGGGGGGTGTAGAGGAAATGAAAGGAGGGGGGGGGGGGGATGAGGTACAGGGGAGAAAGAGAGAGAGAGAGAGAGAGAGAGAGAGAGAGAGAGAGAGAGAGAGAGAGAGAGAGAGGAGCAGCAGACCGCCTTATTTGAATCATTTAAGCAAGGACCCAATTACGGCATGAGGAGCCCGGTCGGCCCGCGGAGAAAATGGGCCGTTTTAACCCAATTAGGCCTCAAATTATTTGATACCTTAGCAGCTATTGAAAAATAGCAGATCTGCAAGCTCACAGCACAGCGCTGCGAGCTTGTAGGTCTGCTATGTTTGAAAAGTCGTGAAAATTTGAGGAAATCTTTGAATATATGTATTTTTTAAAGCGAACATTTGTAACTCAAGTTTCACTTCTGGGGGGGTCCCTGGAATGACATGTTTTGAGATGGGGGTCCGTGGGCCAAATACATATAATTCTGAGGGTCCTTGACATGAAAAGGTTTGAGAACCACTGACGTAGAAACACACGTTTTTCAAAAACCCAGAAGGACTTAGAAGACATTTATAGAATCGGGTCAAAGATATCCAAAGACTCGCACAAAATGTTCCGGGATTTTTTCAAAAAATGGCAGAACTACAAGCTTGCAGCGCGGCACTCGGTGCCGCGCTGCGAGCTTGTAGATCTGCTATTTTTCAACAGTTAAAGAATAAAATAATGGTTAAAGTATTAAAGGAGCTATGGTCAACGTTTTTTCTTGAAAAACGGACGCTAAAATAAAAATAATGTTTCAAAAATATTTTATAAAAAATATTAAGCTTTACTGTTTGTCTTTCTATATGTGTTTTTCGAGACATTGTTTTAATTTTAGCGTCCGTTTTTCAAGAAAAAGTTGACTATAGCTCCTTTAATGCGTATAATGATAATGTGTGCACCCGGCCTAAACGATTTAAAGGCAACACAAATCAATGAGCGTGGCGGTACGGTGATGCGGCTGACAGAAGTGCCTGTTAGTGGGTAGGGGCCGCTCTCCGGGATCATTACACACCCCGTAGACAATACATTATCACCACAAGAGAGGAATGAAAACAAAGAGCAATGGGGGGGCTCTGGGGATAGGCTGGGAGAGGGGGGGGGGCACCAACCAGGCCATCTGCACTATGGCTTATGGCTGCCATTTTGGAACCGACTCGGAAAACCCTTATTTCAGATTTTCAGTGGGCCCTGGAGGCTGGAGAAGGCTAGTGGTGTAAAGTAACTAAGTACATTTACTTAGTACTCAAGTACAATTTTGAGGTGTTTGTACTTTACTTGAGTGTTTCCCATTTCTAATACTTTTACTTCTACTCCACTACATCTTGGATCCAAATATCGTACTTTTGCTTCACTACGTTTATTTGAAAACTTTAGTTACTAGTTACTTTGCAGATATAAATTATGATATTATAAAACATACATGAACCACTTCAGCCCTATTTTATACCTTGGATATTTGAAAATAGCCGATCTACAAGCTCACAATGCGTTGCGATGCAACAGCGTTGTGAGCTTTGTAGACTGCTATTTTCAAACACTTTTACTTTTGATACTTTAGGTACATTTTGATGCCAATACGTTCATACTTTTACTCAAGTAAATTTTGAATTCCGGACTTTTACTTGTTAGGGTGCCCTCACACCAAAATACCTAGAGTGGAATCCGCCAATGCATTTCAATGAGAATGGAGCGTTTTTTGCCAGTAGAGGATTTCTGCAAAAAAACGCTCCATTCTCATTGAAATGCATTGGCGGATTCCACTCTAGGTATTTTGGTGTGTGGGCACCCTTAAAGAGTGTTTCTATAATGCAGTATTAATACTTTTGTAAAAAATCTAAGTTGACACTTTTTTTTGCACACTTTGGCAACATTGAAGGCTCTGTGGTTCGTCACATGATACCACAAAATGGTTGTTTTTTATCACCGGTCAGCAACTGGACTTGGTACATATCACATTGCTCCACCTTCCAATTTGCCATTGTTTCATTGAAATAAAGTGAAGATTGAAGTGGGGAGAGATCATTTTGGTCTTTGTACCGTAGAATCTA
>NC_137832.1:18797221-18979721 GCF_963921795.1 Nannobrachium achirus
TGCACGCAGATGTCCCCACGGACGAGAGATGGTGATGAAATTTGTCATGCAGACCCTAGCTGACCCTCGTGGCTATGCATATCTTTATACTTACACAGCTTAAGAGTGAGTAAGTATACTTATATGATTAATATGTACAGATACTGGGATGTGGGCCAAGCCACAGAGATAATTACAACAGCATCGAAATGTCTCCTAGTGCAGGACGGCATTATAAAAACACAACATTATTATTGGCTATGGTAACTTCCTAAAGTCTATTCACAAGAAGCTGTGATCTTTTTTTAAGCCCATGACAAGTGCGTGCACCAGCACACCACAGAGTTCCACGCATGATAAGCAATAAGCAGAGGTGTAAAGTTAAGTAAAGTACATTTACTTAAGTACTGTACTTAAAGTGATAGTTCACTTATTTTTGACATAATGCTGTGTGAAATACTTGCCATTAAAACAGTGGTTAAAAATGTATTAATTGATTACCAGAGTCCCGTGGTCAGAGTTCTGGTCAGTTTCTAATGAATATTAAGTAGTTCCAATGGGGTGGAGGCCATTTGGCGTGGCCCAATCATTGAAAATAGATTAATCCACAAAACTAGCGTCATTTGTATTGTTGGCCTATTTCTACCATATAGAGCGAGGTTTCGTTCTGATCAGCTGCCTGCAAAGCACCTTGTTTTGGGGAAATACGTTGCGGCGGCGTAGTGATACTGGACACAAAAAATAGTACCATGTGACAGAGGGGTCAAAGTTGAACGAAAGTTGGTCTATTTGGTAGAAATAGGTCAACAATACAAATGAAGCTAGTTTTGTGGATTCATCTATTTTTAATGATTGGGCCACGAGCCCCTGCCAAATCACCGGAACTACTTTATATTCATCGAAAACTGATCAGAACTCTGACCACGGGACTCTGGAAATGGATTAATACATTTGTAACCACTATTTTAATGGCAAGTATTTCACACAGCTTCATGTCAAAAATAGGTGAACTATCACTTTAAGTACAATTTTGAGTTTGTACTTTATTATTTTTTTATTTTATAAAGTGTTTTTTTATAGGGTTCTGGTCTGATTTTAATGTTGTGTTGTAGAATTCTGGGAGATCATAGACACATACATAAGTTTTCCCTCCATTTCGATTACATTTCTCTATCTCTCGCTGCTCAACTGAGCCAGATGTCAAGTGTAGGAAGATTTAGAGGGAAAGGTGTTATTGTCCTAATTTAACAAGGCATTCCTTTTTTAAGGGGTAAAAAGAAAGGTACTCTTCATAGCATTCATAGCACATTGTAGATAGATGACAGATCCACTGCAGACTCACCATGGCTCCTTCAATGCCTGGAAATCCTTTTGTTCCCATGGGCCCTATTGCACCCTAAAAAGAAGACAAGGACATATTGTAAGTATCAATGTAATTGTTTAACAAGTGAAAGGACTTTGATCAAAATGCAATTTAGTAGATTATTCTAGTACAACTTACTGCATCCCCTTTTGGACCAGATGGGCCATCATCACCTGGATGTCCCTGAGAACAATACAATATAATCAATATATCATAGAAAAAACTGCCAGCAGGATTCAATTTACAATTTAGGCATTTTCAGTATCTCTCTTAATCCATAGCAACTTGTCAATGTTATGTGAATTGATTTGCCCATCTTGCAATAAGACATTTCAGACTCTATAGGAAAAACTAAAGAGAAGAAGAATGGGAAGTATTGATTTATTTCACCCCTAGCTGTTATTCAAGTCAATTCATTAATCTTTATACTTAAAGTTATACCATGTAACTTTTTTTATAAAACAAATCTTAAAATTGTCCTAACTGTTAAATCGCTAAAGTTTTTGAACACCCACTCTGTTATTTTCAGCTTCTGAAGCCTTCTCTTTATATGTGTTCTATGAGCCGTGAGGGGGGGAGAATTTCGCGGCAAAATTGCGTCATCATACACTACCGGCCAATCACAGCGAGGGTTATACACTGCCGGCCAATCACAGCTTTAAGACCCAGGGTGATCCATATCACAGGAGGGATCCATATCACAATAGTTCACTCTTTGTCAAGTCCCACCCCATGTCACTCTGTTACTAGGTGGGACAAAAAAAGCCAGGGAAGACTATTTTTATAATGGAAGTGAATGAAAAAAAAACGAAAAAAAAAAAAAACACATTTTTCATAGCCTCATTATTGCTATTTAAAGTACCAAAAGAAAAACATCTACGTGATATTAATAAAAAAGGAACAAAAAAGTACAGCAGTTAAGTATTGCAAAACATGTTTTAATTAGTTCAATCCTCTGAAACAGGCAGAGGGCAGAGAGAGAGAGCGCAGTGCATCTTGGCTGACTCGCAATGACCAGGATGTTGTGGAACTATAGGCTCGCCCTTAACATAAAATGTATTTTAATTGTAATTCTTCCCATTTAAAATATATGTACCCAATTGAATTTCTTAGTTACTGTACATCGATATCGTTCATGTGAACTAGTTTGTTGAAGCTTATTCATTATACTTATCAAAATCGCTATGACCGCGCCGCGCTGTACCACGTCGTGGCCGTACCGCGCATCACCGCACAATGCAGTGTCTAGCAGGAGATGCAAGACTAGTAATCCACATAGCGATTTTTTTTTATCATTTCAACAAATATTCACTGTGTATACACTCTATTTTGTTCCAAAATGTTCCTATTTATCATGACAAAGCAAAAAATAAAATACATACTACACTCTCGCCATCTATACTATAATTTTGCGAATGTCTGTCTGTCTGAGTGAGTGTCTGTCTGTCTGAGTGTCTGTCTGTCACAGCGTTTCTCCTCAGTGGCTGGAGCAATTGATCTGAAATCGCATCACCATTAGCATATGAACACACCTGACATAACTGTGAAGCCCGTTTGTCACTTTCACAAATCATATGCTGTATATTAGCATTTTTATGGTGTAACTACTATCTATTCTGCATCTAGCATGAGGCATATCTATTCTGCATCTAGCATGGGGCAACATGTTTAACCAGCTCTGTGTGTGTGCGTGTGTGTGTGTGTGTGTGTGTGTGTGTGTGGGTGGGGGGGGGGGGGGGGGGGGGGGGGTGTTGGCTGGCCCTCTTTCAGATGTTGTCATGTAGATCGGTACACAGTATCTCTGTAGCCTTTAAACGAAACGGGTATTTCTTACATTGATGCTCCTACATATTATCATGCAAGCACCAGAAAGTTACTTTCCATCCCTCATATACTGTGTGTACAGTGCACACCCCATAACCCACACACTGCACATCATTTCGGAGCTCATATCTTTGAACGGGTAAGGACTAGTTAATATTAATGGAAGAATGTGGACTTTGTCCCACTGCATAATTTTTCTGGTTAGCCAGTCAGAGACCAATTAGAAGGCTGACAAAGGGTTAATTGTTACATAACTAGACCACAGGCCAGGATAGACATTATTGCTACTTGCACTACCAGCAGAGGTCAATAACCCTCTCCCATGCTGTCCATATCAAACACTGTGGCCTGTAGCTGACTGGGCTGTAAACATTCACTAGCCCCTCTGTAGCTGACTGGGCTGTAAACATTCACTAGCCCCTCTGTAGCTGACTGGGCTGTAAACATTCACTAGCCCCTCTGTTGCTGACTCACAGGGCTGTAAAACATTCACTAGCTCCTTGTCAACAGTCATGGTCAAGGATGGTGTAATGAGGTGAGCCGCTGCTTACTGATTGGCCACACACTACTTGCCTTGGCTTCAATGGGGTTTTCTTTGTGTTTTAGCCGTGCTCAAACCTCAGCATCATGGGCGTCACAAGGGGGGGAAAGAGTTACTAGGGCCCAACGTGGAGGGGCCTTCCAGAATGGAAGCGGTGGTCATGCTCTATAGCGTCTAGTTTTGAGGGCTGTACACAACCACATTTGCCCAAATAATGCTAATGAAATGTCCTGTCAGTATCGCGAGCAGAAAACATCACGGTGGATGGCGTTACGACAGAGCCCCAGAAGTGAAATAGTGTAGCTTTTTGGTTTAAAGTCATGGGAACGTCATACTGTATGTGTTGAGGGAATGTGGGATGAGATATTGTGGCCATGACTTAATGAAGGTGTGTGCCCAAGATCCATACGACGTATCCTCGTAGCCTCAAATTAATAACTTGTAGAAACGAGATCCATATGTGGTTGTGTCAGTAATATCCTACTGACGATGTGTCTGACTAATGACAGTTATGTAAAAAAAGAATTCCCTATGTTCCCTCGTCCTACAGTATGTTCCCTCAATATAGGAATTAGGGATTCCCTCAATTTTGGGGTTAGGGGTTAGGGTTGAGGGTTTGAGGAAATATAGGGGGGTGGACTCCCATTTTGAGAAGCATGGTTTGTGTGAGTAGTCTTAGGGGAGCACACACTGAACGTGGACGGCTGCGCAGCGTCGTGTCGCGGTATCGACGCACGTTAAGTGCCGCGCGGTAACCCCAACTGGATGCGGCGCGCTGCCACAAAGCCCATCCATTTCCCCCGGTGGGGAGAAGCATGGGAGAACATGTTCAATGCGCGGCAACGCTGGAAAAATAGAACCGCAGACCCGCCGCCGGTGTGGGTTAGTTCATTGAAAATAACGGGGCCGTATTTTTTTACGCGCCGCTTCTGCGCCGCCTCCGCGCCGCCTCCACGTCCAGTGTGTGTCCCCCTTTACCTGGGGCCCTCGAGGTCCAGGTGATCCTCTCTCTCCCGGCGACCCTGCCGCGCCCTGGTGGGGACACAGGAAACACAATAAGCAGGTTTCCTGGTGGGTTTGACATTCACAGTTGATGTTGCGACTGATCAGTGTAATAAAAGGTCAAACTGGGACATACTGCGGGGCCTCGATGACCTCGTCGACCGGCCGGTCCTGGATCTCCCTAAGAAGGGTACAGGAAACAAAGTTAAACGAGGATTGTGTGATCTGATGTGGTGCCTGCCCTTGTGTGTCATTTCACCCATTTGAGCCAATATGCAATATTTTAAATATCTACCTAAAACGACAGTTTGCTGTATAAAGCTAAAGAGTCAGCCGATGGTGGATAACATCTTTATTGTCATGAAACTCACCTCAGAACCATTGGCCCCCTGTGGTCCGATCATACCAGTGGCCCCTGGAGCACCCTGTATATTCACATGTGGAAAACAACCACATGAACACTAGCATCCCTGTTTTGGGTATGTACAGATCCTTCTCGAAAAATTTGAATATTGTGTTAAAGTAAATTTTCTTTAAACTTTCATATATTTCTTGAATCTTTCATATATTCTAGATACATTGGACATTCAGTGAATTATTCCAAACCTTTTTCTTGTTAAAATGTTGCATTTTTATGGCATACAGCTCATGAATATCAAAAGTCCATATTTCGAAATATTACAATATTACATGAGACCACTCAAAACAAGGATTTATAATAGAGAAATGTCAACCTTCTGAAGTCAGAGTTGCTTGAAGTCCAGTGGGAAGTTTCCGAAGTCGGTTATGATTTGGGGTGCTATGGTATCTGCAATGCTTTTTCACACAATATTCTAATTTTTCGAGAAGGATGTAATGATAGCTGAACATTCTGCAAGAATGTTCTACAAGCTCATGTGTCACAGCATCACAAGTTTTTCTATCACCTTAACTAACGTCCACAAGTATATCATTAAGCAATATTACACAAGAGGGTGTGTGTTATCGAGAGTATCAGCACACCTGCGTTGCTGCAGGCACGAGCCGAAGGGGAGTGCCGTAAGCAGTGCAGAAGTGCTGATATTTGGCGATTATACAAGTGTGATTATACAAGTGCGATTATACACGTGCGATTATACAACAGTTACCCTTAAAAATTAAGATATTAGATTGAAATTTGTACTTTTTTAATGCCACATTTAGCTACTATGTCCCTGAACTTCACATGAAACTGCTAGCGTAGACGCTTACAAGGCATCGCCAACGAAAACAATGATAGCGAGCCGGCAGCTCTTTTACGACCAGCGCAGCTGATTTCTTTGTTTGATGAGACACGTTCCATAATGCTCAATATCACCAAGGGTAGATAGCTATTTCAAACAATCAGATTTCTTCTTCGGAACTACCTGTTGTATGATGCAAAATATACATCTGCTGCTATGCCATAAGTATATAAGTATATCATATACAGTAAGTATACATCTGCTGCTATTCTCATGCACCTTTATATTTCATCTCAGGTATCATGTGTAAATATGTAGATATTTATAGATTTTTTCTTGCTTGATCTCCTTTCTCCCCGCCAAAACAAATTTCACCCACTTCTTTACTTCTGTAAACCTGTGATGTGACAGTAAAGCTGATTCTGTCTTTTGATCTGCTATTTTTGCTGCTATTTTCGTACAGCTACAGTGTTTCTCCCATCTCCTCTCACCAGTCGTACAGCAGATACTCGTATGGCAGCACAACAGCTGTAAAACATTCACGGCTGTAAAACATTCACTAACTCCTTGTCAACAGTCATGGTCTGTCTGTAGTATCACAGTACAGCAAATTTTGATTTAGTCTTGGTCATAGTCTTTTGAATGAAATGTTTTAGTTTTAGTCTAGTTTTAGTCGACTCAATATCAAAAGATTTCATAACGTGTCACAGTGTGACACGCTGTGAGCTTGTAGATCTGATATTTTCAGGGCGCGACACCCGAGCGCAAATAAACATAAAATGACTTGTCTTTATAGTTCTACTAGATCTCTTCACTAGTTCCTCCCCAACATTTTAGTCTAGCTTTTATTTGTCGACAAATTGACTAGATATTTAGTTAGGTTTAGTCATCATAGCTCGTTTTTTGTTTCGTTTTTATTTTGTTTTCGTCTTGGGAAAAAAAAAGTGGTTAGTCATAGTTTTAGTCGTCGAAATCAACACTAGGCAGCAGTGAATATAAAGTTGGATGTATACTCACAACTGGTCCTATTGGACCCTTCTGTCCGTCATATCCAGCATCTCCCTGGTCAACACATTAACAGAGTTCAGGCAGCAGTCAAAATATTATTGTGAGGAATCAATATATTGTTCCAGGGACCAAGAGAAAGAAGGATTTGCGTTTCAAATGTCTGCTTTAAAAACATATGCATTCAAAGATTTGCACACACTTTCATGTTTTCTCCAAAATAGCAGATCTACAAGCTCGCAGCGCAGCACTCTGTGTCGTGCTGTGAGCTTGTATATCTGCTATTGTTCAATAATTAAAGCATAAAATAATGGTTAAAGTGCTGACACAGATATGCGTATGCGCGGTCTAAATGCGTTAAGAGGATGACCAACCAGAGGTAGAAAAAGTACTCAAATGTTGTAAAAGTATCAATACGGCAATGCAGAAATACTCTGTTGCATGTAAACGTCCAGTATTAAAATTGTACTTAAAAGTAAAAGTACAAAAGTATTTGTGTCAAAATGACTTCACCACTTTTCAACCTATCTTCATATAATATTTCCTCACTAATGTTCATAATAAAATAGCACAATTTTTTTCTACTCGGTCCAATTCTCTTAGGAGAGCTGTGGGAAGTTCAGAAATCCATAGTCTTGTGACATCATAATTTGACAAAGAATATATATTATTATCGCAAGAACAATGGCTTCCACTTTAACATGGCAACTTTTCAGGAATAGAAAGCCTGCATTTTCTATTAGCTTGGATTCCCCCAAGGAAACTGACCTGCCCACAACCCTCCTCTGAGACAAAAAATAATAAATAAATAAATAAAATATATATATATTTTATCAATTTATTCGTGAGGACCAATTATATGAAGATAGGTTGAAAAGTGGTGAAGTTCTCCTTTAAAGTACCAACAGTACCATTAGGCTGCACCCACACCAAAGTACCTACAGTATGAGAGTGGAATCCCCATTCCGCCAATGCATTTCAATGAGAAAGGAGCGTTTTTTTGCAGAAATCCTCTACTGGCATGAAACCGCACCTGTCTCATTGAAATGCACTGGCGGAATGGGGAATCCACTCTCATAGGCACTTTGGTGTGTGTGCACCCTTATGCAAATGTTTCAAATAATTGCAGTGGAATAAAAGTACAATATTTGCCAATAAGTAAAAGTGCAGGAAATTGAAAATAATCGAGTAAGTAAAGTAAAAGTAAAAAAAATCCTCAAATTTATACTTAAGTACAATACTTGATTGAGTACATCTACTTAGTTACTTTCCACCACTGTGACCAACAATAATAGAGATGGAATGAACGTGAATCTGGGTGTTGAAAGTCTTTTGTTGTGTGATTCAATTCTTTTCAATGGACGTTCTGTAAAACATTTAGTCAGCACGCAGTCGCAGTGGCGTACTGTACTTGCCAATAAATTATACTGTATATAGATGAAATCACCATCTCTGGTGAGGAGGTACCTTACCTGTGGCCCTGGAGACCCCTCAGGTCCCTCGACCCCTTTTTTGCCAATCGGACCCTGGAAGAACAAACTGAGGTTAAAGTATATAGAGATAGATTTTTTTATGAAAACAATTAAAGACAAAATAATAATATCCATTATCCACAGCTTTCCAACGCCCCATAGTGCATTGCGCAGACGTTGTACCGAGCTTCCGGCGCCGCAGCCGAGTGTGATTTACAAGCTCACAACGGGCTGCATCTGCGACGCGACATGAGCTTGTATGTCTGCTGTTAAACCGGAAGTGTGGTCCAAATAATCTCCAGTAAACTCCCGCGGAAAGAGGTGGATAGTGGAAAGAAATACAGCTCATCTGCCAGTAGACTTGGGCGAGGTGCTGGAGTCAAAATGAAGCCAGATGAACAATTAAAGGGAGCCTCAATTTAAACAAAATATAATAACTAGTCCTGTGCCTGGGGGGTATGCACAGTATATGAGGGATTGAATGTAGGAGTCTCAGAAGTAATGTTGGAGAACCCAGACCAGTGCCCGTTGGGTAGAACAGTCACCATTGACGTCCAGTTGTGCAATACCTGTTGTATCAGTCTGTGATGTCTCCAAATTTGGGCATTGTTTCAGCATGCGGCTGTTCCCATGGTGGCGACACTGTTTAGTATCAGTGATGTCAGCAGCTCATCTCCAAATGTGGGCATTGTTTCAGCAAGCGGCTGTTACCATGATGGATGTCAGCATGCTCATCTCCAAATGTGGGCATTGTTTCAGCATGCGGCTGTCACCATGGTGGCGACACTGTTTAGTATCAGTGATGATAGCATGCAGACAGATGACAGACGGCGAACATCATCTCCAAATGTGGGCATTGTTTCAGCATGCGGCTGTCACCATGGTGGTGACACTGTTTAGTATCAGTGATGATAGCATGCAGACAGATGACAGATGGCAACTTAATTGTTAGATAATCAGATTTTGAGTGCTTTGAGTGTGCGGAGGCTCCCTTTAATTGTTTAAAAGGTGTGGAATAAAAGTATCCCCCCGCCCCTGTGTGAAGTGAGCAGTGCTGATTCCACACTAGAAAATACTGTTCCTGAAGAAACAGTGTGGGTCCGAGTAGCACACTAAGCAGAGCATGCCAAGTAAACAACAAAGAAAAAGATAACTCAAACTTCACTATATTCTCCAGGAAGACCACAATGAAAATATATGAAAATGTTCTCCGTAACATGCGGTCCTTACTGTAAGGCCATCGGGTCCAGTTTGTCCTTGTTCCCCTTTAGAACCCTGGAGAATAAACAAACATTGAAATATAGTTTCTTCTCAACTGGGAATCGTTCAGAGGCACAATGCAGACATAATCTAAAGCCCTTTGCACACAGGACAGTTTTTCGTTTGCTGCATGAATAAAACGCATTGGATTTGGTGTGCAATACTGTGCGCAATCAGCGCTGCGGATCCCAAAAGGAGTCATAAAAGGAGTGATGAGTTTTTTACCGCATGCGACAAGACGCACAAATCGAACAGGGTTCGATCGAGAACAAAACGCACAGCGCAGCCACTCGTCGGTGTGCATGAGGTCGTAGAGAATCATTTTCTTAAAAAAAATAAAAAATTGTCAGTTTTATCCGTGCGAATAAACGCGCCTGTGTGCAAAGGGCTTAAGCCAGTGGTTCTCAAACTTAACAAATGGAATGTCTCCCCTTAACTCTGACAGTGTACAAATGGAACCAAATGGACCCGGTCCATTTGGTTCCATTTGTACACTGTCAGAGTTACAGACTTGTATGGGTCAATTTAGACCCCCATAAAGGAACCCAGAGTCCCTGAAATCCACTGATCTAAAGCTATGACCATTCAAATTTTAAGATTAAACGCAGGCTACCATTCAGGCCACTAGATGGCAATGTCATCAAAGCTTTCTAATTGCAGCTCCAAAGTGAGGGACAGAGAAGCGGGTTCAGCGCTTCTCAAAGCAGGAGGAGAGGGTTAGGTTCTTCACAATCTGTTTGGATGTGTAAAGATCTGTACTGACCTTCTTCCCAGGACTGCCTTGGAGCCCACCTGGTCCTGGTTCACCAGGGAAGCCCTGCAGTTCAAGGCGGAAGAGACAGAAGAAAATGTATCATTACTATTTTTATTATTTTACTACTATTATTATTATCAACAGACAACGACAATCCCGTGGGAATCTGTTGCAAATTGTTGTTCTCCATCGCAGTTAAATGATCTTAAACGTTCTTTTTCAGCACCGCTGTGCTCTGTGGCCGTTCACGCCTTGTAAAGTCGAGTAAAAAGTACAATATTTGCCTTTGGGATGTAGTGGAGAAGTAAAATTAGGGAGAATTGGAAATACTCCAGTAAAGTCAAATTAAAATTTGTAAAATTGCCCTCTACAGACCATGAATGCAGTTTTTACAATGGTGAAAGAAATGCAAATGCCCTCGTTCCATGCCATATCTCAAGGCGGTATTCAAGAATTGCCTTGTCCAAACTCTCCTGAACTTTGCACAGCATCTTATGTTGAAAGAACTGCCCTCTCTGTGTAGGAATCCATTCCGTACGCCTTATCTCCAGTATTGATTTGATAATGCTTACAGTTCAGTGTGGTATCACGCACCGAAAATAGCCAACCACCAAGCTCACAGACGCGTTGTGAGCTTGGAGGTCTGCTATTTTCGATATTTCCACAAAAAGGCCCTTTTAGACATTTCAGCCCCTGCCTCTCTAACGTTCTCTGCACGTCCCTGGTATCAAGGACAGGTGAGTAGGAAAAGCATAGTGTGTCTCATTCACTTGTCTTGTTGTTGTTGACCATCAATGAAGTTCCATCTCTATGTACCCAGTACAGTGTGTCATTCATCTGAACAGTAGTATGATGTCATTCAGTGGACCTCAAACGTTTTAGCTCGAGACCCAAAAGAGAAGGTTTATGTCTCCAATGGGTCCCGACTCACAGTTTGGTAAATTAACTAGCATAGAGAATTATAGACAAATTGCACTGGCAAGCATGCTCATGGAAAGGCTTTAAAGAATACAATATTGACATTCAGTTTGGTTTTAAGAAAAAAAAAAACATGATTTGCACTGATTTATGTATTTATTCACTTAAGAAAATTGTCAGTCAGTATCCACAACTTTCTAACGTCCCATCGTGCATTGTGCAGAAGGTGTGCGGCAACTTCCGGCGCCGCAGCCGAGTGTGATCTACAAGCTCACAGCGGTGAGCTTGTATATCTGCCGTTCTCCGTAAGTGTCCCACAGATAATGCTACAGTAAATTCTCGCGGAAACAGGTGGATAGAAGATGTATGGTACAATATTTATGCGCTTCCTGCATGCAAGCGGTCCTTTTCTTTTCTTTTTTCAATTTCCTAGAGACTATTCAATGTTCAAGTTCAAAAGTAAATATCAATCTCTAACATGGGAGTGGTCAATTAATTTATATATAGGGAGTTTGTTGAGTAAGGCAGCTGGTGTTTCCGTTATGTCAGACATAACAGATGTATTTTACAGGGCAAAATGAGTCTATTGATGTTAACAATACTTACTTTACATCTAACAGGCAGCCATATAGTTTGTCAAACTATCTAACTATCGGTCAATGTCAATGTCCAGCAATCGAATGTCTGTCTGTCCGGAACTATACGCTTGGTAACCTCGCCCACCAGGCTTTCTGAGGGAAAGCCTGGTGATCGTTAACAGCGGGCAGTTTGATCCGGTCTAGGCAGAAACCACAAGCCGAAGAAGCGGCGTCGCTTTGTTTTGGCTCCCTCCGTTTGTTTCCCCAATCCCTATTAAAATGCTCGAGTAGCCTAGTGTAGTCTTTCCAGTCGCTACGAGTTGGAATAAAAGATGCATATCCCAAACACATTTTTCAAAAGCAAAACTACGCCGCATCAAGGAGTTTATTAGGTAGGCCCTGAATTATTTTGGGTTAAAACTGAATCCGGTTTGATAGTTCCGGCAAATTGTAGTCCTTTGAGTACTACAACATGACGTAAAGTGGCTTCCTCTCCCGACCGGATCAAACCTCGAAAAGTGAAGTGATCCCAGACTATACGTTTGGTGAGGTTTAAGCTTGAGGATTGGTCAAGCCTTACATGCCATCCACGTGTAAGACTAGTATTATGTAACAGGGAGAATGTTCCTACAACCTCTGGATGATGATGGAGGAAGCCCCACCACCTCCATTACAGATCGCTGCCAGCCCATATTGGCCTGACTTCAGGTTGTGCACCATGTGACCCACGATCCTTGCGCCCGACATCCCAATAGGATGTCCCAGTGACACGGCACCCCCGTTGACGTTGACCTTGCTGGGGTCAATGTCCAGCATTTTGATGTTCGCCAGGACGACCACGCTAAACGCCTCGTTGATCTCCCACATGGCGATGTCCTCCTTCTTCAGCCCGCCTGCCTCCAGGACCTTTGGTACAGCGAACGCCGGCGCGATGGGAAAGTCAACGGGTGCGACCGCAGCATCGGCGAAGGAGACAACCCTGGCCAGTGGGGTTACATTCAGCCTCTTGGCGGCGTCGGCGGTCATTAAAACAAGAGCTGCGGCCCCGTCGTTCAGAGTGCTGGCATTGGCCGCGGTCACTGTGCCGTTCTCCTGTTGGAACACCGCCTTCAGCTTGGGGAATTTGCTGAAGTCACCACGCCTCCATTCCTCGTCCTCCAATACCACGACGTCAGGCTTGCCTCGCTGAGGGACGCTAACTGGAACGATCTCTTTAGCCAAAACACCAGACTCATGGGCTGCTTTGCTGCGTGTGTACGAGCCAATAGCATAGGCATCCTGCTCTTCCCTGGAGATCTGGCTGTTCTTGGCTGTGTTCTCTGCACAGTTGCCCATGTGAAATTTGTTGTAGACGTCGGTGAGGCCGTCCTTGACGATGGCGTCTTCCACTTGCAGTCCTCCGTAGGTCGGAGTCTCTCTGCCCATCAGATAAGGCACGTTGGACATGCTCTCCATGCCTCCTGCCACCATCACATCCTGGTGTCCACACATAAGACTCTGAGCGGCCATCATGATGGACTTCATTCCAGAGGCACAGACCTTGTTGATGGTTGTCGCCGGAGTGCCGTGGGTCAAACCTGCCCCAAGCAAGGCTTGTCTAGTGGGAGCCTGTCCTTCTCCTGCCTGCAGCACATTGCCCATGTAGACCTCCTTCACCTCCTCAACGGGGATTCCTGCTCGGTCGATGGCTCCCTTGATGGCGATGGAGCCCAGCCTGGTGGCTGGGACCGACGATAAGCTCCCTCTGAAGGAGCCCATGGGAGTGCGGACAGCACTGACAATGACCACTTCATTTAGAGGGGGGCCAGATGTATAATTCTTTGACTTGAGGTACTTGTGAACCATCCTTGACTTGAGGTACTTGTGAACCAACCAGCTTTGAGCACGCTTGGTTAAAAGTCCACTGGATGACATAATGTTGCACTAAAACAACAGACTGGATTCACACAGCACAGAATGGATAAAGGAACACTCTTCACCTTCAGCCTTACAGCGGGGGGAGAGGCAACCGTTTTAGAAGAGCAAGGTATCCCCTCATATTTAATTTGCCACTCTGACATCATGCTCTGACATCACTGTGATAACAGAATCCCTTTATGCCCATACTGTATATGGAGATCCCTGATGTCATCAATATTAAGCCCATATCTAACAGGACTTCAGGGAATGCTCTGTCCGACCACCGATCGTGGTCGGTGAAAGTGAAAGTCATACTGTAACATCCAAAAATAAGAACACTCAAGTACAGTACAGATACTCAAAAATCACACCCAGTGTGATGTGAGCAGAGCCTTTTGTGATTTAAGCAAAGCTTGGTCAATGCCAAGCTCTGGGGACCCAAATACATTTGGGCCGGAAGTTAAATTTACTATAATCTAAGTTTTGTCTTAGGAATGCGACAAATACACAAAAATATTATTGAACTCAAGTCTCCATGGCGTGAGTATTGGATAGAAAAAAAATATTTTTGAGGGTGAACTACTCCTTTAAGTACAGTACTCAAGTACACGTAATTAGTTACTGTCCACCACTGAGTAAGATGTCATTCCTCTCTACTAAAGCTGGGCAATTATCAAAACCGATATTTAGAACCAATCATTTTGCAATAGGTTTGTAATTGATTAGTCTGTATTATACTGTACAGTGCTTCGTAGTACCATTAATGCTGTTTAGAAATTGTGAAAATACTACAAGCTCTCAACCCATCACATTGCAACCTGTTTTCACTGGATGAAAAAAAAACAAAAAAAAAATCATTTTTTGTCCATTAATCGTAATAAAAGGTTTGAAGTAAGTTTGAAATAATGGTGATTTGAAGTCACCCAGCCCTCCTCTCTACAGTACTAGTACTTCACCAATTAATAGCAGTATAACGTCACTGTCAGGCCAAAACCTTGTATCTCCAAGTTTCAAATTTGTACATTTTTCCGCGAAGTAAAGCCCTGCTTCATCAGACAAGGCCGTCGCACAAAAGTAGTGAAAACCGCCAATCTACAAGCACACAACGCCTCGCACCGCGAGGCGTTGTGTGCTTGTAGATCGGCTGTTTTCACTACTTTAAAGCATTTTAAAAATGATAAATACAAAACAACCGGTTTTGGACATACAAGGTTTCCACCCGACAACGACAATTAACAAACAACAATCTCTCACCTCATCACCCTTCTCCCCCGATGGGGCCGATTCACCCTTAAAACCTCTGGGACCCTGGAAGAGAAATGTGATTGTCAATAACATGTGGGACAAAATCATTCTAGAATCACTGTTGTTTGGCTGGACAAAATCTGGACAAAACCATTCTAGAATCACTGTTGTTTGGCTCTGGTACAAGTGGTTCAACTAACATGACAGCCAGTTCTTGAAAGCAGAGACGTAGTTTGTACAGTCTGTCATAACAGGTCTAAAACCTTTTATTTTTATTGTGGGCTCGCTGAAAGCGAGCACACGTATATTATCTTCATTATTTATCTATCAGTCAAGTTCTCCTCAAAATGACGTAAGACACTGCTTTGTACCGACAGTACAAAGGCAGGGCCCTTAGCCAATGAGGTGCAGCCAAAGGGTAGATCTTTGTGCCCATACATGGTGTTACATGCGAGCCCACACTGTTTCGTAGGAACAGTATTTCTAGTTTAGTAAGGCCTTTTTGTGTTGAATTGTTGTCTAACTACTGTAAGCAAATACTTTTGTACTTGACATTTTTAAACCCTAGTAAGGGCATTTTGTCAAATCTGGAAACTAAATTGTTACCAAGAAATATCTTCACCGATGTATTTCTAAAGGTGTGTAATAACATGTACTAAAAGCTTGAAATTCAACTCCTGGGGGAAACCGCATAAAAAGCTGCTGAAATTGTGTCCCATTAACTTTACTCTAATACCAAAAATAAATCTGTTTTAAGTAGCATGTGGGAGGTCAAACTAGGGCTTTTTCATGATTCTGAATCCATTGCAAGTATTTGTTTAGCATGAAAAATATTCCTTGGGCTAAAAACATCCCAACAAAACTTTGAAAAGTGATGAATCATCACTAAACCATATTTTTGTGGGTCCGCTTGCAATGGATTCAGAATCATGAAAAAACCCTAGTTTGACCCCTCACATACTACTAAGTTAATGGGACACAAACTTTCATTTTATGTAGTTTCCCCCGGGAGTTGAATTTCAAACTTTTAGTAAGTACATAAACATAACACACCTTTAGAAACACATTGGTGAAGGAGTCACGTGACGCGCTCAACCAAGATGGCTGCGTAGAGGAGAACGGCTCTCACATCTTTTCACATTCTGCTTATTTTTAATAGTAAAGAACTAAAAACTTTTCGAACCGACTTGTAGAAACCTTTATAAGGTGCCACAATGCCCCAAGAGACACGAAAAGTCTCATATGCGGCTAAAGCAAGCGTGACGTCGTCGGTCAACACACGAGGAGCTAGCAACGCGGCTAACAACGAGGCTAGCGTCGACCAAACACAGGGTAACTCGCAGAGAGTGTACTTATTCCCCCCATCTCCGGCTCCGACACGACTGGAAGATAAAACCGTGGACACTCGCAACAGGGGGATGTCTGGGGACGTGAGTAAGGAGTTTGAGAAACTCACTGCACTTATTTTGGCGAAATCCGAGGCTCATGATAAAAAGTTGGAGGCTATTAGTGTGACGACGAAAGCTACAGATAGCAAGCTAGCTGACATAGCTAACCGCATTTCCGAGGTGGAAAGACGGGTGGTTTCGCTGGAGGAGGCGGTCGACGACATACGGGCCGCTGAACCGGGAACCTCCTCAGCTGAATTAGATGCTCTACGACTGAAATTGGACGACATTGAGAACCGGGAAAGGCGTTTAAACCTAAGACTAGTTGGATTTCCACCTCATTGCGAGCAGGGTGACGTCATCAAGTTTCTGTGCGACACATTACCAACTCTGCTGAACATACAGTTCCCTCACGGTCTGGAGTTCCAGAGGGCACATCGAACCGGCCCACTACGAGACGGGGAGACGGGCGGCGCAGACGGCGGCGGTGGTCAACCTGCGGCTGGGAGAACCATCATCGCCAGATTCCTGAGATTCCAGGATAGGAACCTGGTCGCCGACGCAGCACGGAAGATGGGCAACGTCGTATGGAACGACCATCACATCATGGTGTTCGCCGACTATTCCAAGCTCGTCATGGAGAGGCGATTCAAGTTCAAGGAGAGCAAGAAAGCACTCCACGGTTTGGGAGTGCGTTTCTCCCTGGAATTCCCTGCGGTCCTGGTCATTCGGACGCCGCAGGGGAAGCGCCGCTTTGAAGATGCTTCAAAGGCCATGGTCTTCATCCGATCCTTGGGGTGATCTTCGCACGCTGATGCTGTGGTAGCTCTTTGAGTACAAGTACCTACATTTTTTATTTATTCTACTTAACCCTCTCTCTTTGTTTTGTTTTTCTTTTGTTTGTTTAATTTACAATGACCCTTTTCTTTTAATGCCTTAATCAAGTCTATTCTTGTTTCCTTGTTTCTTTTTCTTTTGGTCTCATTTTATATTCCTTAGTTTCTATTTTTACTGTTTTCCTAGCTTTTAAGCTAATTGTATTTACTTTTTATAATAAGTGTAGCTAGGCTACCATTCTGTTTCGTAAGGGATAGTATAGGATAGAACTGGTGGGGTAATGTTAAAACTTGGCCTAGTCTTGGATCTTGGTTCTTTTTCATTTTGTATTTTGCTATAGGTAACATGTTTCATGTTGGTGACTTAAGAGTGCTCTGTATTAAGGCAGGCCATATTATATACTCATTCTGGGGCCCATGCCTGGGGTGAATCTTTTTATAATTTACTTTATATATTTTTATCTTTATTTCTGTATTTATTTTTATACTTATGGGTCTGTGGATCTATGTATGTATGTATGTATGTACGTATGTGTGTATAGGTGGATATTTATATATATATATGTATAGCTTTTATCTTTTATTTTTCTTATTTCTTACCTTTCATCCTCAGTTTTTATTCTATTGTGTTTCTGTAACAATTTTTAGTTATGAAGAAGTAACTAGGTGAATGTTGTGTTCAACAAAGTGTTTAATCTAATTCAAGGATTCAATTTAGACCCGAGATGAGGTGGGGTTAAACGTGAACCGTATGGCTGGTTCCTTGGGGCTGCGAAGCCATGCGCACTGTGTATGAGTGAAGGGAGGGTGTGAATGAGTGACGTCATGGAGTTATGTCTTAAGGGGAAGAGGCCTGCCCGGTAACTAGGGGGCGTGTGTGCATTCCTTCTGATCAAAACTACAAGCTACAGCTGCTCAAAGCACATGGCCTCTTCTGTTGCTAGGTTACGGCCTCTGACCCTTCTAAACATGGAAGGGGTCGTCACCTGGTGGTTAGATAGTGTAAATTCATGCAGTGTACTCACGTTGTCGCTCAGCCAGCATTTGTGTCTGTGGGAGTGTGTGTGTGGGTATGTGTTCTGTGTGTATCTGTGTGCTTGGGTTTGTTTAGTATGATAATACTTCAGATTAATGTTGAGTTATTTGTCTGGGTGTGTGTGTGTATGCCTTCTCTGTGTGTATGTGTGTGTGTGCGCATGGGGGGACAGTTCATAAGAGCCTCCCATTTATATAGGTAAACTGTTGTTTTATTTTTATTTATTTTTTGTTTGAGGGGTTAGGTGCACAACTGCACATAGGGTCTAAAAGAGGCCCCGATAAAACGGGGATACTCTCAGGGCTGTTGCAGCAGGCTCAATTCAGGGCTGGCTGTTTGATGGGAAATTGCAAATGATAGTAGCTGCTGCTGGGTCCTGGTGTGTGTGTGTGTGTGTGTGTGTGTGTGTGTGTGTGTGTGTGTGTGTGTGTGTGTGGGTGTGTGTGGGTGTGTGCGTGCGTGCGTGCGCACATGTGCGTGCGAGATTGTAGGCGGGGGCCAACAACGTTTTCCATCTCCTTTTCGTTCTTTGCCTTATATAAAGTGGGGGATGAAGCTATTGGCCCCACACTCTGTATGTTAACCTGGGCGTGCATGTGTGTGTATGCGGGTATATGAGGGAGCTAGACTGAATGATCCAGGGTCCTAGCGGCACTACTAATCTGGGCATAATTAAAAATCGAATGAGGTCGGTGGGTGTACTTTACAATCATTATAATTTTTGTTTCTTTACTATAATATACGATGGTTAATGATGGAGCGGGGGGGGGGGGGGGGGACGTTTCACCCACCCCTTCCCGCCCAGCTGGGGTTAGATTAGTGGATGTGGGGCGGGTGTGGGAGGGTTCGATTTCAGGCAGCTGTTGGAGGGAGTCATGGACCAATCTAAGGGCAGGGATTATGCCTGGTTTACCAGACGGTCAGGGAGGGGGGTGTCTGCTGTTTTTTTTGTTCAGTGTATGTCTATGTGTTTTTTGTATAATGTATATTTCAAGCTAAGCAAGCACAGGGGAGGGGAGTTGCAGTTAGACCTCTGCACTAGCTGGCTGACCTTGTGTCAACCGGCACTTCAAGTGGGTTGAAGCTCATGAGCTGGAACGTCAAAGGTCTCAATGACGTGGTTAAAAGGAAAAAAGTTTTGACCTTTGTTAAATCCAAAAAATGTGATATTGTGTTCATGCAGGAGACCCATTTACTCACTCAAGAGACAAAGAAGTTATGTAGGGACTGGGTAGGATTTGTGGGAGCAGCCTGGGGAAATAGTCGTAGCAGAGGGGTGGTCACACTGATTAGTAAACATCTGCAATTTAAATGTATCAAGGAGAGCAGGGACGAGGAGGGAAGAATTGTGTTAACATTGTGTCAAATCCAAGGGAACGTTGTGATATTAGCTAATGTGTATGCTCCCAACGTAGATGACCCCTCATTTTTTGGTGTTCTTGAACGGATGATTGGAGAAATGGGGGATCATCCTATTATTCTTGGCTCCGATCTCAATGAAGTCCGGGATAATATACTTGACCGTAGCTCGTCAGCTCCCCGCTTATCCAGGGCGCAGGTTGCTCTAAATGATATGACAACGGAACTTGGTTTGGTAGATATATGGCGTCTAATGCATCCAATGGAAAGAGAATATACTTTTTATAGTTCCCCTCACGGCTCCTTTAGTAGAATTGATTATTTTTTAGTCTCGCAGTCTTATGTATCATCAGTAGTGACAACTGAAATAGGCAATAGAATTATTTCAGATCACAGCCCAATTTACTTAAACCTATCGTCATTTCGTAAGCCTGAGAGATCTGTCAGATGGAGACTCAATTCTAGCCTGCTTTTGGACGAGACCTTTAAGGAATCATTGAGAGCACAGATTAACCTGTACATAGAAACCAACGTGCCCTCTGCTCCATCGGCTGGGATCGCCTGGGAGGCATTGAAGGCTTTTCTCCGAGGCCACATAATTCAACATGCGGCGTATAAAGAGTCACGTGACGCGCTCAACCAAGATGGCTGCGTAGAGGAGAACGGCTCTCACATCTTTTCACATTCTGCTTATTTTTAATAGTAAAGAACTAAAAACTTTTCGAACCGACTTGTAGAAACCTTTATAAGGTGCCACAATGCCCCAAGAGACACGAAAAGTCTCATATGCGGCTAAAGCAAGCGTGACGTCGTCGGTCAACACACGAGGAGCTAGCAACGCGGCTAACAACGAGGCTAGCGTCGACCAAACACAGGGTAACTCGCAGAGAGTGTACTTATTCCCCCCATCTCCGGCTCCGACACGACTGGAAGATAAAACCGTGGACACTCGCAACAGGGGGATGTCTGGGGACGTGAGTAAGGAGTTTGAGAAACTCACTGCACTTATTTTGGCGAAATCCGAGGCTCATGATAAAAAGTTGGAGGCTATTAGTGTGACGACGAAAGCTACAGATAGCAAGCTAGCTGACATAGCTAACCGCATTTCCGAGGTGGAAAGACGGGTGGTTTCGCTGGAGGAGGCGGTCGACGACATACGGGCCGCTGAACCGGGAACCTCCTCAGCTGAATTAGATGCTCTACGACTGAAATTGGACGACATTGAGAACCGGGAAAGGCGTTTAAACCTAAGACTAGTTGGATTTCCACCTCATTGCGAGCAGGGTGACGTCATCAAGTTTCTGTGCGACACATTACCAACTCTGCTGAACATACAGTTCCCTCACGGTCTGGAGTTCCAGAGGGCACATCGAACCGGCCCACTACGAGACGGGGAGACGGGCGGCGCAGACGGCGGCGGTGGTCAACCTGCGGCTGGGAGAACCATCATCGCCAGATTCCTGAGATTCCAGGATAGGAACCTGGTCGCCGACGCAGCACGGAAGATGGGCAACGTCGTATGGAACGACCATCACATCATGGTGTTCGCCGACTACTCCAAGCTCGTCATGGAGAGGCGATTCAAGTTCAAGGAGAGCAAGAAAGCACTCCACGGTTTGGGAGTGCGTTTCTCCCTGGAATTCCCTGCGGTCCTGGTCATTCGGACGCCGCAGGGGAAGCGCCGCTTTGAAGATGCTTCAAAGGCCATGGTCTTCATCCGATCCTTGGGGTGATCTTCGCACGCTGATGCTGTGGTAGCTCTTTGAGTACAAGTATCTACATTTTTTATTTATTCTACTTAACCCTCTCTCTTTGTTTTGATTTTCTTTTGTTTGTTTAATTTACAATGACCCTTTTCTTTTAATGCCTTAATCAAGTCTATTTTTGTTTCCTTGTTTCTTTTTCTTTTGGTCTCATTTTATATTCCTTAGTTTCTATTTTTACTGTTTCCCTAGCTTTTAAGCTAATTGTATTTACTTTTTATAATAAGTGTAGCTAGGCTACCATTCTGTTTCGTAAGGGATAGTATAGGATAGAACTGGTGGGGCAATGTTAAAACTTGGCCTAGTCTTAGATCTTGGTTCTTTTTCATTTTGTATTTTGATATAGGTAACATGTTTCATGTTGGTGACTTAAGAGTGCTCTGTATTAAGGCAGGCCATATTATATACTCATTCTGGGGCCCATGCCTGGGGTGAATCTTTTTATAATTTACTTTATATATTTTTATTTTTATTTCTGTATTTATTTTTATACTTATGGGTTTGTGGATCTATGTATGTATGTATGTATGTACGTATGTGTGTATAGGTGGATATTTATATATATATATGTATAGCTTTTATCTTTTATTTTTCTTATTTCTTACCTTTCATCCTCAGTTTTTATTCTATTGTGTTTCTGTAACAATTTTTAGTTATGAAGAAGTAACTAGGTGAATGTTGTGTTCAACAAAGTGTTTAATCTAATTCAAGGATTCAATTTAGACCCGAGATGAGGTGGGGTTAAACGTGAACCGTATGGCTGGTTCCTTGGGGCTGCGAAGCCATGCGCACTGTGTATGAGTGAATGGAGGGTGTGAATGAGTGACGTCATGGAGTTATGTCTTAAGGGGAAGAGGCCTGCCCGGTAACTAGGGGGCGTGTGTGCATTCCTTCTGATCAAAACTACAAGCTACAGCTGCTCAAAGCACATGGCCTCTTCTGTTGCTAGGTTACGGCCTCTGACCCTTCTAAACATGGAAGGGGTCGTCACCTGGTGGTTAGATAGTGTAAATTCATGCAGTGTACTCACGTTGTCGCTCAGCCAGCATTTGTGTCTGTGGGAGTGTGTGTGTGGGTATGTGTTCTGTGTGTATCTGTGTGCTTGGGTTTGTTTAGTATGAAAATACTTCAGATTAATGTTGAGTTATTTGTCTGGGTGTGTGTGTGTATGCCTTCTCTGTGTGTATGTGTGTGTGTGCGCATGGGGGGACAGTTCATAAGAGCCTCCCATTTATATAGGTAAACTGTTGTTTTATTTTTATTTATTTTTTGTTTGAGGGGTTAGGTGCACAACTGCACATAGGGTCTAAAAGAGGCCCCGATAAAACGGGGATACTCTCAGGGCTGTTGCAGCAGGCTCAATTCAGGGCTGGCTGTTTGATGGGAAATTGCAAATGAGAGTAGCGGCTGCTGGGTCCTGGTGTGTGTGTGTGTGTGTGTGTGTGTGTGTGGGTGTGGGTGTGTGTGGGTGTGTGCGTGCGTGCGTGCGCACATGTGCGTGCGAGATTGTAGGCGGGGGCCAACAACGTTTTCCATCTCCTTTTCGTTCTTTGCCTTATATAAAGGGGGGGATGAAGCTATTGGCCCCACACTCTGTATGTTAGTCTGGGCGTGCATGTGTGTGTATGCGGGTATATGAGGGAGCTAGACTGAATGATCCAGGGTCCTAGCGGCACTACTAATTTGGGCATAATTAAAAATCGAATGAGGTCGGTGGGTGTACTTTACAATCATTATAATTTTTGTTTCTTTACTATAATATACGATGGTTAATGATGGAGCGGGGGGGGGGGGGGACGTTTCACCCACCCCTTCCCGCCCAGCTGGGGTTAGATTAGTGGATGTGGGGCGGGTGTGGGAGGGTTCGATTTCAGGCAGCTGTTGGAGGGAGTCATGGACCAATCTAAGGGCAGGGATTATGCCTGGTTTACCAGACGGTCAGGGAGGGGGGTGTCTGCTGTTTTTTTTGTTCAGTGTATGTCTATGTGTTTTTTGTACAATGTATATTTCAAGCTAAGCAAGCACAGGGGAGGGGAGTTGCAGTTAGACCTCTGCACTAGCTGGCTGACCTTGTGTCAACCGGCACTTCAAGTGGGTTGAAGCTCATGAGCTGGAACGTCAAAGGTCTCAATGACGTGGTTAAAAGGAAAAAAGTTTTGACCTTTGTTAAATCCAAAAAATGTGATATTGTGTTCATGCAGGAGACCCATTTACTTACTCAAGAGACAAAGAAGTTATGTAGGGACTGGGTAGGATTTGTGGGAGCAGCCTGGGGAAATAGTCGTAGCAGAGGGGTGGTCACACTGATTAGTAAACATCTGCAATTTAAATGTATCAAGGAGAGCAGGGACGAGGAGGGAAGAATTGTGTTAACATTGTGTCAAATCCAAGGGAACGTTGTGATATTAGCTAATGTGTATGCTCCCAACGTAGATGACCCCTCATTTTTTGGTGTTCTTGAACGGATGATTGGAGAAATGGGGGATCATCCTATTATTCTTGGCTCCGATCTCAATGAAGTCCGGGATAATATACTTGACCGTAGCTCGTCAGCTCCCCGCTTATCCAGGGCGCAGGTTGCTCTAAATGATATGACAACGGAACTTGGTTTGGTAGATATATGGCGTCTAATGCATCCAATGGAAAGAGAATATACTTTTTATAGTTCCCCTCACGGCTCCTTTAGTAGAATTGATTATTTTTTAGTCTCGCAGTCTTATGTATCATCAGTAGTGACAACTGAAATAGGCAATAGAATTATTTCAGATCACAGCCCAATTTACTTAAACCTGTCGTCTTTTCGTAAGCCTGAGAGATCTGTCAGATGGAGACTCAATTCTAGCCTGCTTTTGGACGAGACCTTTAAGGAATCATTGAGAGCACAGATTAACCTGTACATAGAAACCAACGTGCCCTCTGCTCCATCGGCTGGGATCGCCTGGGAGGCCTTGAAGGCTTTTCTCCGAGGCCACATAATTCAACATGCGGCGTACAAAAAAAAAGAGAATGCGGCTAGGCTCCTAGAATTGGAACGCAAGATTGGTTGTGCGGAAACTAAATTCAAAAATGATATGTCTACGGAATATTTGGCTGATTTAACTAAACTCAAATATGATTTCAACCTTATTATGACTCAGAAGGCGGAATTCAGTCTATTCCGGGCTAGGCAGAAATATTTTGAGGAGGGTGATAAAGCCGGAAGATTACTCGCCAGATACATAAAACAAAGAGAGGCTATGAGTGCAATCCCTGCTATTAGGGACGACGACAGCAATCTTATCACGGACCCCAGAGGGATTAATTATGCGTTCAGAGATTTTTACAAACACCTTTACACTTCTGAGTCACGAGTGGACAAAGACGAAATTGACTCATTTCTAACGACCTTAGACTTGCCAAAACTGTCAGAGGACCAAACTGCTCGTCTGGATGTGCCAATTACTATAAGCGAAATTATAGACATTATCAAACTTCTGCCTACGTGTAAAGCTCCTGGTCTGGACGGATTCACGGCTGAGTTCTTTAAGGCTTACGCTGAGGAGCTAGCTCCGCTATTATTGAAAATGTATGATGAGGCACTGTCGGAGGGTCACTTTCCTCCTTCACTAACTGAAGCAGTTATTACACTCATTCCTAAGGCAGGAAGGGATCCGTTAGAGTGTAAAAACTACAGACCAATTAGTTTAACATCATGTGACAGTAAAATATTCTCGAAAATATTGGCTAACCGCCTGGACAAGGTTATTACGACCCTTATCCACCCAGACCAAGTCGGGTTTATTCGCTCTCGCACTTCCTCTGACAATATTAGACGTCTGATTGACATAATGTGGACCACCCAAGATGACTCCGCCCCCTTGGCGGCCATTTCTTTAGATGCGGAGAAGGCATTCGATCGTGTAGAGTGGCTGTACCTGCTTTCCACTTTGGAAAGTTTTGGTTTTAGCGAAAAATTCATCAATTGGATAAAACTTATATATACTCTTCCCACTGCCTCGGTCTTAACCAACGGTATTATATCATCCCCTTTTCAGCTGGGTAGAGGGACCAGACAGGGAGATCCAGCCTCTCCCCTGCTCTTCGCCGTCGCCCTTGAACCTTTAGCCGCGGCTATTCGTAGAGAACAGGCATTTCCAGGTATAATAATGGGACACTCAACGCATAAGCTGATGCTTTATGCCGACGACATCCTCCTTTTTGTTTCTGAACCAGAGCGATCCCTCCCGGTGCTATTCAACATTATCGATAAGTTCTCATCTATCTCAGGCTATAAGGTGAATTGGTCCAAATCTGAAGCTCTCCCTCTCTCTTCATTTTGTCCTAAGACGTTGTTTAATTTGGGCTCCTTTGAATGGCCCCAAAAGGGCCTAAAATATTTAGGCATAACTTTCCCACCTAAATTGGATGACTTGGTTAAAACTAATATTGAACCTTTACTGGATAAGTTACGGACTGACGTAGAGCGATGGTCATCTCTGTATCTCTCAATGTGGGGTAAGGCGAACATTATCAAGATGAACTGCGCTCCGAGACTTAACTATCTGCTTCAGGCTCTCCCGGTTAAAATTCCACTGCACTACTTTAAACAATTTGACCAAATTTGCAACAAATTTCTATGGAATAATAAACGGCCCAGGATGAATTTGAAAAAATTACAAAGGCCGGTGGACAAAGGAGGCCTGGGTGTCCCAAATCTTCTATTATACCATTATGCTTTCACTATGAGGCATATGATGCAGTGGGCTTTACCTCCGGAAAGGGCCCCGCCGTGGTATGGTCTCGAGAGTGCGGTGTTATCACCAATCAAGCCCTTTGACTCATTGTCAACTAAACTGGATATTGTAACCAGGGAACATCCTATTATATCTCATATTGTTTGGGTTTGGAAGAAAATATCATGTACGTTCAAGTTCGATCCCTTTCTTCACTGGTCTGCTGGGATATGGCTTAACCCTAAGCTGTGCATAAATAAAGAGCCATTCTATTGGGAATCATGGCACCGAAAAGGTATCTCAACTCTGAGAGACTTGTATAATGGCTCTGTCTTAAAATCATTTGGAGAATTAAAAACTGAATTCGGTATACCACAGAATCATCAATGGAGATTTTTCCAATTAAGACATTTATTGGGAAAAACATTCGGCTCCTTTACATCCCCCCCCCCCAAATCCGATACAGTAGAAATTCTATTAAAAACTTTCGGGATTGGCCATGAAGCGTCGGCATATTATGTCATGCTTCGTGAAGCATCCGATACTACTATGCACGCAATCAAGATCCCTTGGGAAAGGGATCTGGGGGTGACAATCTCGGACAGGGAATGGGTCAGAATTCTGGGGAATATCAGGAAAATGTCGAGAGAACTACGTACTAGATTGATTCAATTTAAAATAATTAATAGGATTTACTGGACTCCCTCAAGACTATTTAGGGTGGGCCTCACTGAAAACTCTGAATGTTGGAGATGCAAAGACGGAGACGGTACGCTGGTACACATGCTTTGGAGCTGCTCTAAAGTCCAAGACTATTGGGGGGGCATTCACGAGAGACTGCAGCGGATAACAGGCCTGATCATCCCTTTCAATCCTAGCTTGTTCATTTTAGGAGACCCCAATATACTGTCCGCCTTTGCCCCCTGTTTGGCCGAATGGATTCAGACTGCTATCATGCTAGGCAGGAGGCTCCTGGTCAAAGAGTGGAAAAATCCAACAGTTCCTGCTCTATCACAATGGAGTGCAGCCTTAGGTCAAGTCGCGGCCTATGAGAGGTTGTCTTACAGGTTGCTTAACAATACGGACAAATACGATTTGAAGTGGGGTCACTACCTGCTGCAGGACTTGGGACTGGGCGGCGTTCCCGGCTCGTGAGCGAGCCTGTACTCACTGGTGAACTTGAACAATAACATTTTTATAGGGGGTTTGACTGTGGATGTCCGTTGTTCCTGTGCGCGCTTGAAAACTGTTTATATTGTATTTTTGTATTTTTATTTTTTGTATGTGTATGTTTGTATGCTGTATTGTCATTATTGTCTTGTTAAAAAAAAGGAAAACTTAATAAAGTACCAATCATAAAAAAAAAAAAAAAAGAAACACATTGGTGAAGACATTTCTTGGTAACAATTTAGTTCCCAGATTTTCATATGTTTACCATACTACCCTGCTTTTAACCTTCTATGATTGATTAAGGTATACGTTTTACTTTTTATCTAGCACTCAGAGAATCCCTGTGAATGAAAAATGCATTACGAATAAAATGTATAATTATTATTATTATCATTATTATTATTATCTCTAGGATAATGAAGCTTATTCTAATGCCTTCATTACATGATGCTCATTACAGCACATTTGAAAACACATGTTTAAGGCATGCAAACATTTTCATGTCAATGACCCTCATATGAAAAGATAATAGCCGCTTTCCAATCCAAGGGATTTGCACTACATAGTGCACATTTCAAGGGCGATGACGTCACGGTCACTGGGCCGCGCCGAGTGCTATCCCGTTTCGTAGACCGCGTTAACCTACCCTTGGAATGTGCACTACTTTCTCCTCGTTTTGAAGCATACAGCCGATGGTCACTTCAAGCACTTCGTTGGATAGCGGCGTCCCACAATGCAACGCGGCGCCTCCACGATTCAACCCGAATCAAAACGAAAACAACCGAGTTTGAGCATCGCATTAAAAGAGCTACTACTGCCCGCCTCGGTTCGGTTCATGCTGGTTCTCAATTCTCCTCGAACGTCCCGACGATATTTTAAAACAGGCTGTGTCATGGTGAATTATGAAAAAATACTATCCTAAAATGTCTAAAAAGTTAATTCCCTGTCTCAAAAAAATACGTTTGGGGGCGTTTGAGACGGTTTAAAATGGTTTATAAGTACAGCGGAGGGTCAAATGGGGCTCATGTCATCCTCACCTGCAGCCCTGGTAGGCCCGGCAGTCCTCGCTCCCCATCCACGCCACGGCTGCCATCTCTGCCCGCCCTCCCTGCTCGCCCAAGAACACCCTTTGGCCCCAGGTACCCCTAGTGCGCGCACACACACACACACACACACACACACACACACACACACACACACACACACACACACACACACACACACACACACACACACACACACACACACACACACACACACACACACACACACACACACTTGAGATTGAAGGTCTCGAGAGTGGTATGAGTAAAAGTTGGGACAGGAAAGCTGTTAGGAAGGAAGTTGCTTTTCAACATCTACCATGTCTCCTAGGTGTCCGCTCCTTCCTGTGGGCCCAGGCTCTCCGGGAATTCCCTGCACCAGAGCAAAGCTATCAGTCTTGTGCAGCGTCACATAACAATAATTCAACAACAACCTAGGTTTTTAAGGAATATCTCTTTAAAAAAGAAAAAAAAAGAAAGAAAAAGGAACTCGACCTGACGGTCGCTTATCTCCCGATTAGGGGGTCTTACTGGTTAACCACTTGAACCCAGTGGTTCAAGTTATAAAAAAAAAAAAAAGGCTATAGGCTTTTTTTTTTTTTTTGAATCTCGATTTGAGGCTATTTAGCCGCAAAAAAAATGAAAATGAGCTCTAAAGATGTGAGAATGTATTGGATTAGGCGGCACGATGCGGCGGCGTTACCCGATTACGGGCCGGTGGAAAGAGATCGCGGTCGGCGGCCTGGATGAAAATTTAGACGGAGGCTTCGCTGACGCCTCCGATTAATTAATTAATTTTATTAAAGAAACCGGAATTGTTCGGTTTCGGCACCCCGGATACGTCGCGCATAGATTGAGTTTTTTTTGGGGGGCTGTAGCAACTCATAATGTAATAAGGGCTCATAATGTAATAAAATAAATGTAATAAAAACTCATAATATAATAATCAGCTCATAATGTAATAAAAAAACGAGCGCATAATGTAATAACAGATTTTTCAATAATGTAATAATGTAATAATGTGTTACATTAAGAACCTCCACATAGGAGGCTCATAATGTAATAAAACTTCATAATGTAATAATGTATTTTTATTACATTATGAGCTGATTATTACATTATGAGCTTTTATTACATTTTGATTATTACATTATGAGCTTGTTTTTTATTACATTATGAGCTGATTATTACATTATGAGTTTTTATTAATTATTTTATTACATTATGAGCTGTTATTACATTATTGGTTGTGGGTAACACACCTTGCCAACTTTGTTGATGACAAATGGAGCAACTATCTGCTAAGCATGCAGCAAATGAATACATATAGGGATCATTTAAAGGGAATACACCATGAATTTTAATTTTTCCAATTTTTATGTATTTTTTTGGTGTCCCACTAGCAGGTTCTATCCTCACAAAGTCCTATTTCTGACCATTGTGTCTTTCTCAGTTTATGGGCAGATCTATGTTAGCAGGTTTCAGAACGGCCTGTCTGATTTTAGGTCCGATTGTGTGCTGAGTGGGGGTTGGGGAGGGGTGGGCAGGCCTGAGAAGGAGGCAGGAGAAGCTGGGAGAGGGTTGGGGAGGGGTGGGCAGGCCTGCTGAGCAGGAGGTGGGGAGGAGTGTGGGGCCAAAACTGGCTCAATAGCACAGTCCTCCCACTCAGGACAAGGTGGTACTGCAGCTGAAAATGCTCTGAAAGCCAGGCAGAAATGACAGGGGCTCTGTATTCAGGAATGGTAATTTAGCCTCAAACCTTTTGAAAAACGTTTTTTGGGATACAAACAATGTTACATTATTTTAACATTATACATTATTTTTAAATACATGGTGTAGAACCATTAACTGTACAAAGAGCATCAACAATGTTCAACGTACAGTTCGTGAT
Source organism: Nannobrachium achirus (assembly GCF_963921795.1). Taxonomy (NCBI): domain Eukaryota; kingdom Metazoa; phylum Chordata; class Actinopteri; order Myctophiformes; family Myctophidae; genus Nannobrachium; species Nannobrachium achirus. Next base: position 18,827,462 of record NC_137832.1, read on the forward strand.
TGTATCGACACTGGGTGTTGATGCAACATCGATAATATCCCCATGTGGTCAGTATGACGACAGTCTGCCATTGCTAATTCTGGGCCACTTTGCCGAAGGTCATGGGGACCATTATGTAAGCCTTGATGGACCAGTCACACACTTGATTCAAAGAGTCCAGGAAGCACCACTTCGATCTGGCCCTCACTCTCGCCCTAAGTCTGGCCCTCACTCTGGCCCTAAGTCTGGCCCTCACTCTGGCCCTGACCCGGTACCTCACTGTGGCCCTGACCCGGTCCCTCACTCTGGCCCTGACCCGTATCTCACTCTGGCCCTGACCCGGTACCTCACCTTGGCCCTGACCCAGTCCCTCACTCTGGCCCTGACCCGTACCTCACTCTGGTCCTAAGTCTGGACAGATCGAAGTGGTGCGCTCTCCTCTGCTTCCTGGACTCTTTGAATCAAGTGTGTGTTATCAATGTTGCATCAACACCCAGTGTCGATACAATCACGAACTGTACGTTGAACTCTGTGGATATTTGTTGTACAGTTAAATGATCCCCATATGTATTCATTTGCTGCATGTTTAGCAGATAGTTGCTCCATTCTTCATCAACAAAGTTGGCAGGGTGTGTAGCAACCAATAATGTAATAACGGCTCATATGTAATAAGAGCTCATAATGTAATAAGAAATGTAATAAAAACTCATAATGTAATAATCAGCTCATAATGTAATAAAAAACTAGCCCATAATGTAATAATTAAAATGTAATAAAAGCTCATAATGTAATAAAAAATACATTATTACATTATGAAGTTTTATTACATTATGAGCCTCCTATGTGGAGGTTCTTTATGTAACACATTATTACATTATTACATTATTGAAAAAGCTGTTATTACGTTATGCGCTCGTTTTTTTATTACATTATGAGCTGATTATTACATTATGAGTTTTTATTACATTTCTTTTATTACATTATGAGCCCTTATTACATTATGAGCAGTTATTACATTATGAGTTGCTACAGGGGCTCTAAACTTTATTATTCTAAACCATTTTCAATGGAATAAATCATCGGAACACGTAGAATGGCTCATTGGAAAGCGTCGGACGAGCCAGGACCACCCACGTCTCTACAAGCAGCTCAGGGTAAGTAAAATAGCAAAAGAAATATTGTATTGGATTGGGGGAAAAAAACGAAATTGTTCGGTTTTAGCACTAAAAGAGTTAGATCCGTCTTGATCATATGACTGTACAGATACTGTGTACTGATTTGTGTTAATTTTGGGTAAAATCTGAATCTGAGTAATATCCAAAAATGTGTCTTACATAAGTCGGCCTCCTGGTGGCGCTATAAAAGGCTGATGTGAAAAATGCAAGGAAAGGGTTTTTCCTTGGCCTATAGGGAGTGTGCTTACAAAGTGTGAAACTGGTCGGTGGAGTTATAGGTAAAACCACAAATCGGCCTGTTATAGCGCCACCATGAGGCTGATTTCAAAATTTGAAGTGGCATTTCTTCCTCGGCCTAGTGGGAACGTGTGTGCACGATGTCATGATAATTGCACACTGCGTTTGTGATTTGAGGCATTTTGTCCAAAATGGACCAATCTTACAAACTTTGAAAGCCAATCTCAGCCAATCAGGATGGAATATGGACCATCAGACAGATCTGTGTCGATCACATGACTGTAGGGATACTGTCTTCCGATTTGCGTGATTTTTGGACAAAATCTGTAGGAATAGTGTACAGAAATGTGTTTTGCAAACATCGGCCTTATGGTGGCGCTAGAACAGGGCCATTTGAAAAATGTGGGGTAGAGGTTCTGAATTGGCATCCAGGGAGTGTGTGTGCTCATTTTGGCAGCGACCGGGTCAATGGCGACTGAGATTGGCTGGTAACAAACTCGGAGGACGGACGCACGCACGGATGGACGGACGCACGGACGGAGAGGGGCGAAAACATACTCTCCCCCTGCCTTCGGCTGGTGGCGACAATGAATGTAGCCTCTTCATAACGTGCAGAATAACAACCAACAACTGGGCCAGTGTTATTCTAACTGTAACCATGTTTGGTTACATTTGTACACTATTGGAGTTAAATGAACACTCAGTATTTTATATTTTATAATGTACGTGGGACTCACTGGCAGGCCGGGTCGTCCTGTTTCTCCATGTGGTCCTGGAGGTCCTGGTTCCGTCTGAGGAGGCAAAGAGGAAGCTGATCAGTGACACACTCCAACACATTCAGCCTGCAGGACAAGCAATGTGAAGATGATGCAACACTTACCGGCCAGCCTGCCCGCAGCAGATGATAGACGTTGGATCTCTGGAAAGAATGGAAAGACGGTTGAAAATTAGATCTATTACTCACTCTATAAGAAAACAACTATAATAATCGAATCTAACTATAAACTAGAACTGCACTCTGTCGAGGTGCCAACTTGCGCTTGACGCACAAGTAGGCCTTCTTGTGCACAAGCAGAGCGTGCCATGAGGAGATGCTGGTCCCTGATTGGGCTACGGTCTTAAACAAGAGGAGACACCAACATACATACATATATATGTACCGGTACATACATACATACATACCAAACCGATCACAGTACTGCACCTCATTGGCTAAGGGCCCTGCCTTTGTACTGTCGAGGAGAACTTGACTAAAATATTACGTCATTTTTTAGGAGAACTTGACTGATAGATTACGTCACTTTTTAAGGAGAACTTGACTGATAGATTACGTCACTTTTTAAGGAGAACTTGACAGATAGCTAGATTACGTCATTTTTGAGGAGAACTTGATAGATAAATAATGAAGATAACATAGCGTTCTCGCTTTCAGCAAGCCCACAATAATGAAGATAACATACGTGTGCTCGCTTTCAGCGAGCCCACAATAAATAGAAACGCAATCAGACACACCTTGACGGACAGCAAAGCAAAAAACAGAAGTGAAGTAAAGCCGCCTGCCTCTATACCCAAAGAACTGAACACCTGCTACGGCCGGTTCGAGACCAGCACAATCAGGCCATCAGCAACACCAGCAGAAAAGCTAGCCAGCCCTCTAACCCAGTGGTTCTCAAGAAGCCTTTCAGGCCACGACCCTGCTGACATCTTCAACCTCTCCCTCTTCCAGGATGTGGTCCTAGGGCTGTCACGATTATGACATTTTACATGACGATTAATTGTCACTCAAATAATTGCGATTAACAATTTAATTGTGTATTTCTCGTTGACAATTACATTTCTGTTAGGCTTTCAGGCTTTGAAGTTGCTCATGGCAATCATGACACATAACCTAAATATACAAAGAAATTACTGACATATTTGACAATTTTATACTTAAAAAAGAACATTGATAGTGGAAATAGCCGATCTACAAGCTCACAACGTGCCGCGATGCGATGTGAGCATGTAGATCGGCTATTTCCACTACTTTTTGAAAGTGTTTGTAACTATATAACATTATGCAAAATAATTGCGATTACCTAAAATAATTGCGATTATGTAATAATTGTGACAGTCCTATGTGGTCCTTGCAGGCTTCAAAATATCAACCATTGTGCTCATCCCCAAAAAGGCCCAAGTGACCTGCCTGAACGACTGGAGACCTGTCGCTCTCACCAGACTCACCCCGATAGTCAGCAAAATATGCTTGGAGAAGCTGGTGAGGGAATACATCTGCTCCTGGAAAACGATGGGAACTATGCACAAAAACTAATTTCACCCACTCTTTTACTTCTGTAAAACTGTGATGTGACAATAAAGATGATTCTGATTCTGATTAGTGTTACTTCTTCCTTGTGAAACGCCTCATTTCACTGGAAGAGAAACGTGGCTGTCAACAACCTCCCACATATCCAACTGCAAGGATTAGCACTACAGGCAGTGGTGGAAAAGGTACTCACATATTTGACCTAAGTAAAAATATCAATATGGCAATATAAAAATACTCTGTTACAAGTAAAAGTCTGGAAATCAAAATGTACTTGAGTAATAGTACAAAAGTATTGGCCTCAAAATGTACTTAAAGTACTAAAAGTAAAAGTACAAAATGTTTGAAAATTGCAGATCTACAAGCTCACAACGCGTCAAATAGCCAAGGTATCCACGTCTTTCCGCGGGAGTTTACTGGAGATTATTTGGACCACACTTCCGGTTTAACAGCAGACATACAAGCTCACGTCGCGTCACAGATGCAGCCCGTTGTGAACTTGTAGATCACACTCGGCTGCGGCGCCGGAAGCTCGGTACAACGTCTGCGCAATGCACTATGGGATGTTGGAAAGCCGTGGATAAAATAAGGCTAAAGTGGATTAATGTATATGTTTTATAATATTATTGCGACCGAAGGTCGCATATACTCTGAAGAACCGTGTCGCTTGAGTGACCTTCCTTCCGTATCCTGTGACCTTCCTTCCGTATCCTCTGTGATGTCAGTGTGATGTCAGCGAGTTGTGACATCACTTCCTGTACAGGGCGGCTACAAAAAATGTGGATATGATTTGTTTTATATTGATGTATTGATAACTTGTCGTTTGTGTTGTGTTGTACTGTACTGTATTGTCTGTTTCGTATTGTCTTGTTAATTGTACGTCATGATGTTTGAATAAAGATTTATACAAAAAAAAAAAATGTGGATAACACTATATATGGAGATAGTCCAGTCCATCATGTCATATGGGACTACCGTCATAGAAAGTAGCCATTGTTAGGCCGGAGTCAATGGCTGTCTGTCTGACTGTCTGTACAGGAAGTGATGTCACATGACATACTTTTTATATATATATGTAAATATGGGGGCGTCTGTGTTAAGAACGTTTCGTTGTCAAGCTCAACGTTGGGCATTTGGACCTATACATGGAGAAATGGAGCGAATCTGTTTGGCCTAAACATGGAGATGTCATATGGAACTACCGTCATAGACAGTAGCCATTGTTAGGTTAGGAGTCAATGGCTGTCTGTCTGACACATGACATACTTTTTATGCCCATATATGAGTCCTTCTGTACCACATCTCCATGTTTAGGCAAACTCCACACAGAAAGGCCCTATCGCCAACCCAACCTAGGGTGTGAGCGATAGGGCCTTTCTGTGTGGAGTTTGCATGTTCTCCCCGTGTCTCCTAGGGTTGATACCCTCACAAAAACATGAACAAACTCCCCCCAGAATGACAACAACTAGAATCGTCAGAGAAACGCTGTGGTTGGCCAGATGGTCAAGAATTGGCGCGACCTCGCCCTTTAGGGCGAGGTTGCATGTCACCCTGAGGTCGCATTCCACCCTCAGGTGTCTTACTAGTAATGTATCTGCAAAGTAACTAGGAACTAAAGTTTTCAAATAATTGTAGTGGAGTAAAAGTACAATATTTGCCTCTGAGATGTAGTGGAGTAGATTAGAAGTAAAAGTACTGAAAACTGTAAATACTCAAGTAAGGTACAAATACCTCAAAATTTTACTTAAGTACAGTACTTAAAGTTGTACTATGTAACTTTTTTTATAAAACAAATCTTAAAATTCTCCTAACTATTAAATCACAAAAGTTTTAGAAGATCCGCGCCGTGAATTTCAGCCTGTAAAGCCTTCTCTGTATGTAAACTGAGATCCTTGCCGTGGACCGGATCTCGCGCCAAAATTGCGTCATCACACTACCGGCCAATCACAGCGAGGGTTATACAACTGCCGGCCAATCACAGCGCATCTTGAAGTGGGGTCGCTATGGCAGCCATATTTGTTGTCGCCCGTTTGTACCATCCCTTCTCTAGGTAATTTCGCCTACCAGGCAGGGTGAAGGAGTCCGTATCTCTGGAATTACTGAACGCACAGGAACAAGGGACCCCTTAAAAGATAGATCTCAGCGAGGTGGAGGCAGACGCGGGGGTCTGAAGGTACGAAAAACGTCCGAAAGACGTGGACGCGACCGCGGTTTGCTATAGGGCTAATGACCACTAGTTGGGCATCTTACACAGTATGGCTTTAAGTAAATGTACTTAGTTACGTTATACCACTGACTACAGGGCTACATGTGAGGGGAAAAACTGGGAATTGGCATAATGTAGGAGAAAAAGGAGGAAAAAAGGAAAACATGTATACTAATTTGTTTCTTTCCACTGTATAACATTGTGGAAAGTAACTGCCTGCAACATGAATGCAGCATACAGTGCATTCAGCATGAACTGGGACATTTATGGCCACTCCTGTATAGATCAGGGGTCTTCAACAGGGGGTCCGGGACCCTTAGGGGGTCCTCAGAGTTACTACAGGGGGTTCTTCAAATCTGTGTGTGATAGAAACCTTTTTTCTCCTAATCTATATTAACCACTTGAACCCCTATAGCGTCCATATTCTGAGAACCTCAGCCAAAAATAGCGGATCTACAAGCTCACAACGCCTCGCAGCGCGAGGCGTTGTGAGCTTGTAGATCGGCTATTTTCGGCAAAGAGGTTTTGTAGAGGGGGAAAAAGAGCAGACCAAGTACAGAGTGAAAGGTCAAGTTTATTAAGTATTGACGGTTCAAGTGCTTAAATATCTGAAAACACAAATTGACATGAATCCAAAATACACTGATGATTGTGCCGTCAAACAATGAAACTATATGGAATCTACGAAACTGTTGTGGGGGGGGTCCCTGCTTCATCTCTCGCTCAACTAATAAGGGGTCCTTGGCCTGAAAACGTCGAAGACCCCTGCTGTAAAGCGTTTAAAGACAAACCATAACATTATAATATTCCGCTCTAGCAATATCTTGAGGGGCAGACAGTCAAACTGCTGTACGGATGATGAGAGGACGAAAGCCAGTGCATATTGGCTCAAGGCGATCTCTCACACTACAGGCTGTGTGCCCCACGTGTAGCCACGAGGAACGAGTCGGGGACAAAGTGTTGAGAGCCCCATGCCGAGTGACCCGTCCCGCTGGGATGGCACGGTAAGACACGCGGGCACAGAGCTCACTGTCACTGCGCTCCAAGGGTGGAAGCAAGGGGAAGTGGTGGGAAACTGTGCAAAGAAACACGCGCGCACACACACACACACACACACACACACACACACACACACACACATGCACACGCACGCCAGGGGCATCAATTGGGTATGGCAGCAGGGGTATGCAGCTGCCATACCCTGGGTCCAAGAGGGAAAAATAAAAGTTACGTTTAAATATAAACCCATGAATGTCTCTTTGTCTATCTGCGCTGGTTATTATGTTGTTACATTACAGTAAAATAACTACAAATGCAAAATGTAACAACATGGTCACTTTAACTATTCTCCACACTTCTCCCCATCTTGACAAAATGGTATATTTCCAGGTTCCGCAGGTCAGCTGCACAGGTGCAATGCGTCGTTGTTAATTGTGGCACGTTTACTAACATGCTAAGTTTAGCTGCACTTGAACAACCATTCCAGGCTGCCATATCCAGCCCAAGAAACCGTAGAAACCTGTGTAAAAAAACTGTCAAAACTCGTTTTTTTCAGACATTGTGAAAATAGCCGATCACAATAGAACCGTGTTTTACAAAATGTAATGCCTCTCTTCCATGAGGACTCCCATCTTTGCCATACCCTAGCTTTTGCTGAACTGACGCCACTGACGCACTCGCACACGCACACGCGCACACGCGCACGCACGCACGCACGCACACGCACACACACACACACACACACACACACACACACACACACACACACAGGCTTCAATGTTTTCTCAAACCACCCAGTTCTGCTGAACCAGGCAACATTTGTCTTGGCCCCGGGTACTCTCACACTCTCCTCTCTGGGTAAAGGGGGATTGTGTAGTGTGAGAAGAAGGGTACTTTGACAATGTAATCCGATTACCCCGTTTAAGGTAATCCGTAACCACTCGATTACTTGGATAGTATAGGCACATTCCGATGTGCAAGGCTGTTAAGTGATTATCTTTACAGTTGTCAATTTACAACCATCTGTCAAGATGTTTGCATAACAGACGGAACTTAAAATATGATATAGAAAGTTGTATCCTTTAAAACAGTGTTTCTCAAAGTGGATTCCAGAGACTCCTTTATGTGGGTCTAAATTGACCCATACAAGTCTGTAACTCTGACAGAGTACAAATGGAACCAAATGGACCCGGTAGGTCAATTTGGTTCCATTTGTACACTGTCAGAGTTAAAGGGAAACCTCGAAATGTAAAACTTTGAGAAACACTGCTTTAAAACATCCTTTTGTTTTTTACATTGACAGTAACGGCACATTTCGCCTCGTTGGTTACCCCTTTCTTTCGTAATGACGTTACATCAATCCCATTACATTTGTGCGTTCCCTAGCTTCCCTGTGAGCCCTTTTAAGGTGAAGCTGCAGACAGGAGGAGGAGGAGGAGGAGGTGGAGGAGGTGTGGAGCTCTCCAAACCCTGTGTGGTTGTATCGTCTCTGTGGGGCCTGAGGGAGCAGGCAGAACTGAAACGAGGCTTAGCGGAGCATCAGAGGCCTCAGTGTGCTCTGAGACACACGGGCCAACACTGAGGCCATTCACAGCCAGCTTCCAACGTCCACCGACCGGGGGCCTGGACACAACAACAACCACAGCTACCAGGGGTGTCGCACCAAATCCTGGGGCCCTGGGTGGGTACAAGGATTCACTACGGGGCCCTCCCAATGAATGTTCTTCATAGGGAGGGAGGAGGAGGGGGTTTAACCCGTTTGAACTGGGAACGCGTTGTTACGCGTTGTTTTGTGCTTTAACTATGGAAAAATAGCAGATACAAGTTCGCAGCGCGGCCTTGTATATCTGCTATCGTGAAAATGTGTGCAAGACTTTGAATATTTCAAATCCTTTTAAGTTTTTTTTTTAAAACCTATGTTTCTATGCCAGTGATGCTCAAACTTTTTCATGTGAAGGACCACCAACATTATATGTATCTGGCCACGGACGCCCATCTCAAAATATCTAGTTCCAGGGACCCCCCAGAAGCAAAATTTGAGTTATAAATGTTCACTTAAAAAACACATACATGCAAAGATTTGCACACATTTTCAGTACTTTTGAAAAATAGCAGATATACAAGCTCACAGCGCGGCATACAGTAGCTAAAGTATAAAATAACGAAGCCCCCTCCACCTTGGGCCCTAGTAACTCAGTCCCACTTTTTCCCCCCCTTGTGACGCCCCTGACCACAGCACAGGAGCCGACCCGACGCGAGGAGAGGTCTTCTGGGCCCAAGTCTGGCCCACAATGCATGGCATCGGCTCTCTCCCTCATCGCTGTGCACACTGTGAGAGCGCCACAAGCCCCCGCCCGCGGTCTGCCCTGCCCCTCTCTCATCCAACCTAAAGTACACCCCGTAAACACATAGTGAAAAGGATTACGCGCGCCGGCTTTAACCCATTTAGGGCCTAGAATCATTGAATGCTTTAACCAGTGAAAAATAGCAGATATACAAGCTCACAGCGCGGCACCGAGTGCAGCGCTGCGAGCTTGTAGAGCTTGTAGATCTGCTATTTATTTAGATCTGCTATTTTCGAAAATCTGTGCAAATCTTTGGATATATGTATTTTCAAAGCGAACGTTTGTAACTCAAATTTTGCTTCTGGGTGGTCCCTGGAACTTGATATTTTGAGATGGGTGTCCGTGGCCAAATACATATCATTTTGGGGGTCCTTCACATGAAAAGGTTTGAGAACCACTGGCATAGTAGTCTCTCAAGAACAGACTAACTGAGCTCCATTTAAGTGAAAAGGACCTTTTCTTTGACGATGGCTGGCCAGATTGCTGACATAGAAACATAGGTTTTCAAAAAAAACCTTAGAAGGATTCAAAAGACACTTATAGAATCGGGTAAAAAAAATTATAATTTTCAAGATTTTTCAAAAATAGCAGATCTACAAGCTCGCAGCGCGGCACTCGGTGCCGCGCTGTGAGCTTGTATATCTGCTATTTTTCAATAGTTAAAGCATAAAATAATGATACACAAAACGTGTGCCCGTTCTAAGTGGGTTAAATAGAAAGCCCACTTCTCTCCGCGGGGTCACGGGGGAGCATGCGGTCGGTGAAAGAAACAACACACAGAGCATTTACATATGCAGGGCCACACAGGTTGCAACTCTGCTCGTCTGCAGTGCATCTCTCCATCACCGAGAGAGGGAAGCGGATTTCTGTCTCTCTCTACTCGACTCTCACAGGTAGGTCTCTTTCCTAGTCCCATAAATCATTCTGGGAATGATGTATGATGTTCTAAAAGGTCAGAGTAATTCTAGGGTCAGAGGAATATTTTAGTCAAATGTCTTGTAAGGGCTCCGTGTGGCTCTGACCCTCGGACAGTATACTTCTTATGAGTTAGTTGTAATACTTGTAAATGTTTCTGATGATGATACAGTAAAACATACCAACGTATTGTGTATGCTCAAAAGCTTTTAACCACATCAACCCGAGGCACGGGAAAGTTCATTATAGGCGAAAACTTTCAAAAGTAAAGAAAGAAAGAAAGAAAAACGAAATCTTCTGTGATCTACAAGCTCACAATGTATCGATCAGGCTTGTAGATTGGTTATTTCCCCTATTCGCTGAACGATGAAGTATATTGGGCATAAGTGGTTAAATAGATTCACGCATGTATGGAGAAACACAATTCATTGTTTTAAACCGTATAGCCAAAATGTAATGTAGCCAAATGTACACTCTCAACGCCTTGTGTGTACAATTCAACATCAGCAATAACATTCTACAATGAAAATCATCATCAAACACGTCCTACAGCAAGTAGAGACAAAACATTCTGCAGCAATATTATGATTTGTCAAGCCTTAAATTACCTTCTATCCAGGGACGTGCTGGCCATTGGGAAAAGCGGGACAACTCCCAAACGGCCGGCTCATTCCTGGCCGGTCCAGGCCGGCTATTAGGATTTTTGGGGCTGGGCGGCCAACAAAGTAAATTGTCACTGTCGGGCAGAAACCTCGTATCTCCAAGTTTCAAATTTGTAAATTGTTTCGCAAAGCAAATCCCTGCTTCATCATACAAGGATGTCGCACAAAAGTAGTGAAAACAGATCTACAAGCACACAACGCCTCGCGGTGTGAGGCGTTGTGTGCTTGTAGATCGGCTGTTTTCACTAGTTTAAATCATTTTTAAAATGATAAATACAAAACAAACGGTTTTGGACCTACAAGGTTTCCACCCGACAACAACGAAATATAACTCATGTATATTGGCCCACTGGCTTGTCACTTGTCATGATCTGAAATGGCAAATCTTTGAGTAGCAGCGCTATAGAGAGATCTCTCTCTCGATAGTGTGCCATGAGGGCCTCTCCAACTCTTTTTCCCGGGCTGAATCAGGGGCCCAGCATGTCCCTGCTTCTATCCTTTGAAGAGTACCATGATTTATTCTAGTCAGTAACACTGTGACAGGACAAGACAAACTAGCTGGAGGAACTGAACCTGTGACAGTAATCACTAAATCTCCCTGCTACGACTCTATCTCCCTCGGCATTTTCCTTTCGCACGGTCTAAAAATGAACGTTTGTGCACTCCTATGTATATTCACTGGATCAGATTAATGTAGACATTGCCAGCGGCGACTGTTTTCAATCATGGAAATCGTGCTGGGAGCGGAGGAGGAGTGTGGCATGGCAGCAGGGGGAAATTAGCAGTCAAGAATAGACAGAGTGACGGCCGGGCGGGGAGCCTCGGTGAGGACAGTGGGACAGCTGTCTCGGTCACCCTCTGAGCCAGGGGCCAGTGGCTTTCTGACCACACCTGGAACAGTCGAAGACAGAGAGACACACATTTGACAGTACCATGGTGCCGAGTGTGAGCTGGGATTCAAGCCCCAAGTCTTTCCCAGGGTTTGCAAAATATGAAGAGTACATTTTCACAAGACTACGGTACAGTACAGTACAGTACAGTACAGTACAGTACAGTATGTGCCTGTCTGCAGGAGCCTCAAGCCCTGCTCATCATTACTTGAGTCAGCAGAGCGCGCAAGTACTGCGTTCGGCAGCATATGTGCGTATGTATGTATGTATGTATGTATGTATGTATGTATGTATGTATGTATGTATGTATGTATGTATGTATGTATGTATGTATGTATGTATGTATGTACGTACGTACGTAGGTATGTATGTATGTATGTATGTATGTATGCATGTATGTATGTATGTATGTATGTATGTATGTACGTATGTAGAGTATGTATGTATGTATGTATGTATGTATGTATGTATGTATGTATGTATGTATGTATGCATGTATGTATGTATGTATGCATGTATGTATGTATGTATGTATGTATGTATGTATGTATGTATGTATGTATGTACGTATGTATGTATGTATGTACTATGTATGTACGTATGTAGAGTATGTATGTATGTATGTATGTATGTATGTATGTATGTATGTATGTATGTATGTATGCATGTATGTATGTATGTATGTATGTATGTATGTATGTATGTATGTATGTACGTATGTAGAGTATGTATGTATGTATGTATGTATGTATGTATGTATGTATGTACGTATGTATGTATGTATGTATGTATGTACGTATGTAGAGTATGTATGTATGTATGTATGTATGTATGTATGTATGTATGTATGTATGTATGTATGTATGTACGTACGTATGTAGAGTATGTATGTATGTATGTATGTATGTATGTATGTACGTATGTACGTATGTAGAGTATGTATGTATGTATGTATGTATGTATGTATGTATGTATGTATGTATGCATGTATGCATGTATGCATGTATGTATGTATGTATGTATGTATGTACGTATGTAGAGTATGTATGTATGTATGTATGTATGTTTGTATGTATGTATGTATGTATGTATGTATGTATGTATGTATGTATGTATGTCGTTGTCTTTCCGTGTTTAAGATCTTTGCCCAATCAGGGACCAGCATTTCTGGCAACGTCATCATTAACACATTGGCTGCGGAAATAGCCACAAAGACGTCTGGAAACGTCTTTATATCAAAATTGGCGTTCCTGGCATTTCTACCAATAAACAATAATCAATATTACTATTTTATCGCCAGATTAGCAAAAACACTACATTACCCATAAGCCTCAGCGGCGCTCGCTGATGACGCGTGCTGGTGATGCGCATGACGTGCGCAGAGCTCTGGGAAACAGAGCGTCATTCTGGCTCCATGTTATGTGAACGGGGGGCCTGCCCCGCAATGATAGCTCGATGGTGCGACGCGATCACACATTGTTTTAGATTATACAAGACCATGTTAACGTTATGATGCGGGGCCATCACCGACGCCGATGTATGCACGCACGATGCGCATGCACGCGCCTCGGTGAGTTCCATTAACCCTATGATGGCATCCTATGTGTTAACAGCCAATGAGGGACCAGCATTCCTGGTGATGCCAGTGGTGATGGCACCTCGACAGAGTGCAGTTCTGGTTCTGTCTGTGTACAGTATATCTCCTGTGTGTTTGTGTATGTGTGTCCCTACAAAAGTAGACCAATCATGGCGAACACAGCTCAGCAATCAGTAGGCATTGTTCAGGATATATGGATATCGCTGTAGCCCAATATATATTTGGAGGTCCGGTTTACATGCCGATACCTGGGTTGTCATTAAGACAATGGCGAACTCGGACACGCAGTCACGCACTCAAATACACATACCATGACCATTCCCTTCTGTGACTCGAAGAATAACAATTTCTGCTTTGTTCACAACATGCACACAAACTTGCCATCCATGGCTACAGATTTCACATGGAAGCCACAGCGTTATTGGATCCTTTAGTTGTTGATATTCATTGATCAGTATATCAAGGCAACAAATTACTTTTACCACAGGAGGGGGCCTAAAATATACCACAAAGAGGGGGACTAAAAAGCTACCACCAGAGGGGGGGGGATAAAAGATATTTTCCACAAATCTTAATCCGTCCCTGGCCTGACAGATTGGATTTAATTTTATTCGGAAATCTCTTGAATCTACTTAGGATTTGAGTAATGCTATACGTTTTATACAACAGTTGGTTCTGATCAAGCAATCTGATTGGCTAAGAGTGGTGTGTTATTCCATATACCATAACAGCTAGGAGTTGCTTAGCAATGCATATAGCATCAACAGAGCAGAACCAACTCTTCATCAATCCGTATCAGTATTTATTCCCATCAGATAATGTACAAAAACTGGTGTGTAAAAGACTGGAGGTCATGTTAACCCATTTAGGCCTGAACACATTATGACGCAATATTTTATGCTTTAAATATAAAAAAATAGCAGATATACAAGCTCACAGCGCGGCACCGAGTGCCGCGCTGCGAGCTTGTAGATCTGCTATTTTTGAAAAATCGTGAAAATTAGAATTTTGACCCGATTCTTTAAGTGTCTTTTGAATCCTTCTAAGATTTTTGAAAAAAAAAAAACTATGTTTCTGTCAGCAATCTGGCTATAGCCATCGTCAAAGAAAAGGTCCTTTTCACTTAACTGGAGCTCAGTTAGTCTGCTCTTGAGAGACTACTATGTCAGTGGGGCTCAAACCTTTTCATGTGAAGGACCCCCAAAATGATATTTATTTGGCCACGGACCCCCATCTCAAAATATCTAGTTCCAGGGACCACCCAGAAGCAAAATTTGAGTTACAAACGTTCGCTTTGAAAATACATATATTCAAAGATTTGCACACATTTTCTGGTTAAAGCATTCAATAATTCTAGGCCTAAATTTAAGGCGAATGAAGCACTCGCCTTCAGCCCATGCCTGTGATCACAGCCGCCATGTTATTCAAAATAACACACTCCGGCCTGGTCCACAGCGTAGTGGTCTAGGCCAGTAATCCAGCCTGGCAGCGTCGAGGGTTCGAGTCCCGATCCTGGCGACATTTGCTGCGTGTCTCTCCCCCCCCCCCCCCCCCCCCATCTCTCTCTATATTCCTTAAAGAGGCGGTGCCATAGTTTTGTACTTTTTATGGTTTTCATGTGTCTAAGAGGTTGACAGTACTTCATCAGACCCCCTGGTGTGGTTGTTATGAGCAATTATGTATTCCCTTTTTTATGTATTCCTGGAGGCTGACACCTTGTGGGTCAAAATTGCCGATCCAAAAACACAGATAAAATGACATCATATAATCATCCCCTCCCCTTTTACCATTCACCCAACACTGTGGGTGTGGCTAACTTCAGCTGGGTCACCACCCACCATGACAACCAGGCATACTTAATGAACTGGTGGGTGTGGCAACATAAAAACCTAATTTTAACTCTTTCTGTACACTTTTGGGGAAAGGTCTTCCTTCTAGTATAATCATACTAGAAGGGGGGGGGGGGGGGGGGGTGGAATCATGGCACTTCATCTTTAAAATAGGTTCCAGAACCGTTCTAGGGATACTTGAGGAGGTTCCAGGGGGTCCCCAGCTAAAATGACTGACAGTCAGGAACCAAATGGATCCTTATGCATACCAAGCTGGTGGTCCCCTTGGAATGAAAACATTTGAGAATCTCTGTTCTAGTGCAGTGGTTCTCAACCTGTGGGTCGGGACCCCAAGGGGGGTCCCCAGATGATCAACTTAATGTGAAATATAGTTTTATCACTCAACAGTGAACAAACCAACATAAAGTTTAAGTGTATAGAGGGTATCTGCACATGTCTAGTCACAATTTAAGGACTTTTTAATACCTCTAAAATGGCAAATTAAACATTGGCCAAATTGTCAAATATTATGAGGCAGAAATTGTGAAAATAGATGATCTACAATTATGCTCACAACGCCTTGCGTTGCGAGGCGCTGTGAGCATGTAGATCTGCTATTTTCACAATAGAACAGTGTTATACAAAATGTAATGCCTCAACTCTTAGTGCTCATCAGGGTGGGGGGGTCCCCAGTTAAAATACGATCATTTTGGGGGTCGCAGCCTGAAAAGGTTGAGAACCACTGCTCTGGTGTACTGCATGTTTGGACTCAGTCCTACCCTGAAGGCTGTCCAGTCCTCCACAGTGTTCCTCCACAGATATAGTGAGGGCAGTCCTGGGGGTCCCGGAGCCCCTGGCTCTCCTCTCCTGCCCTCTCGGCCCGCCAAACCCTGAGAGCCCTGCAGACGTGTGGGTAAGGATGACAGTGAATGGATTAATACTGATTGGGGATGGGACGATACGCGATATCATTTTTTATCGTGATAAAAACACTCAAGATAATCGTATTGTGGAGATTTAGATTCATCGTGACATCGTCCTCCATTTTGCACTGGGATCAATTCACCTTTTATTTGCCGAACTGCATATCCGGCAGTACCACTTAAACCCTCTATAATTGGTAAAAGTTGATACTGTCTTTTTTTCACTCTCTATCAAATGTCTTTGCCAAAAAATAGCCGATCTAGAAACTCACAAAGATCGGCTATTTTTTGGCAAATGTTCCACCCCAGGATAATGGATTTTGATTATCGCGATAATATCGTAAATCGCAATTTGTTTTGTCACAATAATCATGATGCTAAATTTTCAAATCGTCCCATCCTTATTACTGATGTACAGATGGAAAATCTATCACTGAAATCCTTGCACCAGTGCAATGATCTAACAGTGGTGGGGAAAATATTCAAATGTTTTACTTACAGTATGTAAAGGTATCAATACATTCTGTCTATCACAACATTCTGTTACAAGTAAACGTCCGGGTAATCAAAATGTACTAAGTAGTAAAAGTACTCATTATGCAGAATGTCGTCCCGTTTCACATCGTAATGTATAAAATGTATTAAAAACCTTTTGAAAATAGCAGATCTACAAGCTCACAAGCTTGTAAAAGCTATTTTCAAATAATTTTAGTTTAAATAGGGCTGAAGTTAATGTACGTTTTGTAATAATAATTCAAATCAACAAAGTAACTCGAAACTCAAGTTTTCAAATAATTGTAGTGGAGTAAAAGTACAATATTTGCCTCTAAGATGTAGTGGAGTAGAAGTAAAAATATTGAAAATTGGAAATACCTTCCTCAAAATTGTACTTGAGTACAGTACTTGAGTAAACATACTTATAGTCAATTTAAACCACTGCGATTTCATAAATTGATGCTATCTTGCACATTTCTATCATTTGCATTTAGATTTTTACAAATACATATTATTCATTCAAAATATATATTATTAATTCTGATATACCGTAAAATACAGAGGACATGAATAATTGTCATATTAATTGATCATTACCTTGTCGCCTCTGAAGCCTAAATAGCCTTGTCTCCCGGCACAACCCTGTGAAAATGCAGAAAGTCAGATGAGAGCAGTTTGTTTCTATGCAATTATAGACATTTGGCACAACCTGGAACAGGGGCGTCAATTGGGTATGGCAGGGGTATGCAGCTGCCATACACTGGGTCCAGGGTGGAAAATAAAAGTTGCTTTTAAATATAAATCCACAAATGTCTCTTTGTCTATCTGTGATGGTTATTATGTTGTTAAATTACAGTAAAATAACTACAAATGCTAAATTTAAAAAAATGGTCACTTTATTATTATTATATTCTCCACACTTGTATTCTCCCCATCTTGACAGAATGGTATATTCCCAGGTTCCGCAAGTCAGCTGCACAGGTGCAATGCATTATGGTTAATTGTGGCACGATTACTAACATGCCAAGTTTAGCTACACTTGAACAACCGTTCCAGGCTGCCATATCCAGCCCAAGAAACCGTAGAAACTAGGGGAAAAAATAATATGTACTTCTTAAAATAAATATATCATGCCTGTATCTAAGGTCTTCGCGCGCGTGCAAGACACCAGTCATGTTGCCATACCTTAGCTTTTTCCGAAGTGACGCCACTGACCTGGAAGAACTGTTGTTTATTTGGCAATGTCTACGCGGAATCTTTGAAAAGAGGGCTGGTGTGGTCTCTGGACTACATTATTAATGTCATTACCGTTTGAAACATCTATTTTTTGCTCTGTAATTATTTCTCAGGTTGGTCAGAACGTATCAGAGTCCGTGTTTCAAGGGTGGATTCAACCACATTGTTTGCACAGCATTACTGTAACCTTCACTTACAGTACAACTGGAATATAGGCAGATTAAACCCATTCACAACGGGTACACTATATTGTGTATTATTATTTTATGCTTTCTATTTTAGAACATTTGTGAAAATTAGAATTTTGACCCGATTCTATACATTTCTTTTGAATCCTTCTAAGGTTTTTTAAACCTTATGTTTCTATGTCAGCAATCTGGCCAGCCATCGTCAAAGAAAAGGTCCTTTTCATTTAACTGGAGCTCAGTTAGTCTGTTCTTGAGAGACTACTATGTCAGTGGTTCTCAAACCTTTTCATGTGAAGGACCCCCAAACTCATATTTATTTGGCCATGGACCCCCATCTCAAAATATTTAGTTCCAGGGACCACCCAGAAGCAAAATTTGAGTTACAAACGTTCGCTTTGAAAATACATACCGGTATATTCAAAGATTTGCACACATTTTCACGACTTTTAAAAAAATAGCAGATCTACAAGCTCGCAGCGCGGCTGTGAGCTTGTATATCTGCTATTTTTCACTGGTTAAAATATTCAATAATTCTCGGCCTAAATGGGTTAAAGACAAGGCGGTCTCGGGGCATTACATAATCTGCCAGGGAAAACGTTTCTAAAGTGAAATTTCTGAGTTTTGCGCCAATACCGATGCTTGGATGTTTCACCACATAGTGACAAAGACTATCTGTTCTAAAAGGCTTTCTAACAGAATCCCGCTTGTCCTGCTGGGAAGTCTGCTTCACAGTCCCAGGATCTTTTTCCCCACCGTCAATGAAAACGGATGCACTGGAGCAGATGTTTTCAAAGTGTGAGGTGTGTCCCAAACCCACCCAGAAAGGCTCTACAGCAGTGGTTTCTCAACCTGTGGGTCAGGACCCCCAGGGGGGGTCTCCAATTTATTTTGGGGGGGTCCCCAGATATTAACTTAATGGGCAATATTGTTTTCTCACTCAACAGTAGACAAACCAACATAAAGTTTAAGTGTATAGAGGTTATCAGCACATTTCTAAAGTGACACTTGAAGGACTTTTCAATACCTCTAAAAATGACAAATTAAACATTGAACAAATTTTCAAATATTAGAGGCAGAAATTGTGAAAATAGCCGATCTACATGCTCACAACGCCTCGCAAACGCGAGGCGTTGTGAGCATGTAGATCTGTTATTTTCTTTTTTTATAATAGAACCGTGTTATACAAAATGTAATGCCTCAACTCTTAGTGCTCATCAGGGTGGGGGGTCCCCAGTTAAAATATGATTATTTTGGGGGTCGTGGACTGAAAAGGTTGAGGACCACTGCTCTACAGCAACTGCGCGTGCGTGCGTGCGTGCGTGTGTGTGTGAGAGAGAGTCATCTTAAACTTGGCAGTGGCACGACTCGTGGTGGTGTAGAAGTCTTTACACTTGAATTATCAGTTGCAAGTGTCATGGGCTTTGTCTACTCTGAAGGGAGGTCCACTAACTGATACTCCTGGAGTAGAATTGAGCAAAGTTTGGCATGGAAGGGGCAACGGTGGCGGACATATGAGTAGGGGAAAAGTGTGACGTGACGGACGGACGGACAGACAGACTGACAGACTGACGGACAGCCGGTGGAGGTTTTGATAGTAACTAACCCTAACCCTAACAAGCCGCTGTGAAAAAAAAAAAAAGAAACACAAAAAAGAACACAAGTGGTCTTACTCTTTTCCCCCATGGTCCACTCCGTCCAGGAGGACCACTCAGGAGCCGGTACTTCCTGTTGTCAGCGCCGATAATGATATCACCTTCTCTGGGTCCCACAGACAGCGCGTGTCTCTGCTTGGGACCAGGGGGCACGGCTCCCACGCCGTTGCCCTCTGTTGTGACTGGGGAACTGCTGGCACCTTTCCCGTGGTCCTTCGGTGCCGTTTCCTCAAAAGCTATGGCATTCTCCTCCAGCAGAAAGCTAATGTTGTGAGGAGCTGCCTCCTCGTCAGATACTTGCGGAACGTCCAAGTTGATGATGTTACGCGAAGCGGCGTGAGCTCCGTCATCAATCTCTGCGGTGCTTCTTTTGGTGGAGGTGTTTTCGTTTAAGATTCGGACGGTCTGTGGGGATTCGTCGACGAACTGTCTGGCAGTCTCTTCCTGTACAGCGGCCTCCAGAACCTCTGGTTCATCAATAAGCTCGAGTGCATTCCCTTGTTCAGCAGCATCTCCCGCGCTGGAGGTTTTGTCTTCATGTTCTGACAGAGCATCCTGAGAAGAGAGACAAAAATGTATAAATGATGATATCTGGTTAGGAAGTAAATGAAACCTTACTTATAGTACAGCACTTTGTCTAAACATGCTGTCAAAACAAGTAAAAGTAAAAGTATCAATACTGCAATGTAGAATAAGTAAATGTCCAGAATTAAAAATGTATTTGAGTAAAAGTACAAAAGTATTGGCATCAAAATGTACTAAAAGTACCAAAAGTAAAAGTACAAAATGTTTGAAAATAGCAGATCTACAAGCTGACAACGCATCGCATCGCGATGCGTTGTGAGCTTGTAGATCTGCTTGTAGATCTGCTGTTTTCACTACCTTTGTGCGACGGCCTTGTATGATGAAGCAGGGCTTTACTTTGCGAAAGAACTCATTTGAAACTTGGAGATATGAGGTGTCTGCCCAACCGTGACGTTATGATACAGTAGGTATAAAACAATCTAGGACAACTTTCTATAGCGGAATACAGCCCTCAAGCACACAGCCTTCTCCAGTCACTCAATGCCTGGAGAGCATCACTATTATAGAGCTAGGGCCAATATTCTATAAGTCTGGACCTGATCAACTTCAAAGTCTGTGTCATACTGCTATACTCAATATGAAGCAGATAGTAGTGTTCAAGGTGAGCTGCACAAAGATGAAACAGAATACATGCACATTATACAGTCATTTCCCTTTACCAACAGCAAAACCCTAGGTGATAATTTAACTCTGAGAGTGCAAATCTGACCCAAATGGAGGGTCCAATTAAGGTCACGTGGCGACGTGTTAACTTGAAAGTCAGTTCTTGTCGGCAAGATACACCACCATACTACGGCGCAGGGGCGTCAATTGGGTATGGCAGGGGTATGCAGCTGCCATACCCTGGGTCCAGGGGAGAAAAGTTACTTTTAAATATAAATCCATGAATGTCTCTTTGTCTATCTCAGGGGTGCCCACACTTTTTTGATGTGAGATCTACTTTTAAAATGACTAGCTCTAATGATCTACCCATCCAAAACGTTTTAGCTGAGGGCCTGAGAGAGGCTTTGGAATAGCAGCGCTGCCGTTACATTTTAGGGGGAAATAAATGGGAAATACTGGGGAAAATGTAATTCTGTACGGAAGTGGTACAGTAGGTTTTGGGGTTCTTTGTAATGCTACTAACTCTTGAACAAAGTATTGGAGGTTTGCCTACTTTAGAAGCCATGAAGGGAGCTGACAGGCCCTTCTTGATGTCATATTGACATACACCCTTGGTGATCTGCTGGTAGATCACGATCTACCTTTTGGGCACCCCTGGTCTATCTGTTCTGCTTATTATGTTGTTAAATTACAGTAAAATAACTACAAATGAAAAATGTAACAAAATGGTCACTTTAACAAGGTATTAGAATTATATTCTTCACACTTGTATTCTCCCCATCTTGACAGAATGGTATATTCCCAGGTTCCGCAGGTCAGCTGCACAGGTGCAATTCTTTATTGTTAATTGTGGCACGTTTACTAACATGCCAAGTTTAGCTGCACTTGAAGAAACCGTAGAAACGGGGGAAAATGTAATGTACTTCTTAAAATAAATGTATCATGCGTGTCGCTAAGGTATGGCAACATGACTGGTGTCTTGCGCCCTTCGCGCGCATGCAAGACACCAGTCATGTTGCCATACCTTAGCTTTTTCTGAACTGACGCCACTGCTACAGCGTATAAATTAGGCTCTACCTATAGACAATGCTCCTTTATCTGGGACTATAAGCTAACATTGTTGCTGCCCCCTTTCACAGAGAGCAGCAGACATTTGATCTCTCTGCACCTGAGTGTATTTTGTTGAGCCTATCTGCTCCAACTGTTCACGACTATGGCTCTCGCTATGGGTCAGGTCTGGAATAGCAGTATGAAAATTAGGAATGTACGTATGATGGTCCATAGCAGAGGAAACCTTATACCTCCCTTATCGTAGTCGATACCATGTGCTCTTGATCTAAACTCACTCCTCAGGAGGAATATTGGCTACCCCCACGTCGCCACGTGACTTACTGTACAGTAGCTGCCATTTTCAGATGGCAGACAAGTTAACCCTTTTGCACTGTTGTTCCGTCTTTGTGTTGGTTGGGTGTTGGGTGTTTTTGAGAGAACCACAATGGAAACAAGCTTCGGCTTTTTCGTGATTTGATCCACGTT
Source organism: Nannobrachium achirus (assembly GCF_963921795.1). Taxonomy (NCBI): domain Eukaryota; kingdom Metazoa; phylum Chordata; class Actinopteri; order Myctophiformes; family Myctophidae; genus Nannobrachium; species Nannobrachium achirus. The sequence goes on from NC_137832.1 coordinate 18,849,819, forward strand.
GGCGTTTTTGATTGCCGTTTGTCTTTTATCGATGCCAATAAAATGATTCTATTCTATTGGTCACGTGTTGGTGTTGCTGCGGAGTGGAGGGTTCATGAACCCTAGCGTAGAGTTCTCAAATTCTGCCCGAACCCAACGATACCCGAACCCGACCTGACATTTAGGGTTGGGTAGAGCCTAAAATGTATGCTCATTAGTCGGGCCGGGTAGGGCCTCGGGCTCAATGAAAAACTAAGAGATATATTTTTTATTAATGTATTACTAAATTCTTTCCAAACCCGACTATACCCGACCCGACCCAACGCTTTTGGGCTGGGTAGGGCCTAAAATGCATGCTAACTAGTCGGGTCGTGTAGGGCCTTCATTTCCAGGCCCGTTGAGAACTCTACCCTAGTGTCCCTATTAGATAGATAGATAGATAGATAGATAGATAGATACCTTTATTATCCCAAGGGGGAAATTCAGTTGTCCAGTAGAAGCACAGCAGTATACAGTTATTTACAAAGTTACAGAGACGTAAGAAAAGATAGATAAGAGGGGAAAAAACAAAAAACAAACAAAGACAAGAGCAGTACAGTACCAATAAAGAGAAGGTGCATCAATAGAGGGGGCGAATAATATATAAGTATATCATAAAGTGTCTTGCAAAAGAGACCATAGCAGTCAATGCTAGTTAGTGCAAACAAGTATTCTGGACATATCATAATGGCTTAAATTGAAGAGGAGATAGTGTAGAAGGAAAAATGAGGAGTCGACGTGTAGACCCCTGGGAGACCCTGGTCAACAAAGCATAAACAGTAGGCTTACACGACGTTGTACGACAAAGTATAAAATAGGGCACCAGTGTCAGGACGAGGACAAAAGCACGTTACAAGTGGCCAGTGGTCGCATTAACCATTACTTACAGACCAGTGTGTATCTGATGTAGAAATATCAAATCTGACAAACTGCACGGTGCATTGTGAAAGGAAGATTGTGTCACGATTGGTCCGGTGCCGTTCCGCAGTCTACTCTATGTGCCATACTGTAGGTCAGCATGTGGCCTGTAGTATAACACATACATAGAACCAGATGCTTTGATCTCTGCAATGGGACCATAACGGACCTTTCCCATTCACTTCAGCCACACTGAGGTAAATGTAAATGCTCTGTGAAGGCCATAAATCAAATCTTCCAATGCACAAACGCACGCACGCACGCACGCATGCACGCACGCACACACCATCCTGTAGATTAAATGTCTAGCAATACAAATAACACAGTACCGCTTCAGTACATGATTGATTGTATAATATACAAGAGCCTGGACACAGCATTGCTGATGAGTAGAGGACGTCAGGTCTGAAACATACCATGCAACACAAACGAGGCATGTACGTTGTACAGTGCAGCCAGGCAGGGGCGTCACAAGGGGGGGGAGTGGGACTGAGTTACTAGGGCCCAAGGTGGAGGGGCCTTAATTATGTTATACTTTAGCTATTGAAAAATAGCAGATATACAAGCTCACAGCGCGGCACCGAGTGCCGCGCTGCGAGCTTGTAGATCTGCTATTTTTGAAAAATCGTGAAGATGTGTGCAAATCTTTGAATATTATGTATGCTTTAAGCGAACATTTGTAACTCAAATTTTGATTCTGGTGGGGTCCCTGGAACTAAATGTTTTGAGATGGGGGTCCGTGGCCAAATACATATCATGTTGGGAGTCCTTCACATGAAAAAGTTTGAGAACCACTGACATAGAAACACAGGGTTTTTTTCAAACATTGCACACATTTTCACGACTTTTCAAAAATAGTAGATCTGCTATATTTCAATAGTTAAAGCACAACATAATGCAGTGAATCCTTGTACCCAGGGGGCCAGGGGCCCAGAATTTGGTGCGACACCCCTGCAGCCAGGAAAAGGGTTTCTTTAGGTCAGACTCGTTGCAAAGCAGGGTAGAATTCACTGAACCTTATTTGGTATTCAAGTACGGTACGGTCATTTTTCCTGTAGGTTGAACTTGTGGCCGACACACATGGAACCACATACACGGTGAAGTTCTTTATTATGGCGGGTCAATTTGTACACCCTCAGTGTTTGAATCAGTCAGGACTTTGCGGTGTATAGGGGAGTGTATAACCTAAACTAAATGATGTCCCCCGGCTGGGTCATCAGCATGCATGACTGATTACCGTACAAGCTCTCTGATATTGCTGCTGTCAGGCTAAAAAGCATCTCCCTTTTGTTTTTGTTTGTTGCCCTATACTTTGGCATAGTACAGTGTCACACAAAAGTAACGAAAATCGTCAAGCTCACAGCTTGTAAACTGGCTATTTTGTAATGTTTTTTTTTGTGTGAAAGTAAAAGTGTAGAATATTAACAAGAGCTTGTGACTAAATAATAACTACATTGTATTCATTGGAACAAAGCTTATTTCTTCCATTTTCGGAAAACAGTTTTGGGCATACAAGGTTTCCACCCGGCAATGACAATAGCGACTTTAAGCTAGATGATTTTCAGGACGCCAGGCGGACGGCTGCTATGACGTAATCGCCGTAGCGATCAAAATGATTAAGCAAAGCCTCTGCGGCAACGGGTTCCCATCCCTTTCACTGAACGCTTTGGTTCCCATGGCGACACGTACACACAGCAGACGGAGTAGGCGCTACGTGGGAAGGGACCTTCTGCCGTAGTAGAGACGGCTGTGGCGACGGCAGGTTTATCTATCGAGAGCGGATCATTTCCGGTTACCGTTGTCATCTGCCGTTGCCGTAGCGTTGCTTAAGGTCACTAATATACTGGCAGGGCACCCTATGCGATGTGAATGGCATGAACCTGTAGATACCGGACGTGGCGGAAGTACTGCGGTTAACGGAAGTTGCGTCATGCGTTGCATGCAATCTGTTTACATACGCCAGCGAAACAAACCTAAATAGATTGTAGCTCTTAATAGGTGTCCTTTGTCAGAATCCATGTTTTTGTTTGGATATTGTTTATTACGAGCGCATCCAAAGGTTCGGGAGAAGTAGAACAGTTTTTTTTTCGCCAGCGGGGAATACGCCACACTGTGAAAAAACAATAATCCAGTGAAATTCTCCCAGCTGAAGTAGCACCGTTCAATGCCGTATCAGCCTATGGTCGTAACCAGGCAGATGAGTACCGATGTCTCTGGTTGACATTGGCACATTTCACTCAGGTTTTTTTTCATCTCACTCATGTCACTTTGTCTGCTGACCTCACTCAAATAAAAAAAAATTAAACAAAGATTAAAATAAAACAATTCACAGGAGGCAAGCAGTGATCACCCCATGATGTGCACTGCAATGTAGTTCCAAATGCACTACATTGCAGATGCTTTTTTGAGAGTAAAAAACTAAAAAAGAAGAGGACATGCATGACATACATGATCTGGGCAGATTGCCCCAGGAAATGTGTCAATGTGAACCAGAGACATCGGGTAAGCCTGGCTACGCAAGGCTACTGGCAGGGCTGCCCTGACTGCACTACAGGCTGACGTAAACACAAACAATCAAGACTGAAGAACTGCAACACTGAGAGACGGCGGTTAGCCGGGGCTTCAATAAATTATGCAACCTTTGTGTCTGGGTAAAGGAAATGATCTCTGCTGAAGAATGTGTCCTAAACTGCAGCTGGGCAAACACATTCCATCATCCCAGGATATAGGAGGCTACATAATGATCAGAGAGGGACGGTTGGACTAGAGCAGTGGTTCTCAACCTTTTCAGGCCGCGACCCCCAAAATAATCATATTTTAACTGGGGACCCCCCACCCTGACGGGCACTTTAGGTTGAGGCATTACATTTTCTATAACATCTCTGTGTTTTGTATTTTGTATAACATCTACATGCTCACAACGCCTCGCAATCGTGAGGCGATTTGCTATTTTCACAATTCCAGCCTCTAATATTTGACACATTTTCCCAATGTTTAATTTGTCATTTTAGATGCATTAAAAAGTCCTTAAATTGTCAAATGTGCAGATACCCTCTATACACTTAAACTTTCTGTTGTTTTGTTTACTGTTGAGTGAGAAAACAATGTTTCACATTAAGTTAATCCTCTGGGGACCCCCCCAAAATAATTTGGGGACTCCCCTGGGGGTCCCGACCCACAGGTTGAGAACCACTGGACTAGAGGAAAGATATGACACAGAGGGGAGGACAGCGATGTTGGTCAAAGTCGACACATTTGGAATGGGAACTTATTACGACAGACCCTTTTCACACTAGACAAGTGGCTCTCAAAGTGGATTTCAGGGATTCTCTAGGTCAGGGGTCTTCAACAGGGGGTCCGGGACCCCTAAGGGGTCCTCAAAGTTAATACACAGCGGGTCCTCCAAATACAGGGGGTCCTCCAAATCCAAAGAGAACTGTAGCCAAAAATAGCAGATCTACAAGCTCACACTGCGAGGCGTTGTGAGCTTGTAGATCGGCTATTTTCAGCAAAGAGGTTTGATGTAGAGGGGAAAAAGAGCAGACTAAGTACAGAGTGAAAGGTCAACTTTATTAGGTAGTGACGGCTCAAGTGGTTAAATATCTGAAAACACAAATTGACATCAATCCAAAATACATGCTGTCAAACGATGAAACTACAGTATATGGAAGGTTGTGGGGGTCCCTGCTTCATCTCCCTCTCAACTAAGGGGTCCGTGGCCAGAAAACGTTTGAAGACCCCTGCTCTAGGTTAACTCTATATACAAATGGAACGAAATGGTCCCCTGTATGCCGTCAGAGTTTATAGGGGAGACCTTGAAATGTGAAAGTTTAGAAACACTGCAGTAGACCATCAGGCAGCATGTCAGTCTTGGTGAAATACCTTCACACAGGCATTATGGCTTTATGTATAATATGACTGTGAACACACTCCATTGTTGCTGTACCGGTAGGAGTGGGTGAAATGGTGATAATTATCGTTGAGACGATACAATGTCTCCATGATTCCTTTTCAGAGGTATCGCATATATCGTGATACAACTGAGGGAGCCTTGTAAAAAATCCTGTTTAATCGTTAATACAGAGATTCATTGCAGAATTCAATTCAAACCTGGATTTTGGTCTAAATCAGTGGTTCTCAAACTTTAAAATGTCAAGGTCTCCACTTAACTCTGACAGTATACAAATGAAACCAAATGACCGTAAGGTCCATTTGTTTCTTTTAGTTCTACTGGATCTCTTCTCCACTAGTCCCTACCGTGAAATTTTAGTCTAGTTTTTATTTGTTGACAAAGTTGTCAATATATTTAGTCACAGTTTTAGTCATCACAGCTTAGTTTTTATTTAGTTTCTATTTGGTTTTCGTCAGTGAAAAAAGGTAGTCGACGGACATTTTTCGTCATAGTTTTAGTCGACGAAATCAACACTGCATTGCACACGCTCTTTAAGATCATCAGACAGCATACGATGAGAGACCAAGTTCGAGAAGTGCCCATATGTGCTCCTCTCAAAGAGGAGGATTGCTTCATATGGATCTATTTAAAGGGGCCTCAATGAATACAGGGCGTTTACTACTGGCTCCAATACAGAAGAACCATGACAAAACTAATGAGTCCAATGAACTCTTACAGTGCAAGGGAAGAACAAGAGTGTCATTTAGGATACAGGTTGGATGTTATCCATAGCCTAATCAGGGAATCCATAGAAACATACTGTATCCCTAAAGATACATGTCAGCCTGAAGGGCAATCCACTGTACAGTACCTGAATGGATCTATTTCTTACATTTTATTCCTATTGCAAGCAGCATCACAGTGTTACCACTACTGTATGTTAATTAATGCTTCGTAGCACAACTTTTCCACATGTTTTTTAGTTTTCTTTCCACAGACAACATACTGTAGTAACACCATGGTCAACTCTAGGGATGGGACGATATGAAAATATCATATCACGATTATTGTGACAAAATAAATAGCGATTTACGATATTATCGCGATAATCAAAATCCATTATCTTGGGGCGGAACATTTGCCAAAAAATAGCAGATCTACAAGCTCACAACGCATCGCATCGCGAAGCGTTGTGAGCTTGTAGATCGGCTATTTTTTGGCAAAGACATTTGATAATTGAGTGGAAAAAAAAACTGTATCAAGTACGTAGATTATAAGTACCTTTTACAAATTATAGAGGGTTTAAGTGCTACCGGATACGCAGCTCGGCAAAAAAGGTGAATTGATCCCAGTGCATGACGGAGGACGATATCACGATAAATTAAATATCCACAATACGATTATCGTGAGTGTTTTTTTTTTATCACGATAAACGATAACATCGCCTATCGTCCCATCCCTAGTCAACTCCATCTCTTAAACATACCATATGATTGTCTGTCCATTGTCCTTGCACCGCCAATACCATATGGAGAGATCTCTGCAGCCAAAGGAATCCCAGGATCCAGGTTAACACGATCCACATGGCTAGCGGATGTGTGCAACACTCACTCCCAGCTGCTTCCAAAGTCTACCGCTATATCCAGAGAGCCCAGACGATATAGTGCAGCGGTGCTATTCCAGCAGACAGACAGCGCTCACGTTCTCTGCCACTGATGGAACCCTGGAACCATGGTTGAGACCGCGCAGGGACAGGCACACCCTGCGTGGCTTCTATAGACACACCCTCCCCTCCCTCCACAGACACACTGTATCATTGTGTATCATTATTTTATGCTTTAACTATTGAAAAACAGCAGATATACAAGCTCACAGCGCGGCACTCGAGCTTGTAGATCTGCTATTTTTGAAAAAATTCTATAAGTGTCTTTTGAGTCCTTCTAAGATTTTTTGAAAAACCTATGTTTCTATGTCAGCAATCTGGCCAGCCATCGTCAAAGAAAAAGGTCCTTTTCACTTAACTGGAGCTCAGTTAGTCTGTTCTTGAGAGACTACTCTGTCAGTGGTTCTCAAACCTTTTCATGTGAAGGACCCCCAAAATGATATGTATCTGGCCACGGACCCCCATCTCAAAATATTTAGTTCCAGGGACCCCCCCAGAAGCAAAATTAGAGTTACAAACGTTCGCTTTGAAAATACACTGCGTGGCTTCTATAGACACACCCTCCCTCCCTCCACAGACACACTGCTGCCACAACCCACTGTATATTGGCCCTCCAGCTCTGCAGAGGATGGAAGGTTGGCTCCTGTACACAGGGATGCGTCTGATGGAGATCTGTTCAAGGCCTGCATGTACCACATTAAAGTAATGAATGGCCCTGTTCTCAAATTGACCAGGGATGGGACGATAAGCGGTATTGTGATAAAAAAAAACACTCACAATAATCGTATTGTGGAGATTTAATTTATCGTGATATCGTCCTCCGTCATGCACTCACCCTTTATTTGCCGAGCTGCATATCCGGTACCACTTATTGGACTGCAGTCAAATCTAGCCTGAATCAGATCTGTGTCACATCCAGATTGGAATCTGATTTGTTCCATGTGAACATGTGACCATTTAAACCAATCGGATTCCAATCTGGATGTGGCTCAGATCTGATTCAGGCTACTTTTGACTGCAGTCTAAATCCAGCCTAAAAGTAAAACCCTCTATAATTGGTAAAAGGTACTTAAAATATACGTACTTGATATAGTCTTTTTTTCACTCTCTATCAAATGTCTTTGCCAAAAAATAGCCCATCTACAAGCTCACAACGTGTCGCAACGCGTTGTGAGCTTGTAGATCTGCTATTTTTTGTCAAATGTTCCTCCGTAGGATTATGGCGATTATCGCGATAATATTGTAAATCGCGATTTCTTTTGTCACAATGACCGCGATGTGACATTTTCATATCGTCCCATCCCTAAAATTTACAAATATGTATTTGGAATTAATTTAGAAATGAGTCTCACGGTGGCCAAGCGGAACCTAATCGTCGGGGGGAAAAGAATAACGCTAAACGATATCATGTCTACGACTGGTGTGTACTCAGCCACACGTTTTGTGCAACATTTTCAATTCCTATAGGAACGATCAAATTGAATTTCCCAGGCACTCACCCTCTGACTTATCTGAGCTGCCGTGGGGGACCCTGCTGCAGTTATACGGCTCAAGTGAGCCTCCCCAAAGGGGATGTGGTTGAGGAGAGGAGGTTGGGGGGACAATTACCGTGAGTATAGAACTCCCGAGCCATCGAAAATAGCTAGCAGAAGTCGTACTGACTCATGTGATCATATAATGTGACTCTTCCTCACAGAAAACCACACGCAGCAAGCTGCTAATGATCTCATAGAGGGTGATTTGATTTAAATGAAGAGTAACGGAGGCGGATCTACAGCAGCTTCAATCAAAGCGTTTCGAGTTGCAGCGGAGGGACCACAAGGTCATTAAACAGGGGATAAATGGCTAATAGGGAGAAACCGCGACGACGACATCATCAACCCAGTCCCGTCGACTGAGTGTTCCTTCTTCTTGCCATGCCTGACAGTGGGAAAAAGTCTCTTGCGAGGCTTTCGTAGGTATGCTATGTTGTGCTTAAAGAGGGAAAAGCCGTTCGCAAATAAACCGCTCTAAGTCCCATCGCAAATATACACGCTCTGGCTACGACAGAGAGCTGCTTCATCTGCGGGATTAGAAGTATCGGTCAACACTAGCTGCGCCGAGGCCACTGTATCTCACATGTGGTTTCAATTAAAATGTGGGGTTCAGGCCACCGTTGCTTTTCTCATCGCAGGGACTTTCTCCGGCTACGGAATGGGCACAGATCAGGTGTGCCGCGTGTAACTGAATGTCTAACACAGGGGTCTTCAACGTTTTCGGGCCAAGGACCCCTTATATTAGTTGAGAGAGAGATGAAGCAGGGACCCCCACAACCTGTTCGTAGATTCCATAGTTTCATTGTTTGACAGCGTAATCATCAGTGTGTTTTGGATTCATGTCAATGTGTGTTTTCATATTTAACCACTTGAACCGTTAATACTTAATAAACTTGACATTTCTCTCTGTACTTAGTCTGCTCTTATTCCCCTCCACACCAAAGCTCTTTGCCGAAAATAGCCGATCTACAGTACAAGCTCACAACGCCTCCGGCTGCGAGGCGTTGTGAGCTTGTATATCTGCTATTTTTGGCTAAAGTCCTCAGAATATGGACGCTAGGGATCAAGTGGTTATTATAAAAAAAGGAGAAAAAAAGGACTCCCTGTAGTAACTCTGTGGACCCCCTAGGGGTCCCGGACCCCCTGTTGAAGACCCCTGGTCTAACATGATTAGGCAGTGACGGTAGATGCATGGTAGCGTTTTCTCCCTCATATACATCGTCTTCAGCCGAGGCTGGTTATGTGAAAATTACAGGCCGAGAGAGGGCATGATTTCAAGTCTAAAAGGCCCTGAGATTGGAGATGACAGATAAGCGCTGCCAATGGACAAGAGCAAAACACACTCATGTGGGATACGGTACAAGTACAGAGGACACGTCCCACTTCAAAACCCGGCTCCCTTCTACATGTTTACTCTGCGAGGCAGCGAAACAGCAGTGAGGCTTACAGAACCGACTAATGCTACCCAGGCTGACAGACTTACAGACTTAGTTACATAGCACTTATCTTGGGCTTTTTATCTTTCTGTGATCTAGTTCCTAGATCTGTCATTGCTAGACACAGTCAACACAGCTAACAGAAACACATGAAATGTTGATATACACATACAACGACATGCTGTTGCTGACGGGCAACTAGGGCTGTCACAATGGGGGATAGTTTTACTGAGGTTAGGGTTAGGGTTAAGGTTAGGTTTAGGTGGTCGGACGAAAGGGAGTTTGACCATCCTCTGCATCGCTACTTCGACCTAATGCCATCAGGTCGAGCATACAGAACCTTGGCGTGGCACAATGTTCGGTTTAAAAGGAGTTTTGTCCCCTCAGCCATTGCTGCACTTAACAATCTGCTAAACAACCACCCCCGTCGCTAAGAGAGTTTTTCTGAGTATAGTGGGGTACTGATGATCTGTCTGATATGTTTGTATTGTCATATGGCTATGTGTTGCTTCTTGTTGAACAGACTGTGAAGACAACTTTTACTTCGGGGACAATAAAGATTATTATATTATTATCGTTGGTATAAGCCAGGGGTCAGCAACCTTTTTGAAATTAAGTGCTGTGTATTTATTTTCTAGATAGTCAGTGTGCCATGTCAGAATACCGTACATTGTAATGACACCCCATCAAAATTCAGACATATTTTGATTGTCAGGACATTGTTATAATGATCATTACTCTCGCCGACTCCCTCCCCAGTCAAAATTTTAATGAATGTAGAATTATATATGCAGGATGTAATTTGCTGCAAATTAGGTGACTCAATTTAATTTATTTTGACTTTTAAATATAAATCCTCTTTCTCACACTTCTGCCAGTGTGCCAGTGATCACCCTCCCCTGTGCTAATGTTGGCACCCGTGCCTAAGGTGGCCTACCCCTGGTATAAGCTTTGAATTGAAATTCAATTGTATTGTCTGAGTTACTGGTCATAACTTATAGATCATAAACACATACAGTATAGCCATCTCAGAACATAACTCTGAATTGTGAGCTAAGGGAACGTGTTCACGGTAGAGCCGGAGGCCAAGTAGCGCTCTGTCGTAAAACGGGTCTACATCTGGAGGGCTGATGTGGGATGCAGATTTGCCTCGACTTGCAGTGAAATAGCTGCAAGTCTGCACTCTGACCTCAGCACCAAAATCCCCCAACACCACCAACACACCTTGTAAATATTATCTCCACTAGGGATAGAACGATATGAAAATTTCATATCACGATTATTGTGACAAAAGAAATTTACGATATTATCACGATAATCAAAATCCATTATCCTGGGGCGGGACATTTGCCAAAAAATAAAATAGCTGCTCACAAACGTGTCACAAACGTGTCACAACGTGACGCGTTGTGAGCTTGTAGATCGGCTATTTTTTGGCAAAGACATTTGATAGAGAGTGAAAAAAAGACTATCAAGTACATATTATAAGTACCTTTTACCAATTATAGAGGGTTTAAGTGGTACCGGACATGCAGCTCCGCAAATAAAAGGTGAATTGATCCCAGTGCATCACGATAAATTAAATCTCCACAATACGATTATCGGGAGTGTTTTTTATCACGATAAACGATAATATCGCGTATCGTCCCATCCCTAATCTCCACAGGGTTCAAATATGTGTCAGCAGTGGCGGGCTGGCCATCTGGCATACAGGGCATTTGCCCGGCGGGCTGGTAGGCTAGGGGGCTGGGGGGGCTGGTGGAAAAAAAAAAAGAAAAAAAATTGCCAAAGTTCTGACACATTTTGGCACTAATCATGTTCATACTCCACTTGTTGGTGGTGAGAACTGTATGCTAACTTATACAATTTATGGATTGTGTGGTTGTGTAGTTATCATTTGTTGTCTGTAAAAGTTGTGGTATTAAACACTTGTGTATTTATATGTGCCGCCCTCGACCGGTAGAGTATCTTCACGCGCGCTGGTTGTGGGGGCTGGTCTGGCCAAGATGCCAGGGCTGAATTTTAGTCCCAGTCCGTCCCTGTGTGTCAGAGACAATCGCGCCGTGACTCATTTCAACACCATGTCAACATTATACGCTATTGTCCCAACGGGAGAGATGCTGGAAGGGATAAGGGCTTCCTGACACATTGTCCATTTTAATTGCTCATTTTGCGGAGTGAACGATTTATCAAATCGATCGGTGTTAGTTTCCAACAACATCAAACATCTCAGTGAGAAGTGACAGCTAAGTAAATCACTGCGTGAACTTCCTTTATAACCTTTTCACACTTTCTGCTCTCAGACTTTAGACCAGTGGTTCTCAACCTGTGGGTCGGGACCCCCAGGGGGGTACCCAAATTATTTTGGGGGGTCCTCAGATGTTTAGCTTAATGTTAACATTGTTTTCTCCCTCAACAGTAAACAGACCAACACTCAGTATACGTGTATACAGGGTATCTGCACATTTCTAAAGTGACAATTTAAGGACTTTAAATACCTTTTTAGTACCTCTGGTCAAACATTTTGTAAAATTGTCATATTTTAGAGGCAGAAATTGTGAAAATAGCCGATCTACATGCTCACAACGCGAGGCGTTGGAATAGAGCAAGGAGCAAGGAATAGAGCAAGTCAAACTAAATTTTATGCGCATATCCTACAATTCCAAGTGCTTGTGCTGGGTCCCCAGTTCAAATATGATTATTTTGGGTGTCGCGGCCTGAAAAGAATGAGAACCACTGCTTTAGACAAACATCACATTTATTTTCTAATCTATTTCAGATTTTCTAAGATCTGCAAAAGAAATGTCATGCAGGGAACCTCTCCGAGTTCCCTCCCTCCCGGCCAGGCCCTCCTTATCTGATAGTGTCGGTACTCATGGGTACTTCAACACATCCTCACAGTGTATATATCTCTTTTAACAGGACTGTCAAAGCAGTGACAACTTGTAGCCTGGGGGATCATTAGGACTTGACAAGCCATCAGTCACACTGGCCCTGACCTCTCGGCAGGTGGAATGGAACCCTAAGGGACGGGTGCAAGTCTCAAACAGTCTAGAGATACAGATCAGCACCAAGGACACACATGCTAACTGAGGGATCATGTATATTTGGAGCCATTGTACTCCATTCATGCTCCAATAGAAATACGAGAACACTGCATATTACCAGTAAGACTCCCTAAATCGGGAGATAAGCGACCGTCAGGTCGCATACACAAACTTTAGAAGGCAATGGTAGCCAATCTGGAGGGAATATGGGAAATGGGACAGATCCATGTTGATGACATGACTTTAGACATACTGTGTACCGCTTTGCGTGATTTTAGGGCAAAATCTGTAGGAGCAGTGTCGAAAAATGTGTTTTAAAAAAAATCGGCTAGATGGGAGAGATGCATTTTGATGACATGAGTGTAGAGATACGGTGTACCGCTTTGCGTGATTTAAGGGCTAAATCTGTAGGAACAGTGTCCAAAAATGTGTTTTGCAAGAATCAACCTGAGGTGGTGCTAGAAGAGGGCCATGTGAGAAATGAGGGGGAGTGTGTGTGCAAAGTTTGGCATGGATCAGGGCAACGGTGGCGGAGATATGAGTAGGGCAAAAGTGTGATGTGTGACAGACAGACTGACAGACAGCCGGTGAAGGTTTTGATAGTAACTGCAACCTGACAGTCGCAATAACCACTTTCAACCTGGCTTCCCTATTTTAGGCACGTCATTGTAGGTAAACTTTCACAAAATCTCAGAACATTTCAAAAATATTCTCACATATTTTCAAAAACTTACAAAATAGCAGATCTACAAGCTCACAAGGCATCACGATGTGACATGTTGTGAGCTTGTACAGTGGCCATGTAGATTAGTATGCAGTATAGAAGGACCAAAAGTAATGCAGTGCAGTCTGATGCTGTATTCCAGGGGTCTTCAACAGGGGGTCCTCAGAGTTACTACAGGGGGTACTCCTAATCTTTGTGTGATAGAAACTTTTTTCTCCTTTTTTATATTAACCACTTGAACCCTAACGTCCATATTTGGAGAACTTTAGCCGAAAATAGCAGATCTACAAGCTCACAGCGCCTCGCGCTGCGAGGCGTTGTGAGCTTGTAGATCGGCTATTTTCGGCAAAGAGGTTCGGTGTAGAAGGGAAAAAGAGCAGACTCAGAACAGGGTAAAAGGTCAAGTTTATTAAGTATTGACGGTTCAAGTGGTTATTATCTGATAACACAAATTGACATGAATCCAAAATACACCGATGATTGTGCTGTCAAACGATGGAATTAGGGGGACCCTATATGGAATTAGGTGGACCCTGCTTCATCTCTCTCTCAACTAAGGGGTCCTTGGCATGAAAACGTTGACGATGTATCCCATGATGGAAGGACCAGCTTCCACACATGCAGAGCAGTTGGAAGCCCAAGGACATTAACAGACACACTGTAGGAGGGGAGAGCATTTTTCCTTGGCTTTCCTCACCCACGATTTCCACGGAGCAGCCACGGATATTAGAGCATCAAACATTCAAGTTGCAACCATGCGTCCCTAAGCTTTGCGCTGGATCTAAAGTATATCCATGTTTTAACGTCGGAGTTAAAGCGGGATCTTACATTTAAGCAGAGGTCTGCCGTGCTGAAAGCTGGTTAATAGGTTTTCCAGCTGGCTGGCAACAGAAGCAAGGAGGTAGCTAGTGAGGCGCAGTGAATGAACTGCAGGACTGTCCCATATTACTCCCTAATGGGGCGTTTATCAGAACACTGCTTTCAGCGCGGCGCGCGCACACACACACACACATTTGAATTCATTTATTGGATTACGATTAGAGACATAAATCATCAAAATCCAATAGTAATAAGAGGCAACAGTACAGTGCAAAAGATCATGTTCACAAATAATGTCCTTGATTCCCTAAGCTATAGGGCAGAGCATGAAGCACCGTCTTTTCCAGATAAAGTTGCTGCCAATGATGGCAGACACAGAGCAGAACTTAGCCAATTGTTTTGCTGCTTTTTTTGCCAGTCCAGCAAGTTGGAGTCCTCTCACACACATTTTATGAACATGCCCTAGGCTACCAAATATCAAAATTATAATTTTACAATTATAACCACAAGCAGAGATGGCATTTGCAAGGGGCTGATATTTTGACCATTTATAGCCAAAGCAGGTGTCCATGTACATGTCAAAAGAGCATCCAACTTCTAGGATGAAACACACACACACACACACACACACACACACACACACACACACACACACACACACACACACACACACACACACACACACACACACACACACACACACACACACACACACACACACACACACACACACACAGCTACACCCTATCAACATTAATCCATAACAGACAGACACAGAAATACACTGAAATGTGCATGCAAGGGGGGTGGGCGCCCGCTGGCCTACCGGTCCAGGCGCATACCACTTAGGCATTGCCACATAGGCATGGCTGCCTGGCGGCGTAGCCGGTTCGATTCCCGATCCGGACTTTGCCGAGTGTCACTCCCCATTTCTCCCCCCATTTCCTAGTCAGTCTACTGTCCTATCCAATAAAGGCATAAAATCTTATATATATACATATACATATATATGTCACCGCTAGTTCGAGAATCAGTTAGATCGAGAACCGGAGCGCTCGTTGTGCGGCGCGGGCGGTTGATCCACAACAACGACAACGTAGCGCCGGCAGGAATGATAGCGCCTCACCCCACGGAGGTTAGGGTTAGGGTTAGGGTTAGGCATAGTTTTACTGAGGTTAAGGTTAGGGTTAGGGTTAGAGTTAGGCATAGTAAGCTAATGGCTAAACACAGCTGAGCTAGGCAAGTAGATAAACAAAGAAAGAGGGGTCACAAACGAGTGACGTCAGCGACTACACAAGTGAATGGCTGTTGTCGCCATCTCATGGTGACTACGCAGAATTACACAGGTGCGCTGATAAGAGACTATCAAAGCGAATTGATCCAGGTGGTGGTATAGGGGTGTGTGGTGAACGACAAAACGAGTGCTCTTACCACGATCTAACTAAGTTACCCAATGTAACTGTAACATATATATATACAGTATATATATGTGCATGCAAGTAAGTGTGTACGTACGCACGCACACACGCAGGCACACACACACACAGTGGTCCATATTACAGAACGCACCCTGCTGCAAAGTGACGAGCTCTGAACAACAGGCCTGGTTCCATAATTGTAATGAATCCCAGTCCGTTAGGAGGAACATGAAGCCAGGTCTTCATGGGGACCATGCAGTGGCCAACCAGTGGAAGCCCTTTCACTTCCATCAATCCCTTTACAAAACATCTACTGCAGGGGTCTTCAACGTTTTCAGGCCAAGGACCCCTTAGTTCAGAGAGAGATGAAGCAAGGACCCCCACAACATTTCATGGATTCCATATAGTTTCATCGTTTGACAGCACAATCATCAGTGTATTTATTTTGGATTTATGTCAATTTGTGTTTTCAGATATTTAACCCCTTGAACCGTCAATACATAAACTTGACCTTTCACTCTGTACTTAACACATTGGCCGCCATTTTAACATTGACTGTATGGCTCTCCTGCCATTTTGTTTAATAAAAAAATTTATATATTTTTTTTATATTGACATTTTTCCTAAATTCTGTGTTTTTTCGACAATTAGTTACAGTACCTGAAAAGAAAGAAGACAACCTCTAGTCTCACCAAAAAAAATAAAAATAAAATAAAAAGCTTTTTTTTCTATAGTTGCAGCCATCTCAAAATAGCCATTTTTGACCAAAATCCAGCTCTAATTGATAAAACTGGAGATATTGACCTTTTTGTGATCGATCGCTTTTCAAGTGGATAATTCAGTTGATATTTGTATTTATGGCGTCAGGCACTTATCAGATAAGTTTACTAGTGTAATAAGTGTAATTGTGTAATAGGGCAATAACTGGAATAGTGTAATAGGGCTGTAATAGGTCACCTCTTGCCCTTAGGGCGTCATACTGACTTCACACAAATATAAATAAGCTTTTTACCTTTTATTCAGCATTCAAGTGTTTTATTTTGCACAGATCACATTTTCACACACACACACACACACACACACACACACACACACACACACACACACACACACACACACACACACACACACACACACACACACACTTATAACGTATAACTTTATATAAGGCAAGGCCTATGTGTATAACTGTAAATATGTTCCCCATATTCAACTGTTTTTATTTATTTGTGGCACTTGCTTTGGCGATGTAAACGTAGCCTATGTTTTCTCATGCCAATAACGTTCCTTTGAATTGAATCGACAGAGCATGAGAGCAGCTCTCTTGATGTGCGCAAACTACTGGCTTGCCTCGGTGGCTTGGTAGAGAACTGATAGCAATCAAGTTACTCTGCTTGTTGGTGATCCGGCCTGGGTCTATACCGGATGCGGAAACGTGTCTTGCATGCATGTGAGTGTTACATAACCGGATACAGTAGGCGGGCTTTAGAGCGGAACAGACTGCAGCGATCACATACGCCCAGTGGTGATATTGCCTCAGGCGCGAGCTCGTTTCCTTCCTTCACGGCTTCAGGCTGCAAGGACTCGTTGCGCGGCACGCCTCAAACACGCGCACATGCGCGATTGCGCGTGCACGCCATAGGGACGCACGCAGGAGCATATCAGCCAAGTGAGCAGGAAGAGTCTTCTAGCCTAGGTAAACTAACTGTTACAGTTAGTTTAGGTTAGGAGGATGGAAACAACAGTAACTTACTGACAATGACGATCGCCGTGTTTTCGTTTCTTCCCTGTTGGATTCCACTGTCGCGACGCGTTGTAGATCTGCTATTTTCACTCCTTTTTTTTTGTTCCACCGCTGGGAGTTTGGACGCGACCCTTTCCTGATAACTGGAATATAATACACCTAGAACAACTCCTCCATCAGGCTCCATGGTCGTGCTTGGATGCGAGGCGTTGTGTGCTTGCAGATCTGCTATTTTCACCAGTTTTGTTACATACCGATGGAAGTTATATGGACGCAACACGTTGCTTTTCTTCAGACAATGGTCGCCTGATTGAGGACTCCGCCGGGGGGGGGGGGGATATTTTCTCCTCTCCACTCCCGTAGCAGGGCTTGAAGATCGGTTGGTGGTGACTGGACCGGCCGACTGCATCTTGTCCAGTAGGTGATTGTGTTGTTTGTAACCTCGGCCTCGCCTCACCAGGCTTTCTATACGTTGTGTTGGTACACTTTGTAGTGGGCTGAGGATCTGTTCCAACTGGGTGTCGGTGCTGGGCCCTGGGTACAAGGATTCACTGCGGGCCCCCCATGAATTTTCTACATAGGGGGATTTAAAAAATAGATATATACAAGCTCACAGCATGGCACCGAGTGTCGCGCTGCAAGCTTGTAGATCTGCTATTTTTCAATAGCAAAAGTATAAAATAATGAAGCCCCTTCCACCTTGGGCCCTAGTAACTCAGACTCGTCCCACTTTTCCCTTGTGACGCTCCTACTGATCTGATCTTCTGATCTTCGTTGTTGTCTGGCTGCCTGGGACATATATTTTGTTGTCGAGACTTTGGGGGTTATGATGAAGCTGTGTGTTGTTGGCCAATGAGGCAGGTCATGGCTTTCCAAGTGAACATTTTACTGGATTTTGTTTGATTTGTGCAAAATGGTCTCAGATCCAGCTGCTCCGTTGTCGCTTCTGCCAGCCCCTTCACCAGGCATGTACACACATAGACATCAAAGGGGGCTTGAGCCCCTGCCCCTGAGGGCTGCATTCAATAGAATTGTCCTCCAAAAGGCCCCTTTAGAAATGTCAGCCCCTGCCTCTCTAAATATTCTCTGCACATCCCTGCCCCACATCCCTTTACATGCGTGTGGCCAGTGTGCCGCTGATTGCACTCTGCGGGCTGCGCTCTGCCACGCTAAATGCATTCACTGTGGTTTATTGGGAGTTTTATTCATTTCTATTGAGATTTATATGTTATTACACTCTTGTTTTCAAACACACTTACTGTGATGAGTGATATCTTTGGTTCGTTATATGACTGAAAGCTCAAACTTTTTCACGGGCTGCAGAATAATGTAATTAAACATTACATTATATAAAAGCAAATTCTCGGGACTATCGGGCCTGGCGGGGAGCGACATTGGAATTTTCTCGTGACTATCGGGGGAGGCGGCCAATGAGTTAAGGGCTTTGCACACAGGCGCGTTTTGTTCGCACGGAAAAAACGGACAATTTCATTTTTTTTTAAGAAAACAATGATTCTCTATGACCTCATGCACACCGGCTCCGAATTTCCCATGCGGCAGGTGGCTGCGGCATTCCCAATCAACCCAGTTCGATTTGTGTGTCTTGTCGCGTGCGGTAAAAACTCATTGACTCCTTTTATGACTCCTTTAATTTCGGATCCGCAGTGTGGATTCTGCACAGCGTTGCACACCAAATCCAATGCGTTTTAATCATGCAGCAAACGGAAAAAACGCAATGGTTGAAAATCGTGCCTGTGTGCAAAGCCCCTTAGTGTGCTCTTTTCCCCCTCTACACCAAAGCTATTTGCCAAAAATAGCAGATCTACAAGCTCACAACACCTCGCGCTTTTGGCTAAAGTTCTCCAAAAATGGACGCTAGGGTTCTCTAGCTGCAGTAACTCTGAAGCCTCTATCAGAGTCCAAGGTGTAGAGCTATTCACCGCAAATTTTAGGTGTAAAGCTATCCACCTAAAGTGAGAAAATAAGTGGAGGCCATCATAGTCAGTCACGGTGAAGTCCTATCACTGTGACTGACTGGTCTAGATCGACCAATCAGTGAACGGGGTGATGGGCCGATCTGTCTGAAAGTAAAAACAGAGAGATGCGTCGGGGTTTGCGGTGGATAGCTCTTCACCGCGAGTAATGACGTAATGTTGTAGTTTTATGACTTAAAAAGACTTAAAAAGACTACACCACGTTGGATAGCTTATCACCACGGTGCCTACTATGATAGGGGCTTGAGGACCCCCTAGGGGTCCCGGACCCTCTGTTGAAGACCCCTGATCTACTGCCTGCCATGGGCTGCCTGCTCCAGCTGTCCCCTCTTCCTTCCATGCTGATGTTGTGTTACAATGATTACACAGCAAATCCTACAGTACCACACATTCACTGTTGGCCATCACGCTGTAGTGCACATGATGGGATCAGATGAACTGGTGTCATTCCCAGATTCGTTTTATCACTCAAATAAACACACACGACACACACACACAATCCAAATTTGAATTGATGGCTCGGTCCAAAAATAATGGAGGAGGTCCATGGCGTTACATCAGTGGTTCGCTAACATTGTCAAGGGACCCCCACATTGGTATCAATGTCATCTGAACAAATTTTGTGTTGAAAAGCTCACAATTGTGATGCATTCTGAGCTTGCAGATCGCCAATTTATTTTATATCTGGAGTGGCTGAATCTAAATCAATTTTGTTGCTATGTTAACTCATTTTGTTAAGGACCTCCTAGACCCCCACTAGCACTGCATTACATCATGTGCTCCCCCAGCCTTAACCTTTGTTAACCCATGGAAGATTTGTTGAGCAGGATATGCACTTTTTCAGCGACACACAATTACAGTGACATAATGCTGTCAGGCAGAAACCTTGGATCCATATTTCAAAATTGTAATGTTTTTTTTTTCCTTTGGTAAATTAACAACATACTTCGTCATACAACAGTGTCGCACAAAATAGCTAAAATAAGCTGCACTGCTGGAGGGGCCTCCCTGATCGTATGAGTTAAATGTTAAGTATGTTCGCCAAAATGTTGTATCTTGTTATTCAATAAAACTTTTCATTTCCATCAACTTGATCTCTCCTTTATTGGACTGTCTTGGCCCACAGGAACAATTCGAGATTAGGGATGGGACGTTTATTGTGACAAAAGATATCGCGATTTACGATATTATCGCGATAATCAAAATCCATTGTCCTGGGGTGGAACATTTTCCCCAAAATAGCAGATCTATAAGCTCTATAAGCGCGATAAACGATAATATCGCGTATCGTCCCATCCCTATTCCAGATGAAGAGCCTTTACTCAAGGCTTCTTCAATGACAGTTTACAAATGAGAGGGACATATTTCTCGTTCAGCCATGACTGTTTAAACTCTCCTAACAGTGTCCTCACCATATGTACATCCCCTTCATCTGTGGAACCCTCTATGCTGTTGTTCAAGACATTGACGGCAGATGATTCATTGCTCTGAAACAAAAGAGAGGAGAGTCTTTAACCCATTTAGGCCTAGAATTATTGAATGCTTTAACCAGTGAAAAATAGCAGATATACAAGCTCACAGCGCGCTGCGAGCTTGTAGATCTGCTATTTTTGAAAAAGTCGTGAAAACGTGTGCAAATCTTTGAATAGTTATTTTCAAAGCGAACGTTTGTAACTCAAATTTTGCTTCTGGGGGGTCCCTGGAACTAAATATTTTGAGATGGGGGTCCCTGGCCAAATAAATATTATTTTGGGGGTCCTTCAAATGAAAAGGTTTGAGAACCACTGACATAGTAGTCTCTCAAGAACAGACTAACTGAGCTCCAGTTAAGTGAAAAGTTAAGTGAAAAGGACCTTTTCTTTGACGATGGCTAGAAACATAGGTTTTTCAAAAAACCTTAGAATGATTCAAAAGACACTTATAGAATCGGGTCAAAATTCTAATTTTCACGATTTTTCAAAAATAGCAGATCTACAAGCTCGCAGCGCAGCACTCGGTGCCACGCTGTGAGCTTGTATATCTGCTATTTTTCAATAGTTAAAGCATAAAATAATGATACACAATAATGTGTACCCGTTCTGAATCCATCCCAACACATGGTACTTATGCACATGTATACATCCATGTACACCAGTAAGACTCCCTAAACGGGAGATAAGCGACCGCCACGTCGCAATACACAAACTTTAGAAGGTGTGCAAAGCTATACTGTGTACCGCTTTGCGTGATTTTAGGGAAAAATGTGTAGGAGCAGTGTCCAAAAATGTGTATGGAAAAATCGGCCAGATGGTGGCGCTATATGGGACAGATCCATGTTAACGACATGAGTCTAGTTTTGCAAGAACCGGCCTCATGGTGGCGCTAGAAGAGGGTCATGTGAGAAATGAGGGGTGGAGGTTGTGGTTTGGCAGCCAAGGAGTGTGTGTGCAAACTGTGTGATTTTAGGGCCAAATTTGAAGGAGCAGTGTCAAAAAATGTGTTTTGCAAGAATCGGCCTCATGGTGGCGCTAGAAGAGGGCCATGTGAGAAATGAGGGGTAGAGGTTGTGGTTTGGCGGAGTGTGTGTGCAAAGTTTGGCATGGATAGGGGCAACGGTGACGGAGATGTGAGAAGGGGAAAAGTGTGACGCGACGTGACGTGACGTGACGTGACGTGACGTGACGTGACGTGACAGACAGACAGACAGACAGACAGACTGACAGCCGGTGGAGGTTTTGAAAGTAACTGCGATCTGACGGTCGCACTAAAATACATACAGTACATACCTTACAGAGTACAGACATACATACTGCCATTGCAAAAGAAAACTAAATTGAATCATGTGGATCAACGTGGCTCCGACATGTGGGGACTTCATGTGATCAGCCTGTGATATCAGTCATCTATTATGGCAGTCATCTGGACATATCTGACTATGAAGTATGACACATTTGTGCAAGGTATCAGCCTGATCATGTCAGAGTGAAAAACATTTGTGGAGATACTTCCATCGTATGGCCAGCTGTCTACTGGCAGAGTGTGCAAGACATTTGGTGCTGATTGGTTGCGAGTTGTTGTGAGCTTGTATATCGGCTATTTTTGGCAAAGAGGTTTGGTGTAAAGGGGAAAAAGAGCAGACTAAGCACAGAGTGAAAAGTGAAGTTTATTAAGTATTGACGGTTCAAGTGGTTAAATATCTGTACACACAAATTGACACGAATCCAAAACAAACTGATGATTAGTTAGTGCTGTCAAACAATGAAACCATATGGGATCTCTGAAAAGGTTGTGGGGGTCCCTGCTCAATCTCTCTCTCAACTAAGGGGTCCTTGGCCTGAAAACATTCAAGACCGGCATGGGGCGGCATAGCTCAGGGGTAGAGAACCATTATTAGTGCACGAAGGGTTCCCGAAGGGTTCCCAGTTCGAATCCAGGCTCCCCCTGAGTTAATGTCGAAGGGTCCTTGAGCAAGACTCTGAAGTTGACCCTAATTGCTCCCGGTGAGTACCGGTAGGTTGGTGCCTTCCATGGTTTTCTCCGCCACTGGTGTATGAATGTGTGTGAATGGGTGAATGTAATGCACAATCTATGTAAAGCGCCTTGGATAAAAGCGCTATGTTAATGCACCATTTACCATTTACCAAGACCCCTGAGCGGGTTGCAATTTCGGTTTTCTACCTGCAAGCCTTTCTCCCTGAAGGACGATGAGGCCGTCCGGTCACAGGCAGGCAGGTGGGACGTCTTACAGTGTTGTCTGGCAGCGCTGGGGTCCCCCATCACAAAGGTCATCTGTCTCACAGCCCCCTGGGGGATTACAAGTAGGAAGAGGGTGAACGGTCAAAGGTTACCCATAGCAGGAAGTTCAACCCTTCACCCCTTGCCTGACGTATAGACTCTTATCTCACTGGTGAGAGGGAAGGGTCGCGAGGCCAACGAGGCTATAGACAAGGATATATGTGTCTCTATTCCCATGACGACACCATGGCCTTGACCCTGAAAGACTTACATGAGAATGTGACAAAAGACACTTTTAGCTTTTTTTTTAAAGAAAATATTACTCTTTTTCTTTTTGTTATAGTACTCATAAACAACCTCAGGGGTTTTTGTTGAAGAAGGGGAATGTTCCACTTTCACTTTCCCTGTGGTACCTGATGAAGGTTGATTCACCGAACACCGAAACGCTGTAGTCTAATAAACTACTGCTGTAAGACTGAAGACTAGGAATGGGACGATATGATATTTTCATATCACGATTATTTTGACAAAAGAAATCGCGATTTACGATATTATCGTGATAATCAGAATCCATTATCCTGCGGTGGAACATTTGCCAAAGAATAGCCGATCTACAAGCTCACAACGCGTTGCGATCTACAAGCTCACAACGTGGTACTTTTTACCAATTATAGGGGGGTTAAACGGTACAGGATATGCAGCTCTGCAAATAAAAGGTGAATTGATCCCAGAGCATGACGGAGGATATCACGATAAATTAAATCTCCACGATACGATTATTGGGAGTGTTTTTTATCACGATAAACGATATTATCGCGTATCGTCCCGTCCCTAGTGAAGACAGTGAGCGGGACTTCCATTTTTCCTCATGTTGCACTGGTTGCCTCCTCTACGCATTATGTCCCAGTAGGTGTGCAAAAGGACATCTGTCTACAAACGTTCACTTTCCCTGCCATGAACATTGTAGTCAGGGACCCACAAGCCCAAAAGCTCAAGCCGTACTTTTTATTTCCGTTTTATCTGTTAGTTTGGTTATTAAAACTCATACAGTGCCCCGGGCCACAAGTGGCCGCTAGAGTGCCAGAAATATCTCTATAGGCATTCGCTCTAGCTTCCGTCGACACTGCCCCAAGTGCCTGATTTCACTCCAGCCACTGTTATGTATGACGAGAGGAGGAAGTTAGCTTACACTTAGCCATTCACTGCTAACCCCTTTAGAAGCCCGATCTAAAGTTATTTCAGTCGCAAAAAAACTTTCTCTTTGGTCTGGGAACACAATTCAGAGAAAATCCTCTCTAAAGATGTGACTTATTATTGGAATGGGCGGCGCGATGCGGCCATTTGCGCGAATACGGCCCGTGGATGGCCGAGTGTCAGCCCCGGGCATGGATGGAAATTTAGACCGGGGCTTCGTTGAGGCCTCCGATTAAATAATTCATTTTATTAAATATCCCAGACTAGTTCGGGATAGGCACCCTGGAATACGTCGCGCCGCCGACAGTATAGATTGAGGTTTTTTTGGGGGGCTCTAAACTTTATTTTAAACCATTTTCAATGGAATAAATCGTCGGACCATCTAGCGTCTCTCGTTGGTAAGCGCTGGACGAGCCAGGACCACCCACGTTGTCCCAAGCAGCTCAGGGTAAGTAAAATAGCAAATAAAATATTGTATTGGATTGAAAATATCCCGAACTTGTTCGGGATAGGCACAAATAGGGTTAAGGTCCACAGAATGAGAGGCCTGTTCTGCCGGAAACATCGCAAAAAAAGTTATGGCCATTTATATATTCACTGTCCCATTGACTCCACTATACAGGAAAAGAAAACTATTTTAAAAAGAAAATAATCCGTTTTAAGTAACATGTGAGGGGATAACTTGGGATTCTTCATGATTCTGAATCCATTGCAAGCGTTTGTTTTGTATGAAAAATATTCCTTGGGCAAAATTTCGGCCCCCCAAAATTGTAAAAAGTGATGAGTCATCAAAACATTTTTCAGAGTTTTGGGGGGCAGATATTTTGCCCTAGGAATGTTTTTTCATGCAAAACAAACGCTTGCAATGGATTCAGAATCATGAAGAACCCCTAGTTTGACCCCTCACATGCTACTTTAAGCACATTTATTTTCTTTTTTTAATACCGTGTGTGTATAGTGAGTCGATGGGACAGTGAATATACAAATGGCCATAACTTTTTTTTCGCGATGTTTCCGGCAGAACAGGCCTCTCATTCTGTGGACCTTAATGACCAAACTAATAGATGAAACAGAAATAAAAAGTACGGCATGACATCACAGGTCATCTCCCATTCTGGGCTTGTGGGTCCCTGGATATTGGGACTCACAAGTCACAGGTCTGACTTCCAGGCTACCTCCACCCCTGCATAAAAAGGGGTGGAGCAGCAACTCTATGAATATGAACTGAGTTCTGCCAACAAGATAGACGATACAAGCAGCCTCTCAGACAGTGATTAAAAGGCGCTGGGACCACTAGCTCTGGATTCAATTACAGCTCAGATGAGTAGCACTGGGAGTTATACGCCATGGAGAGGATTTATGGGCTGCCAGTAAAGTAAAGTTTTTGTAGAGCTGGTTAAAGTTTAGGTGGCGGCTAGGGTGGACGAGCGGATAAAAGGACCATCCCAAATGTCAGGCTTTGTCCTCAGAGATCTGTCCATCATCTGTCAATCAGTAGTACTGTTGAAGTAGGGATGGGACGATACACGATATTATTGTTTATCGTGATAAAAAACACTCACAATAATCGTATCGTGGAGATTTAATTTATCGTGATATCGTCCTCCGTCATAAACTGGAATCAATTCACCTTTTATTTGCTGAGCTGCATATCCGGTACCACTTAAACCCTCTATAATTGGTCAAAAGTACTTATAACTTATATGTACTTGATACAGTCTTTTTTTCACTCTATCAAATGTCTTTGCCAAAAAATAGCCGATCTACAAGCTCACAACGCGTCGCGGTTGCGACGCGTTGAGAGCTTGTAGATCTTCTATTTTTTGGCAAATGTTCCGCCCCAGGATAATGGATTTTAATTATCATGATAATATTGTAAATCGCGATTTCTTTTGTCACAATAATCGTGATATGACATTTTCATATCGTTCCCCTATGTTGAAGTATTATAGAGCATTATAGACTTCTGCTTCCTAAAGCCTGGTTTATACTTATAGTCGCCCCCCTAGTGGCGAAAAGAAGAACCTCTGGGAACTCAGATTGTACTTATAGCTACCTGCCAGTGTTAAGCACCGAAAATGGTCAATCTACAAGCTCACAACACGTCGCAATGCAATGCGTTGTGAGATTGTAAATCTGTAATTTTTGGTATGACACTGGCGAGCATCTAAGTGTAAATTAAGCGTTATTGTTTCAAGTGTCACCAAGAAAAAATCGTTACCTGTGTAACAAAAATGTTAACACCAGTAAGACTCCCTAAATCGGGAGATAAGCGACCGTCAGGTTGCATATACAAACTTTAGAAGGCAATGGTAGCCAAACAGGAGGGAATATGGGAAATGCGACAGATCCATGTTGATGACATGACTTTAGAGATATAACTGTGTACCGCTTTGCGAGATTTTAGAGCAAAATCTTTAGGAGCAGTGTCCAAAAATTTGTTTTGCAAAAATCGGCCTGATGGTGGCGCTAGATGGGACAGATGCATGTTGCTGACATGACTGTAGAGATGCTGTGTACCGCTTTGCGTGATTTTAGGGCAGAATCTGTAGAAGCAGTGTCCAAAAATGTTTTTGAAAAAATCTCCCTGATGGTGGCGCTATATGGGACAGATCCATGTTGATGACATGAGTCTAGACATACTGTGTAGTGTGTACCGATTTGCGTGATTTTAGGGGAAAATCTGTAGGAGCAGTGTCCAAAAATGTGTTTTGCAAGAATCGGCCTCATGGTGGCGCTAGAAGAGGGCCATGTGAGAAATGGGGGGTGGAGGTAGTGGTTTGGCAGCCAAGGAGTGTGGGTGCAAACCAGCTGACATTGCAATGCAAGATAAGAAAAACCTTAATTGGTCCCCGGAATTTAGGGTGTCCACGACAATACTGGAATACTGAGCTGCTGGCCCTAGATGTGCACTGGATCTCTGAATGGGTGAATGAGTCTATCTACAACAATAGATACTGTCTGGGGGTTACTGTCTGGCCCACACCAACCCCAGTAATAATGGTGGTATAAGAGCAGCAACAACACTAGTATATCGTCGTTGTCGGGTGGAAATCTCGTATCTCCAAATGTGTACGTTCTTTCGCAAATCATACAAGGCCGTCGCACAAAAGTAGTGAAAACAGCAGATCTACAAGCACACAACGCCTCGCGGTGTGCTTGTAGATCGGCTGTTTTCACTAGTTGTTTTCACCCGACAACAACGAAAACTGACACTGGAGTAGTGGGAACGCAACCGTCCCCCCCTGCAATGTTGTGGCCCTCGGCTTGGTACCCTAGACATAACTCGGCCCTTGGGGAAAACTAATTGGGGAACCCTAATCTACAACATGATGGATACAGACTATCAATGGTGTATATGAGAATTAAAAGAAAATGTAGATCTGTCAGCAGTGATCTAAATGAATATAACAATCTATCAACAGTCTATGTGTGAATATACAGTAAGTAGCATCTCTCAACAGTTGTCTGTCAAAGTTCAGCAATGTGTCCTAGCACAGTAGTCATACACTGATGTCATACAATTAACAGTTACTGTTTACAAGTAAGCTGAACTTCTCTTTACTGCCACCAAGTGGCCAAGATCATCTGTAAAACAAATCCATTCATCCATTGACTCCTAAAATCCGTTAGTTTATATGGGTTAGCAGTGGGTTCCCTTGCCAGATTTCCAACGGTTTTTTTTTCTCTCAGGGGGTTTTCGATTTATGCGGAAAATAAGGTGTGTGGTTTACATGAGCCTAAAAGACTCTCACATTAAATGTGAAAGTTTTTGTGAAAGTAAAAAAGTTATTTTTTACTTATAGGCCTATTGCAAAAGGTGTGAATATCAGGTACCTTTATTTGCTACAGAGATACTTTTTAATTATTTATCCAAAGCACAATCCATGGTCTTCAATAACACGTAAGCCTCAGTCTACAGTATAACGTAAAGTAACTTTCTGGCTAAATAAATCACTAGTCCATTACCCTCTACACTTTGTAAACTCAACCTCAGTTGGCCAGGTCTTTTTTTACCCCCTCAAAACCAAATATCCTCGCCACAAATAGCCAGTCTTCAAGCTGACGTTTTTTTTTTTCAATCTTCAACGTTTTAAGCTTGTAGATCTGCTATTTTTGGTAAATGTGTCCGTCTCCCCGTCCCCCCGTCCCCCCAGAATAGAGATACTGTACATTACAGGGGTTCAAGCTCAGTGGCCTTGTGGTTAGAGTGTCCGCCCTGAGACTGGGAGGTCGGGGTTCGAACCTCGGTCGGGTCATACCAAAGACAAAAAAAAAGACGAAAAATGGGACCCAGTGCCTCCCTGCTTGGCACTCAGCGTCATGTCCAGGGGGTGTACTTGTACATCAAGCTGCCTCACGCTACAGAAACAGGACATTGTCTCCTGCCCTATGGGCCTCATGGCTCGGCAAGGCTTATAGTCGGGGGATATCTTAAAAGGTCCTGGAATAAATTCCTTACCAAAAGATTTCTTCACCAATGTGTTTGTAACGGTGTCTAGTAACATATCTCACAAAGACTGAAATTCAGTTTCCCTAGGAAAATCCGTGACAGCTGCTGAAAGTTGGGGGCCCATTAAATTAACTGTAGGATAAAACACAACAAAATAAATATGCTTTAAGTAGCATGTGAGGGGTCAAACTAGGGGTTTTTAATGATTCTGAATCCATTGCAAGCATCACTAAACCATAGTGTTTTGAGGCCTTTTTTTAGCCCAAGGAATGTTTTTTGTGCAAAATAAATGCTTGCAATGGATGCAGAATCATTAAAAACCCCTAGTTTGACCCCTCACATGCTACTTAAAGCATATTTATTTTGGTGTGTTTTATCCTGTATCGTTAATTTAATGGGACCCCAACTTTCAGCAGCTGTCAAGGATTCTCCTAGGGAAACAGAATTTCAGTCTTTGTGAGATGTGTTACTATATACCTTTACAAACACATTGGTGAAGAATTTTTTTGGTAAGGAATTTATTCCAGGATATGACACTATTTCTGAAGATATCCCCCGACAATTACTTACTTACTTACAGGGGTTCAAGACTGATAGCATTTGGTAATGGCAGTTCCTTCCTTACCTCAAACGGAGTCTCAAAGGCCTCCAGGATGCCTCCGACCATCAGCAGGCCGTCGGTGATGAGGTCATGTTGAGGGTAGTCCCAGTGGACCTTCTCCACCAGGACACAGTCCACATACACCTCCAGCCACAGGGAGGACACCCCCACGGACACCTGGTGCCACCCGCCGTCACACAGAGACGCCACTGGGAATCTGGAGTGGGTTCAGAACATTAAGACTGGTAACTAAGGATTGGGGAAACTCCTTGTACATTGACTCAAACATTGTACTTAGGCCTGGAATTATTGAATGCTTTAACTACTGAAAAATAGCAGATATACAAGCTCACAGCGCGGCACCGAGTGCCGCGCTGCGAGCTTGTAGATCTGCTATTTTTGGAAAAAGTCGTGAAAAATGTGTGCAAATCTTTGAATATATGTATTTTCAAAGCGAATGTTTGTAACTCAAATTTTGCTTCTGGGTGGTCCCTGGAACTAAATATTTTGAGATGCGGGTCCGTGGCCAAATAAATATAATTTTGGGGGTCCTTCACATGAAAAGGTTTGAGAACCACTGACATAGTAGTCTCTCAAGAACAGACTAACTGAGCTCCATTTAAGTGAAAAGGACCTTTTCTTTGACGATGGCTAGCCAGATTGCTGACATAGAAACATAGGTTTTTAAAAAAAATCTTAGAAGGATTCAAAAGACACTTATAGAATCGGGTCAAAATTCTAATTTTCACGATTTTTCCAAAATAGCAGATCTACAAGCTCGCAGCGCGGCTGTGAGCTTGTATATCTGCTATTTTTCAATAGTTAAAGCATAAACTCCTTGTACATTGACTCAAACACTGTACTTAAGGACAATTTTGAGGTATTTGTACTTCACTTTAGTATTTCCATTTTCCAATACTTTTACGTCTACTCCATCCACTACATCTCAGAGGACAATATTGTACTTTTACTGCAGTACAATTAGCTATATGAAAACTTTAGTTAGATTTTGATTCTTAATACAAAACATACAGCCCTATATACATTTTGGCCATTTGAAAAGAGCCGATCTACAAGCTCATAATGTGTCGCGAAGCATTGTGAGCTTAGTCTCTGTGTTGTGTAGAGACGTAGGTGAGGGAGTGGGGGCTGAACTTACTCGTAGTCTCTGTGTTGTGTAGAGACGTAGGTGAGGGAGTGGGGGCTGAACTTACTCGTAGTCTCTGTGTTGTGTAGAGACGTAGGTGAGGCAGTGGGGGCTGAACTTACTCGTAGTCTCTGTGTTGTGTAGAGACGTAGGTGAGGGAGTGGGGGCTGAACTAAAGGGCTTTGCACACAGGTACAATTTTCAACCAAATTTGGTGTGCAAGGCTGTGCGGAATCTGCGCTGCAGATCAGAAAAGGAGTCATAAAAGGAGTGATGAGTTTTTACCGCATGCGAAAAGACGCACAAATCGAACTGGGTTCAATCAGGGACAAAACGCACTGCTGCAGTCACCTCCCACACGGCAAATTCGGAGCAGGTGTGCATGAGGTCATAGAGAATCATTGTTTTCTTTTAAAAAATGAAATCGCCTGTTTTTTTTTGGGGCGAAAAATTGTATTCACTTGGACTGCGCGCAGTGCACGGAGGTGCCGAAAGTCGGGGGGGACGAAGATTTACTATTCTGTGCATAACGGCACATAACTCGGTACCGGCGCTAAGTCGGCTCATGCGACCGTCGCAATGCTCGACACGGCGACTCGCCCGCTAGCGCTCGCTCGGCGGTGTCTCGCATCATTTACGAGAACCTAACTGAACCCTGGTGGGTTGAGGACAGAGAGTGGGGCCTGAACTTACTCGTAGTCTCGGTGCTGTGTAGAGACGTAGGTGAGGGAGTGGGGGCTGAACTTACTCGTAGTCTCTGTGTTGTGTAGAGACGTAGGACAGAGAGTGGGGGCTGAACTTACTCATAGTCTCTGTGTTGTGTAGAGACGTAGATGAGGGAGTGGGGGATGAACTTACTCGTAGTCTCTGTGTTGTGTAGAGACGTAGGTGAGGGAGTGGGGGATGAACTTACTCATAGTCTCTGTGCTGTGTAGAGACGTAGGTGAGGGAGTGGGGGCTGAGGCGCAGCTGCAGCTGGATGTGGTGGTAGGAGTCCAGCACTGACACCAGGCTGCTCTCCTCCTGCTGGGAGCTCTGCACCTCCAGCAGCAGGCTGAACTCTGCTGCAAACCTGGGAGGAAGAACGCACGCACACACATGTACCCCCCTTCAGAAACAAGATGCTGCCATCTCAAAGGGCATATCGTCACTGTTACTTTTCAGGAAATAAAAAATAAAAAACCTTGGTTCGAAGTGAAGCGGTGAATTTTTATTCTATGTGTTCTAGAGCTATGAAATCTGTGTTCTAGATCTATACATTCTGTGTTCTAGATCTATACTTTCTATGTGCTTTAGTTCTATATTTTTATGAATTTTGAATGTATGAATGATTTTGTCTGGAGGGCCAAATTGTCATGTGAAGCTTGACCAATCCAGCTTGACCAATCCTCCAGTCTGCATGCACGGGACATGTACGGGACAGACAAAGCCACTCCTTTAGAATCTATGGGAATCCTCGAAAAAAACATGTACGGGACAGACAAAGCCACTCCTTGGAAGCGGCTTTCACCGCTTCAAAAAACGGTATTGCGATGGATCCAATTTAGCTATTATTTAGCCACAAGCTCTTGTTATTACTTTTCATTGGTTCAATGTTGATAAAACTCTTTTTCAAAGATTTTCACACAAGTACTGAACATAGGAGATCTCAAAATGAAACTCAAAATGAGTTGGGATGCGATACGTTGTGAGCTTATAGATTGGATATTTTCTCTACTTTAGTGTGAAACACAAACAACAGTTTATACAACAAGGTTTCTGCTCAACAACAACGGTATCCTGCTGAAAATAAATAGCGTCTTATCGGGTGAAAAACTCATATATCCAAAACTGTAACTTACAGGATTCAAATTAAAACACAGCGAAAGTAGTAAATCTACAAGCTCAAAACGCGCTGCTTCGCACCACGTTTCTAGCTTGTGGATCTGCTACTTTTTATACTTTTTTGTGACGCTGTATTATGATCAATTAGGGCATTAACCCATTTAGGCCTAGAATTATTGAATGCTTTAAACAGTGAAAAATAGCAGATATACAAGCTCACAGCTTGGCACCGAGTGCCGCGCTGCGAGCTTGTAGATCTGCTATTTTTGAAAAAGTTGTGAAAATGTGTGCAAATCTTTGAATGTATGCATTTTCAAAGCGAACGTTTGTAATATAACTCAAATTTTGCTTCTGGGGCATCCCTGGAACTAGATATTTCGAGATGCTGGTCCGTGGCCAAATACATATCATTTTGGGGGTCCTTCAAATGAAAAGGTTTGAGAACCACTGACATAGTAGTCTCTCAAGAACAGACTAACTGAGCTCCAGTTCAAGTGAAAAGGACCTTTTCTTTGACGATGGCTGGCCAGATTGCTGACATAGAAACATAGGTTTTTCAAAAAATCTTAGAAGGATTCAAAAGAGACTTATAGAATCGGGTCAAAATTGTTCAAAAATAGCAGATCTACAAGCTCGCAGCGCGGCACTCGGTGCCGCGCTGTGAGCTTGTATATCTGCTATTTTCAATAGTTAAAGCATAAAATAATGATACACAATATAGTGTACCCGTTCTGAATGAATTAAATTACGAAAAAAAAGTTAGTTTAAGGAGATAAGAGGTTTCTGCCCGACAGCAGCGATATATTTCCCACACTTCCCCACATGCGTGCAGCCCACAGAAGCACACACATCATATGAGTATGCACATGCTGTTAACAGAAATGCATTCCATCAGTCAGTTTGCCAGAGGCGAGAGAGACACATTGCAAAGTCATGTTTTGAATACTGCCCTCATGCTCTGTTAAAAATATATTCAAGTGTATAATAGACTAGTGGTTCCCATTCCCCTAAGTTCATATTTATCGCTATCACGACTCACGAGGTATAAATCTTTTTTTTCTTCTTTGTTTTACATAATTATTTTACATATCTGTGCGGCTGGTTCAGACAGGGATCTCCATGTATGGGCATAAAACGGATGTACTATATACAGTACATGGATCTCCATATATTGGTAACTGGTCCAATATACATCCCTGGCCAGATGGCCAAGAATTAGCACGACCTTGCATGGCACCCTGAGGCGTCTTACTAGTATTAGTAATACAAATTCTTAGAGTACCCCCAATTATTTGGGGGTTTCAATATCCTTACGGCCCACCGCTTGAGAATTAGCCAGTAGCTATGCCCCTCCCAAAAAGCTTTTGTCCAATGCTAGCTTAGAATAACTTCCTGCTTGCCAAGGTTTGCCTTGGCAACAGCCTTGGGAAGCTGCCGGTTGCTAAGCTAGCATTGGACAAAAGCTTTTAGGGGAGGGGCATAGCTACTGGCTAATTGCTAGACAGTAGGCAGAATAAAAAGGCAAGACGACACAGTACCTTGGTCCAAATACCTGCCATGTGGGCATTGTCAGCCTGGCATAAAGGCCGATGTGGAGCGTTGGACACAGCTTGTTGTCCAGTGACAACGATACGTTAGTGGTGTTGACCGCCAAGCGGGACAGATGCTCCATGACGTCCAAGTTCTCTGTTGAGAAAACAAGAAGTGTTAACGTTCGCAGGGTTCAATCACGGTTCCTTTCCTTGTGCCACTGAATGGGTATAGCCTCGGGATCCATGCATTACTGAATGGGTAGAACAAGGCAGGCAAATTGCCCTTGCAACTGTTAGGTCAGTGGTTCTCAAAGTAGGGGTCGAGGGACCCTCAGGGTTCCGTAGGGCAGTGGTTCTCAACCTTTTCAGGCCGCGACCCCCAAAATAATCATATTTTAACGGGGGTCGGGGGACCCCCTCACCCTGATGAGCACTAAGAGTTGAGGCATTACATTTTGTATAACACGGTTCTATTGTGAAAATAGCAGATCTACATGCTCACAACGCCTCGCGTTGCGAGGCGTTGTGAGCATGTAGATCGGCTATTTTCACAATTTCTGTCTCTAATATTTGACAATTTGGCCGATGTTTAATTTGTCATTTTAGAGGTGTTAAAAAGTCCTTCAATTGTCACTTTAGAAATGTGCAGATACCCTTTGTTTTGTTTACTGTTGAGTGAGAAAACAATGTTGCACACTAAGTTAATAATTTGGGGACCCCACCTCGGTGTCCCGACCCACAGGTTGAAAACCACTGCCTTAGGGGGGCTCCATTGGACCTACAAAGGAGCACAATGGAAACGCGTGTATCAAAACGCATCCCGGTATCGGCAGTGGAAGACAACACTGTGATTGGCTGAACCGGAGGTAGGGAGCGCTCCGTTGTGTTCCCCTGGACCACGCGGAGGTGACGAAATTCGGGGGGGCTGAAGATTTACTATTCTGTCCATAACATGGCTGAGTCGGCTCATGCGACCATCGCAACACTCGACTATGCGATGTTTCATAACATATATAATCATAAACATTCTATATTTATAAGGTCAAGTATTATATTGGGACTAATTAAGAACCATTATCATAGATAGGCCTACATTTACAGTTGTTTGGGCATTTTGGTTTGATAAGGTTGTGGGCAGAACAATTTGTCCTTGTTTGTTATTTGACTATTTTTACTTTAATTATAATTAAAGACACTTCATAGTGAATTCGTGATTATAATAAATAGCCTATGTCATGATTGCTAGATCAGATTGTGTTCATAATATAACGCCGGCGTGCCTCCGTCATCTCCACCAAAAACAAGCAATTAATCAATCA
This sequence comes from Nannobrachium achirus, assembly GCF_963921795.1. Classification (NCBI taxonomy): domain Eukaryota; kingdom Metazoa; phylum Chordata; class Actinopteri; order Myctophiformes; family Myctophidae; genus Nannobrachium; species Nannobrachium achirus. The sequence goes on from NC_137832.1 coordinate 18,884,811, forward strand.
CTCCAAATAGACCAAATGGTCTGTAACTCTGAGAGTCTCATGAGTAATGGAGGTCCATGAAATTAGAAGGTTTGAGAACCACTGCTGCAGGTCAGCGGGCAGAGCATGCATTCTACAACAGAATTCAGCATTTAAATATAATTATTTGCGACCACCATCAGCTCTCTTCCCTTGATACCTGCCCCAAGCCGGGGCCGAGAACCCATGAACTCTTGTTTCATGCTACAAGCATCATCATTTAATCACAGCAGGGCAGTGAAAAGCAACTCCCACAGTGGGAGAGGAATGATAGCAGTCCTTCGCGTCTCCCTCGGTGGGGAATGGGGCCTTGGGGTTGGGGTTGGGGGGGCCTGCTCCGTGGCAAGGTAACAGCCATGGATAAAGGATTATGGCACCAAGGACCCCCAGCAGTCAACAAGCTTGTGACAGCCAGTCAGTCTGTCATGAACGGACTGATGATGATGTCATTTTGATCTTGCCCTTGGTTGTGAACTTTGGCCTTGGACCTTTCCTATCCAAAAGTTAAGTCTGATATACTGTAGCAATGGTTCTCAACCTGTGGGTCGAGACCACCAGGGGTGTCCCCAAATTATTTTGGGGGGTCCCCAGATGATTAACTTAATGTGCAACATTGTTTTCTCCTCACTTAGCCTCGGAAACCCAGACTTTTATTTTGGCGATAGGAAGTACTCCTCACTCAACAGTAAACAAACCAACATGAAGTTTAAGTGTATTGAGGGTATGCACATTTCTAAAATGACAGTTTATACCTAAAATGACAAATTATATATTGACCAAATTGTCAAATATCAGAGGCAGAAATTGTGAAAATAGCCGATCTACATGCTCACAACGCCTCGCGTTGCGTTGTGAGCATGTAGATCTGTTATTTTCACAATAGAACGTGTTTTACAAAATGTAATTCCTCGACTCTTAGTGCTCGTCAGGGTGGGGGGGTCCCAGTTAAAATATTTTATTTGGGGGTCTCGGCCTGAAAAGGTTGAGAACCACTGTAATATAGGACTCCTCTGCCGTTTTGGGAAGTAAACATGTGATCATATCCAGGTCTTCAAAAGTTTGGGAATCACATAAAATGTTTCTGTTCAACTACATTTTTAGTTGTAGTCGTGGGAAAATTCCATTGCTACTACTCTGCCACCAAAATGTAGAATTCCCTGGCTGACACTGGGCATTGGCTTCTTTCAAAACAGGGCTGAAAATCTATCTATCAGGCCTGTTTACTTTTGTAAACCAAGTTTACAGGAAATATGGCCATCCATTCTCGAGTTATTTTGCAAACAAGCAAACGCAGTGGGGCATAAACACAACTCCTGTCCAACTCTGTGGTAACAATGCATAACACTGATTGATTGATTAAATACGTTATTTGACAGAAATGCATAACAAGATGGATTTGCAGGCCTGTTTTGAAAGAAGCCAGTGCCCAGTGTCAGTGCATTTTGGTGGCAGAGTAGTAGAAGAGACTTTTCCCATGACTGGATCTAAAACTAAAAATCAAACCCAAGTTTGAAGTGAGCGGTAGTCTGTGTGTGTGTGTGTGTGTGTGTGTGTGTGTGTGTGTGTGTGTGTGTGTGTGTGTGTGTGTGTGTGTGTGTGTGTGTGTGTGTGTGTGTGTGAGTGCGTGCGTGCGTGTGTGTGTGTGTGAGAGAGTGTGAGCCATACTTTCTCACTCAGGGCAGGCTAGACTCAACAGCACCTCTCTGGTCAACCAGGGGTACTCAGACCACATACACCTCAGGCTACATACAGTACATACATACATACACGGATACACACATGGCCACGCTATGGAGACGTGTGACCACCGCTCAAAAATGTGTAATCATCACGTGTCCTTGTACTGTACTGTACTGTACTGACCAGAAACATTTTATGTGATTCCAAAACTTTGGAAGACCTGGATACGATCACATTTTTACTTCCCAGGCCTGCAGAGGAGTCCTATATCAGACACAACAAGTTGGCCTTGTATGATTGTGAATTGTTCTGACCACCTGGCTTGATGGCCTCGATGCTTGCCAGACTCTCTAGCTAAGATCATTCCATGAATGCGAACAGGGACATGCTGGGCCCCTGATTCAGCCCGGGAAAAAGAGTTGTAGAGGCCCTCATTGCACGCTATAGAGAGAGATCTCTCTATAGCGCTGCTGCTACTCAAAGATTTGCCATTCAGATCATGAGAAGTGACAAGCCAGTGGGCCAATTACTGTACATGATTTATATTTCGTCGTTGTCGGGTGAAAACCTTGTATGTCCAAAACCGTTTGTTTTGTATTTATCATTTTAAAAATGATTTAAACTAGTGAAAACAGCCGATCTACAAGCACACAACGCCTCGCACCTGTGTGCTTGTAGATCTGCTGTTTTCACTACTTTTGAGCAAACGGCCTTGTATGATGAAGCAGGGCTTTGCTTTGAAACTTGGAGATACAAGGTTTCTGCCCGACAGTGACGATTTACTTTGTTGGCCGCCCAGCCCCCGGGTTTCCTGCAGGAAAAAGTCTTGACCAGGGGGGGATGTCATGGCGCACGCGCAAAGCGCGTGCGCTGAAATTTTTTGATAATTAATTAATTAATTCGAGTAATTAATTCACTTAATTTTTAATATTAATTCTTATTTTTGCCCTATAAAAACACATGAATGTGCCCATGATGACGGAAAACACAACTACATGCTATCATCCACATTTATTCAACATTGAATAACTTATATTGCCGGTTCGCCACCAAAGGGTTAAAAAAATAGTGTGCACGCTGGTGTACGAATTCGTGCACAGATGATGCACTATGCATGTACACGCTTTTCACAGCTTTCAAACAAAAAAATTCGCTTGGAAATCCGTTCAGGCATTCAGGAGATACCAGCCCTTATGTTTTCTTCAAATGTAAACAAACATGGCTGCCATGTTTGAAAGATAGGGTTGGTATGGGGGTTAAACATGCATTTTCACGATCGCGATCATGCCTAGTACATTGTTGGAGGTCCAAAAAGTTTTTTTGAAAAAAAAAATTTTTTTTACAGGCGCCTGGCCTGTAAAGTGCTGCAGGAAACCCCCAACATGGAACGAAGGCCGACATTTTATTTTCATTTTTTTCCTAATGGCCGGTCCAGGCCAGGAATGAACCGGCCGTTCGGGAGTTGTCCCGCTTTTCCCAATGGCCAGCACGTCCCTGCCATCAATGCGAACACAACGAAGAAGTTCTACACTAAAACAAATCCCACCATTACAAAACTATACACATTAAGTTATTTTAAAGGAATTTGTTTTAATGCATTTAACCAATACATTTCTAAAGGAGAGGATAATAATGCTTTTGAAAAACTGTAAAGGAATTTCATGAAGCAAAACTCTTCATCATATACATACATGAGAGGGATAGGAGAAATGCAAGAAGACCATTCATTTGTTGCATCAAGTTCACTATTGTACATTCACTATTGCACTTGATAGTCTTTTTTTTCACTCTCTAGCAAATGTCTTTGCCAAAAAATAGCAGACAGCGTTGTGACGCGTTGTGAGCTTGTAGATCTGCTATTTTCGGGCAAATGTTCCGCCCCAGGATAGTGGATTTTGATTAAATTGCGATTTCTTTTCTCACAATAAACCTTTTTTTTCGTATCATCCCATTCCTAATGTATTGTGAACGCCTCCCGCTTCTTGCCTCTTGGCTGAATGTGTGTGGTGAAAGACCCTCCTTGCTACCTGTCTAGCAGTACAGCCAATTCATCACTCACTGCCCTTGACACACACACACACACACACACACACACACACACACACACACACACACACACACACACACACACACACACACACACACACACACACACACACACACACACACACACACACACACACACACACACACACACACACACACACACACACACACACACACACACACACACTCTTCCTCCCGCACCGGGGGAACTGGCCACACATGACTGGGCTCTGATAACCCGATGAAAGGACTGCTATGCACCATGCTCGGCATTCCTCTACCCCAGTACCCCAGCAGGGCATATATGTCTTCTAGCACAGCATGGCTGAGAGGAGAAAGGTGATGAAAGCCGGCACGCATTCCTGTATTCGCAGGGTATTTATAATCGTGCTGTAATTTGGCCCCGCTATGATGTTTGTAAACTGAAACAACGTTCTGGAGATGAGAGCTTGTGTTGGTAAGCCTGCAGATGTTGACGGCATGCCAGTATTTACGGAGGAGGAGGAGGAGGAGGCTCTTTGAACAACTCAATGTGACACACAGCAGAGGCCCCCACTCCAAAGGGAACGCAGCCAGACCTGAAGCAGGGGGTGTCGCACCAAATTCTGGGCCCTGGGTACAAGGATTTCACTGAGTTATTTTGTGCTTTAACTGTTGAAAAATGGCAGATATACAAGAGTGCCGCGCTGCGAGCTTGTAGATCTGCTATTTTTGAAAAATCGTGAAAATGTGTGCAAGTCTTTGAAGGTTTTTTGAAAATCCTATGTTTGTGTCAGTGGTGCTCAAACGTTTTCGTGTGAAGGACCCCCAAAATGATATGTATTTGACCACGGACCCCCATCTCAAAATATTTCGTTCCAGGGACCCCCCCGAAGCAAAATTTGAGTTAGAAATGTTCGCTAAAAAATAAAATATATATATATATATATTCAAAGATTTGCACACATTTTCACAACTTTTCAAAAATAGCAGATCTACAAGCTCGCAGCGCAGCACTCTGTCCTGCGCTGTGAGCTTGTATATGTGCTATTTTTCAATAGCTAAAGTATAAAATAATTCCAGGCCCCTCCACCTTGGGCATTCCCCCCCTTGTGACGCCCCTGAGCATGAGAGAGAGAGACAGACAGACAGACAGACAGACAGACAGACAGAGGCAGACAGAGAGACCGACAGATACAGTAGAGTGAGTACATTTTTTGTACATAGACCACATCACCTAAATGCAGGTGCAGCAAGCAGAGAAATCTTACACAGGCATCTTGAGCCCATGTGTTTAAGAGGAGAGCATAGGAGAGGTTAATTCTACCTTGACTCGGTCCCAATAACAGATTTAAAATTGATTCAATACCATTCTCCTATATAGACAGACTTTGGAACCGAAGTCCTGGATGAAAATTACTATATATAAATGTTGAAAAAGATCTTTCCCACTGGCTCTCGCTGCCCGGCAGTATGATGTAGTATTGAAAACAGCAACCTTCCAGAAGTGGTGGAATATAACTACGCACATTTACTCAAGTACTGTTCTTTTATAGTTCTACTACATCTCGGAGGCAAAGGACCATTAGAGCAGCAAATGGTGCATTTTATTATCATTTCCTACGCCATTGTTCACAGCTGAGAAGCGTGAGACACCGCCATGAAAACAAACCAATCAAAACACCGAACTGATGCACCACACTGCCAAACCCCATCTTCTGAGTAGGGTTGTTCAGTGCGTGCACTCAGCACACCCGGTGTGCACTGGATTTCGGAACGACAACGCACCAAGTGCACCAAACAAACGAACAATAACATGGCACACCAGTGCGTTGAGTGCGCATTTCCGAACGCACTAAACGCACCCAATGACATCATCGGTGGGGATTCCAAAGTAATTGAAACTACAGCCTTAGCACGCTGAAATAGAAGTCATCGTTCTTACAGCGATTAAAAATGTTCTAAAGTTTGAAACATTGTTTGAAGTTACCACCTATGATGTAGCTGGTACTTGGTAGGCAGGTTTATGAATGTTCTGGGAAACCATTCGGTAAAAAATAAACCACCTCCTTTTTTGTGTAATAACAGAAACTCGGTTTGGCTCCTCCCCTTTGTTAGTCAGCTTCCTCCCGGGTGCATCTGTGTTTATTCCAACTTACAACAACATTAAACTAAACCCATTTAGGCCTGACCTACGTTTTCTGAAAAACGTCAAATATTATCCAAGAATAAAACATAAAAAATAAATGATGCACATACTGTACATGTACTGTACACAAAAATGTGTTCCCGGCCTGAATGGGTTTTAAAGGTCTACTGAAATGGCTTTTTCTGTCATTTTATTTTGAAGTTTCAGTCTGAAACGGAAGCCTGTATGTTTCTGAACCAATCAAGAGGTCCCTCCCTTCAAGCGATGGCATGGTCAAATCTGACTAACGTTATTTTTTGTAGGTGCAGATGCAGTTGGCCAAGGGAGAGAAGACTCTGCCATTGAGCCGAATGTTTGTTACCAAGTTGCTTATTTCTAACCTATAATGTTTATTCACATACATATTTTAGTGTGCTGATTAAAGCCCCTATCAGAGTCGGTACCGCGGTGAAGAGCTATCCACCGCGGTGTAGTCTTTTTGAGTCATAAAACTACAACGTTACGTCATTACTCGCGGTGAAGAGCTTTCCACAGCGAGTCCCGACACATCTCTCTGTTTTTACTTTCAGACAGATAGGCTCTTCACCCCGTTCACTGATTGGTCGATCTAGACCAGTCAGTCACGGTGAATAGGACTTCACCGTGACTGACTATGATGGCCTTCACTTATTTTCAGACTTGAGGTGGAAAGCTTTCCACCTAAAATTTGCGGTGGATAGCTCTTCACCTTGGCCTCTGATAGAGGCTTAAGTTTACAATGGGTAATACACATTCAGCTTGACGTCATCTTGAATGAGATTCAAAACGTTGTAACTCTGTAATTAAAATCAGCCGTGTTTGGAGGAACATGCAGCAATGGCAATCAAACAGGTGAATGTAATCAAGGTGCATAAATTATATTCACAAAATCCTATCCATGTCATCACACAGCATGTTTTCATTCACAGGAAGTCATTATCACTGGCTTTTTAGAGACACTTGATATAAAAAAAAAATCACACCCGTGTGAAGTGGAGCTGTGTGTGTGTGTGTGTGTGTGTGTGTGTGTGTGTGTGTGTGTGTGTAGATCATGTGTACCGATTTTTGTGACATTTGAAGTGAAAATTTGTAGGAAAAGGAGCAAAAAGTGTGTTTTGGAGAAAATTCAAGATGGTGGAAAATCTATCCTGGCGCAAATGGGCGTGGCCTATATGGGGAGATGCGTCTTGACCCAAGGAATCCAGGGAAAATAGAATTTTAATTTTCCGATCCACGGTTCAAGAGTTACGGGGCAAAACGTAAAGTGGGCCGTTATAGCGCCACCATGAGGCCGAGTGATGTAATTATTTTTCGATTCATTCTTAAAATCATTATGAATCTCCTCTCCGAGGTTTGAAACTGTAGCTCCTATGGTTTACGAGAGAAAAATACTTGAAAGTGATTTCTTGCATTGTCCCATTATAAGTCAATGGGGACAATTAAGCGTCGTTTTTTGCCGATTACGTCGGCATGGTAAGGCGGATCGGAACGAAAGGTAATAGAACACCATTCCCGGCCGAGCCGCACATTTTGATGTATATATTGCGCGAGTGGCGTAAATGGTGCGGCACTAGTTACGCGCCGAAGTCAGGCTACATACACACACACACACACACAGACCCACACAGCCACGTATAGGGAGCCTGTGTTTCACACAGCTCCAAAAATCACACCCGTGTGAACTGAGCGGTGGTTTACCCACCAACCCCCCCCCCCCCCCCTCCCCCCCCGCCCATCCCCCCCCCCCCCCCCGTGTGTGTGTGTGTGTGCGTGTGTGTGTGTGCCTGAAAACAGCGCCCCTCCCTTAACATGTGTGGTCATAAAAGGTACTACACCAGGCTTGAGGCTACATACAGACAGACAGACCCACCCACCCACATACATACATACATACCTACACACACGGCCACGCTATGGAGACGGTGTGACCACCGCTCAAAAATACTAGGGGTGTAACGATATAGTAACTGAATCGAAAAATCGATTTTAATTTGCAATGATCTACAATATTGTTTGCAAAAGCAAAATATCGTACCGCTTTGGCTTTGTATCGTATCGTATGGTTTTAAAATGCGGTAATCGGTATCAAATCGTTTTGCAATGCAAATAATGAATTGTATGGAAACTAAGTATTTGTGCCTTGTATTTGGCAATTTTAAGAGGGAAAATGAAAAAGAGGGGTCTAATTACCTTTCCATTCCATATAGCTACTCTTGGTCTATCGATAAATGTGTGTAATCTCATGTGTTCATGTCAAGGTGGGTTTGTCCATATGTGTTGAAATATAATGTCCATGTATTTGCTAGTGAATCACAGCGTTTACTTCCATAATTATAGATTTTTTTACATGTTTCACACAGATTTAATTTCTTCTACATGTATCGTATCGTTAACCATGTATCGTGATGCATATCATATCGCTGTTAAAATGTATCGTTACACCCCTAAAAAAATACACAAAAATTGATTTATCTTATTTTTTATTTGTTTGTTTATTTTTAGGTATGCCCACATTGATGACCACGGATATTATTTAAAAGTGTGAAAAACTAAAAATATTTTTTCTTTAAAGGTGATACACCATGAAATTTCACTTTTCCTATTTTAAAACCTTTTTTGGGGGTCCCACTAGCACCTTCTATCCTCACAAAGTCCCATTTCTGACCATTGTGTCTTTCTGGGAAGGCGGAGGTTAAAAGCATCCCACGGGTTCTCAAAACAGGCTGTCCAGATTTGCTGCCGTCGCTGACGGGGGGGGGGGGGGGGGGGGGGGGCGCAGTTCAGGCCAAAGGTGGTACTGCAGCTGAAATGCTCTGAGAGCCATTCAAAAACGAGAGAGGCTCTCTATTCAGGAGTGGTAATTTAGCCTCAAACCTTTTGAAAAACGTTTTTTTTTGGGACATTAACAATATGACATAAATACTTTTTAAATGCATGGTGTATCACCTTTAAGGCAGTGGTGCTGACTTGAGAGATGAATGAACATTGCATCTCAGAGGTGGGAGTGAGCAGCCAAAAATAGTGCCATCTTATAATGAGCATCGTCAGGACAGGAGGACCAGTGATGTGGAGATGAGGTTGAAAATGGGTTTGAAAACAGTAAAAAAACAAAAACAAAAAAAAACTCCTTTAAGTAGAAAATCGGACAACATCTTTCCAACACTGCCTTCTAGTCAGCTTCTCTAGCCACTAGCCAGACACTGCACCTTACTTCAGCATCATGGCATTTTCGTTCATATATTTTCAGTACCGTATATGCATTGCGTACACTGTTGTATGTATATGCATGCATGTATTGTATGTACTGTATGCATGAAAGAACATGCCATTGGTTACATAGCAGTGTTCTTCTAGCTGTTGTATTGGGGTTAACCCCAGTGATTTAGGAGAGTGATCATGCAAGCCTCAGGGAATAGTATAGGAATACAATGTTTCCTCTCTCTCTGTATAATTGTGGCTTCTAAAGTAATAATAAATACAGTATATGGAGGAAACAAGACACTTGCGGGACAGAGAGGTCACACGACCAATAGTCTGTGCCAAACAAAACATGTTCTCTTTGTAATCAATGTTATAGTGTGTGTAATATGCTAACCTCCCTGCCTTTCTTTATCTAGAATTCTCACTGATTGCTCCTGATCACTGTTTGGAGGAAAACAAGCATACAATTCTTTTGAGCCAGGATTTTAGTAATGTATTTACACTAAGACCCACTCATTAACCCAACTCTGTAATTAACCCACACAGATTCATCATTCTATGATTGTCTTTCGACTCAAGAGTTAAAACTTTTACACTTATTATACCCAGCACTGTTTGCAGTATAGCTATACATGAACAGCCTACTTTTAGAGCTGATATGAATGCATGAATACGCACAAAACTGGAATTATCCTAAATCATCTGTCTTTCTACATCACTCCGCTCCTGAAATATACAATAACCTGCCGTGCATGCACGAGGGCAGGGTAATAATTAGCCAAAATAACTAAATCAGCCATGACTAAAGCATATGGGTTAAGAGAGCCCTGATAACAGATATCCTGTTGTGCCTGGCCCCAGATTGAGCATGTATAACAGAAAATAACATGGAATGTAAAGGGTAGAGCCAAACTTATCACTTTCATGTGTCACATACACTTACAGTACACGCACGCACGCACGCACGCACGCACGCACACACACAATCCTGGTGGCGTCACCATCAACAGCCAATGAGGGACCAGCATTCATGGTGACATCACCATCAACAAGTGCGACCTGATATAACAAGGCGGCCATACAGGAGTACTGGCCAGGAGTGCACAAGACGCAAGTTGGCACCTCGACTAGAGTGCAGTCTAGTTTATACTGTGTTGCATCAAAGACTGCCGACCAATAAGCTTGGAGCTTGGAGATGTGCTATTTTAGTCATTTTTTAATGGACATGTATTGATGCTTTAGGTCATTATTATCTAGACATGTTGATGACATCACTGATTAGATGACATCATAGCCTAGGTCAGATTGTTGTTTTAGGAGACACTGGTTCATGTTCACATCATCATATGGATTCTAGTAGTGCTGTTCCCCTTTAAGAGCCACATGTGTGCTCTTAAACATGGTTGGTGCTACAGACTCCAACTTTCCTCTGCCGTAACTGTACTTGCATGATGTACAGTTGTACAAAACATGATGTACAGTTGTACAAAACATGATGTACAGTTGTACAAAACATAATATACAATATAGGGATATTATAGTAGAGTTACAGTGCATGAACCTCACATACAAGACAAACGCACATTTGAGAGTTCAGTGCTACAAAGACAAGAGTCTGTTTTCTCCACAAGTAGGCGAGTCAAAGTGTGGGCTTCAAGAGAATTGTACATTGTGTGGCCTACAACAAAAGAACGGTACATTGTGTGGCCTACAACAAGAGACAGGCCTGAATGATTGACCTCTACAGTACAGTTCCAGTCACTGTGCTGCAGGCACGTGCACACATAGACATCAAAGGGGGCTTGAGCCCCTGCCCTTTTATCCGTCTGTAAAAAGTGCCCTCTCCAGTACCATGAATGCAGTTTTTAGGTGAAAGAAATGCAAATGCCCTCTTTCCATGCCATACCTGAAGGCAGCGTTCAAGAGAATTGCCTTGTCCAAACGCTCCTGAACTTGAATGCAGCATCTTATGTTGAAAGAATTGCCCTCTCGGTGTAGAAATCGCCAGTATTTGATTATGTACTTGATTATGCTTAGTTCAGTCAGTGTGGTATATCAAGCACCGAAAATAGCCGACCTCCAAGCTCACAACGCTTCGCGCTAGGTCTGCTTTTCTTTTACATTTTCACCAAAATAAATTTCAGCCCCTGCCTCTCTAACATTCTCTACACGTCCCTGCTTGAGTGGAGCCTTTTACTTTTCCTTCCATGGGTTTAAGCCCCCTTTCCACTGCAGCTTTAGCTACACAACAACTACACCACACCGCACCACATGAAAATATCTTCATTTTCATTAAACAAAAGTACCCCTATCGGTAAGAAATAAATTGACCCTTTTAACTGTGATTATAATACAATATAGCCTACATTTGTATTACAACTATTCCTAATTATAATACACTATAATGGATTATAAATGTGATTATGATACACTATAAATGATTATAATGCATTAATATGATTATTATAATACACTATAATAGATTATAACAGTGATTTTAACACAATAGAATCTATCATCATGTATTCCAACTATATCCTGGTGGTCTAAATAAAAAGTCAGTGAGTGATCAGTCATTATATGAAATGTTTGGCCCTGTTTGGCCTAGCTCAGACCTACTCTGGACTGGATACTTTTTAGTACCATGTTTAGTACCACTTTCACACCACTCTACCCAGGTCCTTGTAGTGGAAAACCTGGCACAAGTTGGCGGTGTGGTGTGGAGTGGTGTGGTGTTGGGCCATGTTAATGGAAAAGGGGCTTTAGAGGAAGGATCACTGCAAATGCAGAGTGATCATATTTAGCCAATGATGAAACATTTCTGTCCTGATGGGACTGCTCTTCCAGAATGACCAGGCCCCCGTCCTCAAGGGCTCATGGAATGGGTTTGATGAGTATTACAATGCAGTGAATCATCATGCTATGGCTTTCACAGTCACTACACTTCAAAACCAAATGAAAACACCTAAGGGAACCCCTATTTTGGAATAGAATGGCGTTCCACCCTGCCTTTTGACTTCCAGAGACTAAGGGCACATTTAAGCACTTTATGTTGGCTTTTCCTTTCGTTTGTCACCTGTCCGTTTATACAATATACTGTACACACACAATGGATCTTTTTGTTACTTTATGGCCCATAAAAGAGCATTCCATTTCAAATTATCTACTTTCCGTGCCTTCCGTAAGTATGACCTCTTGAAATATTTCCTCATTTCCCCAACACCAGAAGAATAATATTTAAATTAAGGGGGGGTTGACTCAAGGTAAAAGTAACCCAACACTTGTGCAGCGTTATAGCCAGTGCTGTGTTGAAACACATAGCGTTGGAAGCATATACTGTACACTTCACTCTCAACTAGTTCTGAAAAGCTGCATTCTTATGAATTAAAACCTCACTCCATCTTTACCCTGGACCAGGGGTCTTCAACAGAGGGTCCGGGACCCCTAGGGGGTCCTCAGAGTCACTACAGGGGGTCCTCCAAATCTTTGTGTGATAGAAACCTTTTTTTCTCCTTTTTTATATTCGGAGAACTATGGCCAAAAATAGCCGATCTACAAGCTCACAACGCCTCGCGCTTGTGAGCTTGCAGATCAGCTATTTTTGGCAAAGAGGTTTGGTGTAGAGGGGAAAAAGAGCAGACTAAGTACAGAGTGAAAGGTCAAGTTTATTAAGTATTGACGGTTCAAGTGGTTAAATATCTGAAAATACAAATTGACATGAATCCAAAATACACTGATGATTGTGCCGTCAAATGATGAAACTATAGGTATCTATGGGTTGTGGGGGTCCCTGCTTCATCTGTCTCGACTAGGGATGGCCAACGGCTAACCGTTACCGTTAAACCGATAAGAAATTTGTTACCGGTAAGCACTAACGGTCAATTTTGATCGATAAAAAAGAAAAGAAAAAGGAAATCAACCCATGTGTCACACCAAAAGCCCCGTACACCAATATCTACGCAACATCAAGTCATCAACCATGCAACTATACGCGCTGTGGTCACACATTTCTGGGACACCAATGGCTGTGTAACATCCAGCATTCACGCAACTGCGAGTCTGCGACGCGAGTCGTACACGCTGACTTATTCAACAAATGCTCCGTCGTCGATTGGATTTTACAAAACAGACCCCGTCACATTGAATCCCGTTTAAGAAGAGCTTAAAACACAACTTTCTAATGTTACATGTTGATGACGTGAGGAACGCTAAAGTCGTCTTGGTTACAGAGTAGGATATGCGAAAATAACAAAGCTGAGCTCAGAGTCGCAAATTCAATGATCGCTGCATCAGCACACACAAAACACGGGCGAGAGAGAAGAAAAATAATGAAATGGACATCACGTTTAGCCGATTCAACCATTCCAAAAGTTATACGATTGAAAGTTGTACGAGCATCTCGCTGCGGCTGTTTAGTTAGGCGATAGCCAGGGAGTGCACAGAATGTTGGGGGGGGTGAGTGTGGCGGAGAGAGTCGCAGCCCCAGCCTGAAGCCTCAAAAGTCTAGTATCTGCTCTCGTTCCATAGGGATATCCCTTTGGAGTGATGGTTAAGATATTGGACTTTCACGCGGGAGACCCGGGTTCGAAGCCGGGTGGGGAGGTTCGGATCACCTCCGTTACACTTGCACCACCTGTTATAGTGTAGTTTGGACATCGTTGCAATGACCTGTCTCCATCAAGTGAGGGGAGACAACGAGACATACAAACGAAGGCTTGCAGCGTGAGCACTTAGGCTGAAAATGTTTCACGATGGATCCTCGTCACAGTCAATGTAATCTCTCAAGACAGATTCAGCGCTCAGATTCAAAGGATATTATTTTTCTTTTTCTTTTCTTTGCCGATGGGTTCCCAGATTGCAGGGATAGCTCCTCAACCTTGTTAGCTGCAGGCCGATCCAACCAGTCAATCATCCTATAGCAGAGGGTCTTCAACGTTTTCAGGCCAAGGACCCCTTAGTTGAGAGAGAGAGATGAAGCAGGGACCCCCACAAACTTTTCATAGATTCTATATAGTTCCATCCTTTGACAGCACAATCATCAGTGTATTTTGGATTCATGTCAATTTGTGTTTTCAGATATTTCCGGTAACGAACTGTCAATAATTAATAAACTTGACCTTTCACTCTGTACTTAGTCTGCTCTTTTCCCCCTCTACACCAAAGCTCTTTGCCGAAGTTCTCTGAATATGGACGCTAGGGTTCAAGGTTTATATCAATCAAAGATTTGGAGGCCCCCCTCTGTAGTAACTCTGAGGACCCCCTAGGGTTCCCGGACCCCCTGTTGAAGACCCCTATAGTCCTATAGAACAACCACCACACAATGTACCAAGAATGCCATATTTGGCCATGTAGTAGAGGAATGGTGGGGCGAAAAAAAAACCTGGTCCATACTCAAAAATAATGGCCACGGCTCACTTCATTTCCACATTTGACTACTTCTAATTCTTTCATCAATGCAAAAACACATGCTGGCACTCAAGGCCTTCCTTAGTGGACAGGCTCCAATGGCAATCAAATTGGACATGGATCCTCTGGAGGACAGACACTGTCCAAGGGAAAACAAGGCTGAATTTTTTTTTCTCGAAAATCCCATACAGTAGAATCAGGGGTGTCGCACCAAGTTCTGGGCCCTGGGTTCAAGGATTCCACTCGTGGGGCCCCTGTGCTTTAACTACTGAAAAACAGCAGATATACAAGCTCACAGCGCGGCACTCGGTGCCGCGCAGATCTGCTTTTTTTGAAAAATCGTGAAAATATGAATATTTCAAATCCTTTACTCAAATGTTTCTATGTCAGTGGTGCTCAAACCTTTTTCATATCAAGGACCCCCAAAATGATATGTATTTGGCCACGGACCCCCATCTCAAAATATTTAGTTCCAGGGACACAAATGTTGGCTTAAAAAATACATATACTCAAAGATTTGCACACATTTTTCACGACTTTTCAAAAATAGCAGATCTACAAGCTCGCAGCGCAGCACTCGGTGCCGCGCTGTGAGCTTGTAGATCTGCTATTTTTCAATAGCTAAATAGCTATAAAATAATTAAGGCCCCTCCACCTTGGGCCCTAGTAACTCAGACCCACTCCCCCCCTTCCCCCCCCTTGTGACGCCCCTGAGTCGAATGGCAATGAAAACACTGGTGGACTCAGTTCCCAGACTCCCCTGGGGGGAGACGTACGTGATTTGTGCTGGACACGCGCCGGCCCAAGGTGAATTCAAGACGTGTATAGGGAAAAATATAGTGCGCCGATGCTTCCAGGAGATTTATATTCACAGCACATTATCACCAGGTACCGTACGAGTCGCTCATCTGCCAGAGTTATTAACAGAGGCATTTCCCAGACAAGATACACACAGCTTAAAACGGTGACCCTCGATAGACAAACAGGCCAAATATTTCTTTATTGTTGTATAACCGAACCACACTTCCCGTTCAGAATTGGCCAGTTTATTACAATATATTATACCATATCTATGTCATTTGTCAACCTGTTAGACCTTGCATTGTTAACCACTTAAAACCTACTGTACACTTTAGTTGTCAAATATGTCAGTCATTTCTTTGTATATTTAGGTTATGTGTCATATCCACCATGTGCAACTTCAAAGCCTAAAAGCCAAACAGAAATGTAATTGTCAACGACAAAAACACAATAAAATCGTTAATCGCAATTATTTGAGTGACAATTAATCGTCATGTAAAATGTCATGATCGTGACAAACACACTCACGACACGCCGTGAGCTTGTAAATCTGCTATTTTCACTGAACGTTTGCCCATAATAGGGTTCAATACAGTACAGTATCTGATCGAGCTACTCATGTCATGTGTAGCCCCCCACCCCAGCCCACCTCATATGAGGGGGACTGTATGGGTCTGTGTGCTGAGAGACTGGTAGACTACAGTAGGAAGAAGCACATTCCTGTGTGGTATTAATTCAAGCCAGTGAAAGCATCAAGCTCAGTGTCAGGGTACAGTGAAGAAGAATGCAGTGTCAATGCGTTGGCTGTGTAACACAGGGATGCTGACAGAACCCTCGCTAAAAGCCCCAGGACAAAAATCCACTCGTCCAAGACAGTTTGCCCTCCTGGCCCCCAAGCTGTGGAATAAACTCCCTGTCGTACTTAGAACAACGGACCCACTTGCTACCTTTCGCCGTGGACTGAAGACTCACCTTTTCAGACTCCACCTAAACCCATAGCACTAATGAAACACTCAATGACCATATATGAAGCATTTTTTGTAGGTTTTTAGAATCCTTTTCTTTACTGATTATATTGTTTTTTAGATTGATATTCATATGCATTTGCTATATTGTTGTTGATATTCTGACATGTTGTCTTGTCTATTATAGTGATGTATTATTCTGCTTTTTTGTAAGTCGCTTTGGATTAAAAGCATCTGCTAAATGCCTAAACTGTAAACTGTAAACTGTCACAATGCAGTGCAGAGCAAGGAGAGGATGAAGGTTCTTCTGGAGGTGTCCGGGTTGGCATTCACTGATATAAAGTGCCATACAAAGCCTAAGTGCAGCAACTATACTGAATTTTTGGTTGAACTTTTAGTTTACGTGGATCAAAGGTCAAACCAAAGTTTCCAAACGACAAGATTCAGGGGAATACATCAGCATGAATACATGTAGTGCAATATCACAAACCATTTGGCTGGACAGTTGAGACACTTTAAAGACATTCTCAACAGTTTGACACACTATACCAGGTACAGTGCTTATGGCCACCGACCACCTCCGCTTATCTCTTATCAATATCAAAACTGAGATTTATCGAGATGCTCAAGCAATGAAGGCCTGTCTGCACATTATGGTAAATACAGTGATGCGGTGACTTGAGGTAAAACTTCCCTTTGATCCAAGAGAAATATTTGATCAAAATAATTGACCATTCAGCCTCAAAACCAAAACAGTTTCACACTTTCCACTTTCCCGCACGCCACAGTCAATCACAACGAACAAAAATCCCTTTGTCTTACTGTGTATACAGGGGCGTCAATTGGGTATGGCAGGGGGTATGCAGCTGCCATATGGTCCAGGGGGGAAAATAAAAGTTACTTTTAAATATAAATCCATGAATGTCTCTTTGTCTATCTGATCTGGTTATTATGTTGTTAAATTACAGTAAAATAACCACAAATGCAACATTTTACAAAATGGTCACTTTAACAAGGTAGGCCTATTACAATTATATTCTCCACACTTGTATTCTCCCCATCTTGACAAAATAGTATATTCCCAGGTTCCGCAGGTCAGCTGCACAGGTGCAATGCATTATTGTTAATTGTGGCGCGTTTACTAACATGCCAAGTTTAGCTGCACTTGAAACCGTAGAAACGGGGGGAAAATTTTTAAATGTAGCCTATTCTTAAAATAAATGTATCATGCCTGTTGCTAAGGTATGACAACATGACTGGTGTCTTGCACGCGCGCGAAGGCGCGCGTGCAAGACACCAGTCATGTTGCCATACCTTAGCTTTTTCTGAACTGACGCCACTGACCACAGTCAATCACAACGAACAAAAATCCCTTTGTCTTACTGTGTATATTATGAAATGTACCCAACAACCTTCACCGTGGACATTTTTTTTACAAGCGCTAAAAAACACAAGCAAACCCCGGCGACAGAACATGGCGGGTCACCTTGTTAAATTCTTTGTCGGCACTTAACGGGGGTCGACCCGCAGTGTTGTCACATCGTCAGAGTGCTGACCTCCTCTGTCCCTGGCATTGTGGTGCTTGTCAGCGTCCAGCCTGAAACACCCCCTCCCCAAAGGCACTCCGCCATTCCAGACTTTGGCAGCGGCCAGAGAGGCCTGACTGCGCCAACATTACAGCATGTCTACTGTGTTGCCAGGACCCAAGGAAGATGGAGGGGCCTTGATTGTTTTATGCTTTAGCTATCGAAAAATAGCAGATATACAAGCTCACAGCGCGGCACCGAGTGCCGCGCTGCAAGCTTGTAGATCTGCTATTTTTGAAATGTCGTGAAAATGGGTGCAAATCTTTGAATATATGTATTTTTTTTAAGCGAACATTTGTAACTCAAACTTTGCTTCTGGGGGGGTCCCTGGGGGACCGTACCTACAGGTATGTTCCCCAGGTTCTATGTTCCCCACTTTCTTACCACCTAACCTAACCCTACCCCTAACCCTAACCTCACTAAAACTAATGCTGTGAGGTGGGGAACATAGAACCTGGGGAACATAGAACCTGGGGAACATAGAGAGGACCCCATCCGTGGGAACTAAATATTTTGAGATGGGTTGTGAGCTTGTATATCTGCTATTTTTCAATAGTTAAAGCACAAAACAACGCGTAATCATGCGTTCCCAGTCTAAATGGGTCAAACCCCCTCCGCCCTATGAAGAACATTCATGGGGGGCCCGCAGTGAATCCATGTACCCCCCAGGGCCCAGAATTTGCTGGGACACCCCTGTAAACAGGTAACAACCTGCTCGGGGGGCCAATAAGTGTGGCGGCAAACCGAACGGTGCCAGGCCGGCATGCAGAGGAAATCAATCAAGAAGCGAGCGGAGCTTTACTTCTTCTACACAAGAGTTCACCGGCTGTGCTGGGAAACAATCCAGTTGCAAAGCTCGGGTTGCAGCAGTGCGATAGTTACGAGATTGCAACTATAGCTCTAAACACAGAGCATTTACTGTATACGGAGCGCCCCCACCGCAGCAAAGAATGGATATCCTCTCATTTCAAAAGGATTACGCTGATCAAATAGATTAAAGACTTTTTCCCCCCTCCCTCCCTAGCTTGAAATGTGTCTTTGTTAATACTGTTGGATCAAAAGAGAAGTGCAGATAAAGGAAATCTGTGATTATGCTCTTAGATCTCCCAGAGGCTGTGTGTGCTCACAGGTGTATGAGTTCGGCAGCCGACCATCAAATCTGTGCTGAACGGTGAACACTGAACAGAAATCAACCCGGACATTATCCGGTTTTGAGGTGCCTTTGTCACCACTGTTAGTTATGACTACGGTCTACGGCTTGGAAAAATGTCATCCTTCTCAGCATGAGGACATGCAGAACAAGGCATTTCCCTGATGCCAGAAAAATGTCACACATCCCCGATACGACTATTATGTTCAGGGGTGTCGCACCAAATTCTGGGCCCTGGGTACATAAGGATTCACTGCGGGGCCCCCCATGAATGTTCTTCATAGGGGGAGGGGGTTTAACCCATTTAGACTGGGAACGCGTTATTACGCGTTATTTTGTGCTTTAACTATTGAAAAATCGTGAAAATCTGTGCAAGTCTTTGAATATCTCAAATCCTTCTAAGGTTTTTTTGAAAAACCTATGTTTCTATGTCAGTGGTGCTCACACTTTTTCATGTGAAGGACCCCCAAAATGATATGTATTTGGCCACGGACCCCCATCTCAAAATATTTAGTTCCAGGGACCCCCTAGAAGCTAAATTTGAGTTACAATTGTTCGCTTAAAAATACATATATTCAAAGATTTGCACACATTTTCACGACTTTTCAAAAATAGCAGATCTACAAGCTCACCACGCGGCACTCGGGCCGCGCTGTGAGCTTGTATATCTGCTATTTTTCAATAGCTAAAGTATAAAATGATTAAGGCTGTAACTCAGTCCCACCTTTCCCCCCCTTGTGACGTCCCTGATTATGTTTAAGAAGTAAAAGCAGCGCCATTTATTTCAGCACGGCAAAGTGTCACCCAAGGATTCTCTCAACGTAACACAAGCCAGCCATTAGAGAAGCTGTCATTTTCATTCACAACTTACTATGATATAAGAGGTCAGGGATATCGTCGTCAGGGCCCTACACATGAAAACCACTTCATTTTTTTTTGTAAAAAAGTTCCACGGCAGCTAGATCAGTTATCGCTTAAGTATCACCGCTGTCCGCCTTAAGCGAGTCATGATAAATTGCTCCGTTGGACTTTTGAGGTCAGCCCGACGAGGACATTGAGCTTTGCTTAAAGGGCCCCGGGTGCCAAGGCCAAGTCATCCGGTCATTATTAACCACAGAAGATCTCGTGCTAATCTCCAACAGACCGGGCCTCCTGTCCGTCAACCCCAAGCCCCATTCAGCACCTCGGCTCACCGCCTTGTTGTTCTTGGATGTCCTGGCTGCTCCAGCCCGCTCTCCGTAATTGAAAAGACACAACAGATTTCAGGGGAGAGTTTTCCCACCTCGTGTTTGGAAAAGCAGATCATTGACGTCAGCCTGAACAAGCTGGAGGAGATTCAGGAGAACAAGGAGATGGCTACAGCAGGGACGTGCTGGGCCCCCGATTCAGCCCGGGAAAAAGAGTTGGAGAGGCCCTCATTGCGTGCTATAGAGAGAGATCTCTCTCTATAGCGCTGCTGCTACTCAAAGACTTGCCATTTCAGATCATGACAAGTGACAAGCCAGTGGGCAAATTACATGAGTTATATTTCGTCATTGTCGGGTGGAAACCTTGTATGTCCAAAACCATTTTAAAAATGATTTAAACTAGTGAAAACAGCCGATCTACAAGCACACAACGCCTCGCACAAACGCGCATTAAAAGCAAGTCTCTTGCACGCCTACAAAGGCGACAGGTGCCTCGAGGAAAAGACCAAACAAAAGGTCAAACTGCAGAAAGAAGAACCAAATGCAAAAAAGTGTTTTAATGTGAAATCACAACATTTTGGTCTTTTTTAGGTTTGATATCCAATGGTAGCCCGATGAAGGTAAAAAAAAAAGACAGAAACATTGTGATTTCTCATTAAACGCTTTTTTGCATTTGAAGGTTTTTCTTTTTCAGTTAACAAATGCACACAAAAACGTCCAACTCTACTGTATGTACACAAACGGCTATGCGTGTTAAAGCTGCAATCCGTCATCTTTTTTATTGAATAAAACGCTATTAAGAACAATCTGTACGGTAGAGTATGTTACTACAATTTAAGCAGCATATCTGCAGTGGTTGTAGTTGGTCTACCTGCTCTTCTATTGGGAAATATCCTGTGGTCGGGTAAGAGCATTATTGGTCATGCACCAAAGTCGTATTGCGTGAAGCTCAAAAATGCCATTTATCCTCTGGGCAAATGGGTTCTGTGTTAGCTCAGCAGCAGAACGTTTCTACTGAAGAAGTAAATCAAGGGGTTAGGAGGACAGAGCCAAATGAACTGTAAATAACCCGTCAGAAATCTGCTCAAGATGTTTAAGATATTGCAACAAACTGTTTTAAGGGAAATAGTTTGCTGCAATAGCTTTTAGCTGTGATGAAGGGAAATAGTTTGCTGCAATAGCTTTTAGCTGTGATGAATCATACTAGGCGCTCATGAAGTCAAGAATCGACATACACAGCTAGGAGAAGAGCAAACACTGCATGGGCATCTCGGACAATAAACCTCTTTATTAAAGGTGCCGTGTATACAGGAAAAAAAACAGCATTTAGAAGCAACTGCATCTTCCTCGGAGTCATGAACTCGAGAAGAACGAGAACAAGTATCAGCATACACTATCAATCATTCATTTATGATGGTTAATGCCCAACAACACTAGCCTGGTTCCAGACCCTGAATCGCTAGCCACACCCCTTTAAATTTTTGTTTCGGCGATTCAGGTAGTCTGGAAGTGCTCTCATTGAAGAGGTTTTGACTGGCAAAACTGTTACCGAATAGAAAACAGACTACTTACTTTTATTTTCAACATATTGACATCAAAACTAGACTTTTTTTTTTTTAAGATTTGTTTTTGGGCTTTTTTATGCCTTTATTTGATAGGACAGTAGGCTGACAGGAAATGGGGAGAGAGATGGGGAATGACATGTGGCAAAGGTCATCCGGATCGGGAATCGAACCGGCAACGCCAGCAGGCATCATAGCCTAGTATGTGGTATGCGCCTTGACCACCAGGCCAGCGGGCGCCCCCCAAAACTAGACTTTTGATGTCACTTGGATTCAGCAATCAGGAAAAAGGGGTACTGAAACCGAAAATGTTTGAGAAACACTGCAGTACAGAATAAGGCTCCTCCTCCAATATACATCCACCCGTGTCCCCAATTAGTTGTTCTTGTACTGTATATGTATGTAATCCTGTTCTGTGCAAACACACAATCAACTTCAGACTAAGACCCCCCCCCCCCCCCATATACTGTAAAACATATTGGTGTGGTTATCACGGATAACATAATTACTAGGCGTCTGGTATTCAAGGCCCCATGTCTGCTCTTTTGGCCCGGTGCCATACATTCAGAGCCAGACAGGGTGTCGGACGTGCCTTTGATCTGTTCTCGCGGCGTCATGATATGGGAACAGAAGGCCCGCCGGATCAGGTTTCTCCCAACCACCGGTGCACTGTTAAAACATTACATCAGATATAACTGTACTGCAGAGGTGTCGCACCAAATTCTGGGCCCTGGGTACAAGGATTCACTGCGGGCCCTAGGGATAGGGATGGCACGATATGAACATGTCATATCACGATTATTGTGACAAAAGAAATCGCGATTTACGATATCATCGCGATATCATCGCGGAATATTTGCCAAAAAATAGCAGATCTACAAGCTCACAGCGCGTCGCAGCGCTTGTAGATCGACTATTTTTGGCAAATACATCTGATAGAGTGAAAAAAAGACTGTATCAAGTACGTATATTATAAGTATCTTTTACCAATTCTAGAGGGTTTAAGTGGTACCGGATATGCAGCTCGGCAAATAAAAGGTGAATTGATCCCAGTGCATGACGGAGAATGATATCACGATGAATTAAATCTTCACGATACGATTATCGTGAGTGTTTTTTTATCACGATAAACGATAATATCACTTATCGTCCCATTCCAAGCGGGCCCCCCCTGAATGTTCTTCATAGGGGGAGGGGGTTTAACACATCTAGACGCAACGCATTATTATTACACGTTATTTTGTGCTTTAAGCTATTGAAAAATAGCAGATATACAAGCTCACAGCGCGCTGCGAGCTTGTAAGATCTGCTAATTTTTTTTAAATCGTGAAAATGTCTTTGAATATTTCAAATCCTTCTGAGAAAAACCTACGGTATGTTTCTATGTCAGTGGCGCTCAAACTTTTTCATGTGAAGGACCCCATCTCAAAATATTTTGTTCCAGGGACCCCCCCAAGAAGCAAGATTTGAGTTACAAATGTTTGCTTCAAAAATACATATATTCAAAGACTTGCACACATTTTGAGTGCCGCGCTGTGAGCTTGTATATCTGCTATTTTTCAATAGCTAAAGTATAAAATAATTAAGGCCCCTCCACCTTGGGCCCTAGTGACTCAGTCTCCCCCCCCCCCCCCCCCCCTGTGACGCCCCTGCTGTACTGTAATGTGCTCGATAACAGCATGCCGTCTTGGTATTATTACTGCACATCAAACACATACTGTACATGACATGCTGTCTGAACAAGATTCTTTTTTTTTCTCCCCCTTCTTTTTTTTTAAGGTGATCTCTTAGCTTTGACCGCTGTTAAGAATGTATTGCTTGGAGATCCTTTGTGGCATGCTTTCCCACTTCAAAACAAACAAACCATGTCGACCACATAAGAATCTGACTGTAGAATAGATAAGCCTACACTTTATCACAATTAAACTGAGTGGAGCTAAATCACAATGGATGAAATATCCATGAGAAACCTTTAATATGACACCCTCTCTTCCAGGGACGTGCTGGCCATTGGGAAAAGCGGAACAACTTCCGAAAGGCCGGTCCATTCCCGGCCGGCCATAAAAAGAAATGTCCGGCCAACATAGTAAATATATAATAGCCCACTGGCTTGCCTCTCATGATCTGAAATGGACAATATTTTAGTAGCAGCAGCTATAGAGAGATCTCTCTCTCTATAGCACTGAGTAGCAGCCCACAGAGCCATCACACTGGCCCCACTGGCTAGTATATCATCATTCCTTGACTACTCCTGCTTGGTCTGCATAAAACATCATTAGACTCGGGAGGCACGGTGGCGCAGTCAGTAGTGCTGTCGCCTCACAGCTAGAAGGTCCTGGGTTCGATTCCCGCCGGGGGACACTGTGGGTGCTGGGGGCGCGTTCCCTCCTCCGCGTCATCAGTGCCCACACCCTAGGTGGGGTTGGCAAAAGGGCCTTTCTGTGTGGAGTTTGCATGTTCTCCCCGTGTCTCCTAGGGTAGATACCCTCACAAAAACATGCAGTAATCCTGGTCTCTATAAAGCCTCCCCCTGGCCAGCCGGGGCGCCTGATGGAGGGGAATGGAACTGGTTGGAATAACGTGTTCCTTCCACGTGCTACGTACAACCGGGGAAGCTCCCCCTGTCAGGTGATAAGAAGCGGCCTGCTCACTCCTCATGCATTGAAGGAAGCATGAGCTCAGTTCGGGGCCCTCCCCAGGTTGGCAGAGGGAGAGTAGAGCCCAGGATCACAGCTTAGGCAATTGGCACCGGGTGAAAAAATGGGTTACAAAAATCGTGGGGTAAAAAAAAAAAAAAAAAAACATCATTAGACTCTCTTTATACCAGAGAAACGATGAGACCTAAAATCACAGTAACCGTTCATCGGTTTGTAATTGGGGCCTCACGGCGTGTGTCCGGAAGGTGGAAAAAGCTGGTGCGTGCCCAATACCCGCGCGCAATGAGGGCCTCTACAACTCCTTTTCCCAGGCTGAATCAGGGGCCCAGTACGTCCCTGCTCTCTTCTCTTATCATTTCCAATCACCCATTTCTATTTCCTATGTATAACAAAGCTCATATTAACGTCTCTCCCAGCCAGGTCTTTCCAGTGGTGTAAAGTAACTAAGTACATTTACTTAAGTGATGGACTTAAGTACAATTTTGAACTGTACTTCTCCTGGAGTATTTCCAATACTTTTACTTTTACTACACTACAGCTCAGAGCCTAATATTGTAGTATTACTCCACTATTTGAAAACGATAGTTACTTTGTAGATTGACTATTATTACAAAACATACATTATACCACTTCGGCCATTTGAAAAGTAAGCAATTTACCCCGAGTGAGAGGACATTATGCTCTGATAATGTCCTGTGTGAGGGGGTGATCGGACGAGGCGAAGCCGAGTCCGATAACACCCTCACACAGGACATTATCAGAGCATAATGTCCGACCCCGAGTGGTAAATAGCTTTTCTACCACTTTTTCCCTTATACATGAAAGAAAACACATAGTTGTAACTTGCAAGGATCTTAAGTTACAATCATTATTGCCTATAAAACTTCCGCGAGACAGCAGATAGTTCCACCAACAACATCTTCTACTCACCAACAGATGGCGCCAACTCCATACTAATCCATGCGTCTAGCTTACAGCTAAGCTAACGTCAGTTAGAAGTACCGTTCCGGCCGTAAATAGAGGCTGTTCGCTTCCAGAAAGGCATAGGTTCAGAGAAAAGGGGCTTTAAAGTTGGCGGATTGCATTGGATCCAAATAAATCGGCGACTATAGCATGCACGTTAGTAAACATAGGACCGTTGCCACGGTCATTTGTTGGTTGGGGGAAAGGTGTTCCGACTACCTCCTGAAGTCCCCGGATGTACACTGAGGCGCATTGATCTCGGACAAGTCCTCACACAACTTTGCGGCAGTTGTTCTGTCATAACCTCCGGAATTTAGCCAATCAGAATCCAGTATTTGAACACGTGACTCGAAAAAGTGGTAGAATAGCCAATCTACAAGCTCACAATGCGTATTGTGAGCTTGTAGATCAGCTATTTTCTAAATATTTGAACACACTTAAATGTGTGCATGAATTCTGCATGAGTACTTTTACTTTTGGTACTTTAAGTACATTATGATGCCAATACTTTTGTACTTTTACTCAAGTAAAATTTTAATTCCAGACTTCTACTTGCAACAGACTATTTCTACATTGCATTAGCCTATTGATACTTTTACTTTTTCTTTTTTAAATGAGAGTACTTTTTCCACCACTGGGTCCTTCTGCCTGGTCATATCCGAGGAGGAGAATGTGGACAGTGGGTTCTCTCCAGCTGGCACCGTGCCACGAGCTCTCCCAAAGGGAACCCTACTTAGCAACAGCTAAAACGAACGTGGCCCAGGAGACCCAACACAAGCACTGTAAAAGAGCATTATGAGAATAGTTTCCTCCACATATGGACAGGAGTTTTGTGCTATGTCATTTTGGGGGATGGAGAGGTGGTGACAGGGCATGGGAAAGCACTTGGACCAAAGAGTGCGAGAGACTGAAAAGTATTCTTTTTTGAGCAGGGTCTATCCGTGTATGTATGTGTGTCTGTCTGTCTGTCTGTCTGTCTGTCTGTCTGTCTGTAGCCTGAATCTGTATGTAGCCTGCAATACCTTTTCTGACCACACATGTTAAGGGAGGGGCGCTGTTGTTCAGGAGAGGGCACACTCACATTCACGCACGCACGCACACACACACGCACGCACACACACACACATACACACACACACACACAGCCTCCACCGCTCAGTCCAAGTGTGATTTTTTAGTTGAGCTTTTGTCAGTGCGTCCATCATATTGGCTACTGTAGGCTACATGGCTAAATAGCAGCAAACTGCTTGGTCAAGTCAGGTGTTTGAACAGTAATTGAATTCAAAATGCTATACTAAAAAGGTAATGATAATTTATCAATCAGTAGGCTATATCCTCAAAGAAAAAGATAGTCTGTAGGCCTAAAGGTTTTCTATAAAGGTTATATGGCCATTGTTGGGACTTGAACGTGGTATTTTACGAAATGGAGGGCATTTACACATTTTAGAATACAACTCTTCAGAAGCGCACGTAATTTTTTTCCCCCCAATCCACAAAGTCTCCTAGAACAATAGAGGATTCTAGGGACTCTGTGGGTGCCTAAATTGACCCATACGAGTCTCGGAGTCTGTAACTTTAACAGCATACAAATGGAACCAATTGGACCCTAACGGTTCCATTTGTATACTGTCAGAGTTAAGGGGAGACCTTGAAATGTGAAAGTTTGAGAAACACTGTCCTAGAAGATCCATGCGTTGAAATAAGTAGTAGTTAACACTGCAACAGCGGCTCTCAGTGGAGTGACACGGTATTACAATTCGATGCAATAATGACAGCACACAGTGGCATCCCTGCAATTTCATCACTATCAGAATTAAAATAGCCAGGGACGCCATCAAGATTCTTGACTCAAGAATGGGACAAGGGTTATAGGATAACAGTAGGCTATTGCACAATGTACACTGACCTCACAACAGTAGCCATACAGATCCATCCATACAAGTACAAATGCAAATGCATTGGATAATAATGAGAAAACTATCTATAAAGGCTACTGTAGCCTATATATGCCATAAATATGTAACCAAAAAAGCATGACATGTTTTCCTCCTTCTTACCTTTATGCTGTAAAGGCGTGCTTTCGTGGACGAGGACGTTAGAGAAAACGTCAACTGCCGCTCCAATCATGTAGAAATAAGCCACAATCAACTGTACGTTCTTGACTGATATCATCATAATTGTTGCTGCCTAGTTCCTCCGTAAACTTCACAACTCTTGTATTATTGAGAACATTATCATTGAATTGTCTTCCACACAAACACTTAAAGATTATGTCCTGAGTCACGGCATTAGGATAACACAACGCTAGCAGTACTTTAGTAGTGTGATATTCCCATTCATTCACAAACTCCTCTCCTTCTAATAAACTCGGCTGATTTGGCCGTCTAGTATTCCACCTGGAGGATTCTGCCTCCGCCCAGCCGCGTTTCTGACGAATGATATAACAGCAGACTTGACGTATTATATTGTACACGCCCTCTCCTTGAGCATCGCAGTGGGCGTGGTTGAGTCTGGTCCCACTAAAACATGATCTTCCGTTCATTTTTTTCCTCATAAACTTGGTCATGATTCACTGCAATCCTGGATGGCTTGGTTCCGTTCTAGGCTTAAATTGTTATAAATATTTTTTGGAAAAGTCTTGGGGGAAAATGAATGGGAGATTTTTTTGGTGGGACCAGTAAACCACTTCTGCTGTGATGCTCTACTGTAAGCCACTGGTTCCCAAACAGTGGATCGGGACCCCTTTTTGTGGGTCGCGGACACATTTTCATGGGTCCCTTAATTTTCGGTTTCTTACATTTTGTCAAAACATTTTCAAACAAGAATTGACACAGTCAATATATATGCTGGTTTAAATTGTGGGAACGCGTTGAGCTGGGCTTTTGGGGGGCTGCACCGATGCACACATACAGCAGTTGTAAATGTATTTTATTCCACTACAATTATTATTCCAGTGAACTTCTTTACATCTAAACTTTGATTCTTTGGGTCCCTTCCCCAAAAAGCTAAGTTTAAGTAAAGAAGTAGAAAAAAAAGTCTAAGAAGTTCCATAAATTATAAAACAAATGTTTAAGAAGTAGTGAAAATAATAGCCGATCTACAAGATCACAACGCGGCGCGAAGCGACTCGTTGTGAGCTTGTAGATCTTCTATTTCTCACTAGTTAGGGTCCCAGGTAAACGCCAAGTTTCTCTTTTGGGTTCACAGACTAAAAAGATTGGGAAGGACTGCTGTAAGCCACTGGTTGCCAAAGAGGGAGGAGCTAACCAAATGGACCCTTATGAGTGTAACTCTGAGAGTGTACGAAAGAAATCAAATGGACCCTTATGGGTCTGAGAGTGTACGAAAGGAATCAAATGGACCCTTATGGGTCTGAGAGTGTACGAAAGGAATCAAATGGACCCTTATGGGTCTGAGAGTGTACGAAAGGAATCAAATGGACCCGTAAGTATCCATTTGGTTTCATTCGCGCACTCTCAGAGTTAAATTAACACTGAGGATTTTACAGTGTAGTTTGGGGACCTACATATAAAATAAAAACATAATAGGCCTATTTCAAATGGGAGGCATATCAAACAGTATTAGTAAGACTCCCTAATCGGGAGATAAGCGACCTGATGGTGGCCCTAAATGGGACAGATCCATGTTGATGACATGACTCTAGACATACTGTGTGCCACTTTGCGTGATTTTAGGGCAAACTCTGTAGGAGCAGTGTACAAAAAAGTGTTTGCAAAATTGGCCTGATGGTGGCGCTAAATGGGACAGATGCATGTTGATGACATGAGTCTAGACATACTGTGTACCGATTTGTGTGATATAAGGGCAAAATCTGTAGGAGCAGTGTCCAAAAAAGTGTTTAGCAAGAATCGACCTCATGGTGGCGCTAGAAGAGGGCCATGTGCGAAATGAGGGGTGGAGGTTGTGAGTTGGCAGCCAAGGAGTGTGTGTGCCACGTTTGGCATGGATTGGGGCAACAGTGGCGGAGATATGATTTGGGGAAAAGTGTGACGTGATGGACAGACAGACGGACAGACGGACAGACTGACAGACAGACAGACAGACAGACAGACAGCCGGTGGAGGTTTTGATAGTAACTGCGACCTGACGGTCGCAATCAAAATGCATTATGAAACTAGGTGACCTTGAAATAAATAAATAAGAAAGGTTCTGAGAATCACTGCTGTAAGCCACCACGAAACAAGGCTTAATTTTTTATATATTTTTTATTTCAAGGAACTTTTTTGCTTCATACAAAAATGTTAGATGTATAGAAACAACTGCAGAATTCAAAGTCTGGCCAATAAACATACAACTCAGGCAACAAACAATTAAGTCACTGAATCCCAAGACCTGACAAAAAAAAAACAATAATAAGGAATGTTCCAGCTCAGCTGCATGGGCGGAACGATCGACAATGTTCAATACTGTTTCAATTCAATAAGTATTCTTCTTTTTTGGTATAAATTTGTCTCATTTCAACAAACCCCACAGTTTATATCAAATATCGTTTTTGAAAAATCAACAACAAAAATAACACGTGGTATCAAAAGTACTAAGATTGCTACATGCACATACAATGTTGGAACATGCAAACTTTTTTCCTTTTTTTTCCCCCATCTCTCAGAAAGAAAGAAAGAGAAAACACAGCCAGTTCTGCACTGCTGTGTTGGGTATGCATTGAAAAGAAGGTTGTATCAGCCAAATTGTTTTTTTTGGTGGCCAAATGGTGCGGAATTCACCCTTTGTCAAGTCCCACCCATTGTCCTGCCCCTCTCCACACCCATTGGTTGCTGTGTCTTGGTGGGAAATTCAGTGGGACATTCCATCCACTGCCATGTTAATTCAGTTGCTTCATATTGTTATTCTGTGTGCTCAATTCTAATTTCAAACTTTGTTTCAGTCAATTGGAGCTGCTCAGTGGCAGCATAGTGAATCAGCATGTTTTTAAATGTTTTTATTTCTCCAAAAATTATGTTTTAGCTAATTCAACATAAAAAAGGCGGAACCAGGGCGGGACAAGGCAGATAGAGCCTGCTGGTTGGTCAGTCAGGGACCAACCAGGAGCCTAACAAAGGGTGAATTAGACATGGGAACATCTTCCTTTGACATAGGAGATGAAGAGAGTTGTTAGATGCACATCGTTGACCCACATCACACCGTGACAGCGATGTCAACGGGAAACTGATGACAGTATCTGTGTGGGGGGGAATGTGAGGAATGTATTCCCCGTCTTAATACCCGGGAAAGCATCTGTGTCATTTTGAAGATTTTCTTTGGAGTTGGCCATTCGAAAATAGCAGATGTACAAGCTCACAGCTCGTCACTTTGTGCCAGGCTGTGAGCTTAGTACATCTGCTATCTTTGAACATATTTGAAACATCTTGAAAGAGTGAGAACCACTGATTTAGAAGGTTATTTGTAGATTCGTGTGACAAATAGAGGTGTACAGTGAAATCGTCAGTGTTCGTTTAAAGGAGTAGTTCACCCCCAAAATGACTTTTTTTCTATCGATTACTCATGCCATGGAGACTTGAGTTCAATAATATTTTAGTTTTTTTGTCACATTCCTAAGCTCACAAATTACAATAAATTTACCCCCATTGATTCCGGATGGGGACCCAAATGCATTTGGGTCCCCATCCGGAATCAATGGGGGTAAATTTATTATAATCAAAATGTTGTCTTAGGAATGTGACAGAGGCCCAAAAATATTATTCAACTCAAGTCTCCATAGCAATGGTAATCAATAGAAAAAAAAAGTCATTTTGGGGGTGAACTACTCCTTTAAAGTGGGTGTATGTGATATGTACAAATAAAAGATGAATACAATAATAGCTACAGTAAAGTAGTCGTTGCTATAGATTGCGTGTTCAGTAACAGGAGTCTCCCCACCTCTCCAGCTCTTGAAGTGAACAGAAGATTTCTTCAGGTCGGAATTACCAATTTGATCCAACCAGGAGAGCGATGTACAATGCCAACTTAATAACTTTCAATTTCACTCGTCTGTCCTGTATCCTGTATGACAGGGTTCCCCAATAGGCGGCCCGCGGGCCGCAAGGGCTACTGTCTGGCCCCCACAAACCCCAGTAATAATGGTGGTATAAGAGCAGCAACAACACTAGTATATCATTGTTGTCAGGTGGAAACCTTGTATCTCCAAATTTGTATGTTCATTCGCAAAGTAAAGCCCTGCTTCATCATACAAGGCCGTCGCACAAAAGTAGTGAAAACAGCAGATCTACAAGCACGTTGTGTACTTGTAGATCGGCTGTTTTCACTACTTTAAATCATTTTTTATAATGATAAATGCAAAACAACGGTTTTGGACATACAAGATTTTCACCCGACAACGACGATATCTGAACAGTCGCTGGAGTAGCGGGAACGCCACCGTCGTCCCCTGCAATGCTGTGGCCCTCAGCTTGGTAGCCTACCCTAGACATGATTCGGCCCTTGGGGAAAACTAATTGGGGAACCCTGCCCTAGCTGTTTCTGACACTGTATAGCAATTACGGCTGTCGGAATGTAGAGCTATTAAACTCTCTATTTGAATGAAAAACATACGCGAGCCAAATGGACAAACCCTTTTGGTTCCATTCGTACTCACTTCTTGGGAGTTACAAATGGGGTAAACTGACACTGAGGACTTTACTGGGTCACTTGGGGCAATTAATTCAACCATTTATGAACACCTTTCGTGGCAACCTAACTGGATATGTGACACCTCCCCCCCCCCCACCCCCATGACATTGTTGAAGTGGGTAAATGCTATGCATGCAAATATTATAAAGTTGCTGTATTCATAAATATTCTATTGATTTCTTGTTTACACATTGTGCCTTTATGCATTTTTAAAATATCTTTTTGTATGCATTTTTTTTGTTTTCCATAGCGTTTCGTACAAAACATTTGGTCACAATCATCATGCTGAAGCCTAAATCCAAAGAGACCAGCATGTAACGGTGTGGAGAGATGACTTTTGTTAAAGTGTTGTCTTGTTGCATAGCCCCCCTGCACTCTCTTTTATCGTAACCGGAACCCTGTTTCTTGACCCCCTGAAGAGTGTGTGTGTGTGTGTGTGTGTGTGTGTGTGTGTGTGTGTGTGTGTGTGTGTGTGTGTGTGTGTGTGTGTGTGTGTGTGTGTGTGTGTGTGTGTGTGTGTGTGTGTGTGTGTGTGTGAGAGAGAGAGAGAGACAACAGTTACACCAGAGCCCCTGTCTCCTCCCCAGCCATAAATACAGTAGGAGGAGGTGGGGGGTTTGACAAGGGTAAAAATAAACGGTAAAATGGTGCATTTATAAATCGCCCTTTCTCCAAAGCGCTTTTACAACGTGTATCACATTCACCCCGTTCACACACCGGCGACAACATCATAGGCAACCATGCAAGGCAACAACCTGCTGCTTATCGGAAGCATGTTAGGGGTTTAAAAGTGTCTTGCTCAAGGACACACAAACTGGGGAAACCTTCCGATCCCAAGACCTTGGAATCTTTGAGGGCCCCCGAGACAAAATGTCACACACCGGACGCCCCCGATATTTACAGTCTTCAACCACTTCAGCCCTATAATTCATACTTCATCGTACGGCGGTATTGCGAGAAAAAAAATTGCGGGAGATAGCCAAGCGACGAGCCGTGAGCTTGTACATCAGCTATTTTCCCTATTTCTGAAAAGTTCGACTTATAAAATCTACAAGTCAAGGCATCTTTGAGGGGCCCTCCCCCCTGTCAGTCCCGGGCCCTTCGTTTTTAACGTTACACCTGTATTGTGTACGTGCGCACACACACACAGACACACACACACACACACACACGTATGCATACGTGGGCTACATGCACAAATGCTACGCATGTGGCCCAGGGGCCCAGCCGGACTCACACATCCATCAGGGGCTTAAATGGATCCGTTGCTGCTACTATAGTCAGGGGATATTAATAAAACCTGGGAATAAATTCCTTACCAAACGATTTCATCACCAATGTGTTCGTAAAGGTGTCTAGTAACGTATCTAACAAAGATTGAAATTCAACATCCCTAGGAGAATCTTTGACTGCTAGGGTAACTTTGGGTCTCATTCACTTACTACACTACACTACACTATACTATAAGGGAAAGAATTACTCCCCAAAAATATGCTTTAAGTAGCATGTGACTGTGAGGGGTCTAACTAGGTGTTTTTAATTATTCTGAATCCATTGCAAGCATTTGTTTTGCACGGAAAACATTCATTGGGCTAAAAACAGCCCCCAAAAAATGATGGTTTAGTGATGAGTCACTTTTCACAGTTGTATGGGGTTCATTTTTGGCCTAAGGAATGTTTTTCGTGCAAAACAAATGCTTGCAATGGATTCTGAATAATTACAAACACCTAGTTAGACCCCTCACATGCTACTTAAAGGATATTTTCTGGGAGTAATTTTTTCCCTTATAGTACAGTGTATAGTAAGTGAATGAGACGCAGAATTACCCTAGCTGTCAAAGATTCTCCTAGGGATGTTGAATTTCAATCTTTGTTAGATACGTGTTTTGTTAGATACGTGTATCTAACACGTATCTTTGTTAGATACGTGTTTACATTGGTTAGATATGTGTTTACATTGGTGAAGAAATTGTTTGGTAAGGAATTTATTCCCAGTTTTGACAGGTATTCTGATAATAATGCCTGACTACTACTGTGACCGCCATCACAATTTTACTTTTTTTTTTCTCCTTTTCTTTCCCCTTCCAGATTCATGCCGACCCGTCAAGGTGAAATGGAAGGCAACACAGGAGGTAAAAAACGCAGGTAAAAAAAACAACAACATCATCATCATCATCATAGCAGGTTATCCACCAGGTCTACCATCTACAAACATGCAAGTCGTGTTATTGGTATTTACGTAGCAGGGCTTTTGTTATTATGATATTAATGCAGTTTTTGTAGTTTTGTAAAATGCTCTCATATGCTTTTTGCTTGTCATTTCTGTCTTGTTGGGAATGGCTGGAGTGGAGTATTCATTAAGCTCGCGGTCATTTTTCTGTTCCTCCGATTAAACCATTGGGGACATTCGTCTATTTCAGGGGTCTTCAACGTTTTCTTTTAAAGCCAAGGACCCCCTAATTGACAGAGAGATGAAGCAGAGACCCCCCACTACATATTATTGTATAGAATTGTGTTGCAGATTCATCATAGATTTCATAGATAACATTCATGTTTATGTTTATTTTCGGTTAACCACTTAAACCCTCAACACTTAGAAAACGTGTACTCGGCCCTGTTCTTTCGTCCATCTGCAACGCCAAACCACCTTCGCGGAAAATAGACGATCTACAAGCTCACAACGCCTCGCAGTAGGCCTGCGAATCTTTGGGTATCCCACGATTCGATTCAGAATCGATACTTGGTGACGGTGTCATGATTCACGATTGTTTTCGATTCTTTCAAATCCAAACGATTCGAATTCAGAAACGATTATTTTCCGATTTAAAAACAATTCTCGATTCAAAATGATTCTCTATTCAAAATGATTCTCTATTCAAAATGATTCTCTATTCAATTCATATCAGGTCTGCTGGCATGAAAGCAGAGTACATTTACGTAGCTTTTATAATTGTAAAAGTTTTATCAACTTATTGCAATAATGTAAACAAACAAAGGTAAATCCAAGACAACATGTTTGATTTATTCATGCTTGCACACATTCTTTTAACTTGTACAAACACAACATAATATCTAATAAATTATCGTAATAAAAAAATCATAATAAAACAAAATCATAAAATATAAATCATAATATCTAATAAATAATAATTCATAAAAAAATAGATTTTTGGAAAATGAGAATCGATTCTGAATCTTACCATGTTAGAAACACGATTCGAATTCAAAACGATTTTTTCCTACACACCCCTACGCAGCACGAGACCTTGTCAGCTTGTAGATCTGCTACGTTTAGGCTAATGTTCCCCTCAGAATATCGGGATGCTATGGTTCAAGTGGGCTAATGTGAATACAAGAAAAAGGTCCTATCGCACAAGGATTATTGAATGCTTTAACTATTGAAAAATAGCAGATATACAAGCTCACAGCGCGGCACCGAGTGCCGCGCTGCGAGCTTGTAGATCTGCTATTTTTGAAAAAGTCATGAAAATGTGTGCAAATCTTTGAATATGTATTTTTAGAGCAAACGTTTGTAACTCAGATTTTGCTTCTGGGTGGTCCTTGGAACTATAATATTTTGAGATATGAATATTTTTATACAGGAGTCTTTCACATGAAAAAGTGTGAGAACCACTGACATAGTAGTCTCTCAAGAACAGACTAACTGAGCTCCAGTTAATGTGAAAAGGACCTTTTCTTTGACGATGGCTGGCCAGATTGCTGACACAGAAACATAGGTTTTTCAAAAAAAACCTTAGAAGGATTCAAAAGACACTTATAGAATCGGGTCAAAATTCTAATTTTCACGATTTTTCAAAAATAGCAGATCTACAAGCTCGCCGCGCTGTGAGCTTGTATATCTGCTGTTTTTCATTAGTTAAAGCAGTCAATAATCATAGGCCTATCATGGATTTGGCGGCCCCCTCCTGTTTGGTAACTCTAAGGACCCCCTCTGTAGGGGCCCCCGGACCCCCCCCTGTTGAAGACCCCTGATCTATTTGATTGATAAGGCTTTCTGAACAGCTCATAGTCCTGCAGAGCTCTATGGGGCTGTTAAGTATGACATCATTTTGTAGGCAGAGGAGAATTTCTGCCCCCAGTTTCCGTGAATCTTTTTACTATTTTTACTATTTACACATTTTTCTTCTCTTTGTTGTTGAAAGGAAAGTGTTAGAATTATACTTTAGTCGTTATTTTTGTCTCGGATCTTTTGAAATAGCTAGGGACAGAAAATGCTCTGGGGGCAGAGTTCTCCTCTGCCTACAAAATGATGTCACGGCTTAAAAGCCCAACTACTCAAGTGTTGATGCGTTTTAAAAAACAGATGACCTCGCATCATTTTTTTTTGTTTTGTCTACAGTTTATCTAAAAGGATAGGCACTTTGTCTTAAAACATCTCGAAGCAGTCTGTAAGAAACCTCAGACCTGAAAACGAAGGGCAAACCGTTAAGCGATTCACACAAAACGACGCATAGAATTTCTTTTGTCATACAAAAAAATGCACACAATGAAAAGGTAACATCTACAGGTCAACTTCATATAAAATGAGTCAGTCAAACAATCAATCAATCAATCAATCAATCAATCAATCGCTTTTCTCTACCATGCTTCGCTCCTCTCGTCTACTGTTAGTCGTGATATTTTGCGAGAATTGGTAAACGGAAACAAAGTGACAATCATCAGACGTTCCCGTCTATCTGGTCAACTGACAGAAAGGGAATGTCACAAAGCAGGGGTCTTCAACGTTTTCAGGCCAAGGACCCCTTAGCTGAGAGAGAGATGAAGCAGGGACCCCCAGATTCCATATAGTTCCATCGTTTGACAGCACAGTCATCAGTGTATTTTGGATTCGTGTCAGTTTGTGTTATCAGATATTTAACCACTTGAACCGTCAATACTTAATAAACTTGACATTTCACTCTGTACTTCCCCTCTACACCAAACCTCTTTGCCGAAAATAGCCGATCTACAAGCTCACAACGCCTCGCAACGTGAGGCATTGTGAGCTTGCAGATCTGCTATTTTTGTCTAAAGTTCTCAGAATATAGACGTTAGGGTTCAAGTGGTTAATATAAAGAAAAAAAGGGTTTTTATCACACAAATATTTGAAGGACCCCCTGTAGTAGCTCTGAGGACCCCCTAGGTGTCCCGGACCCCCTGTTGAAGACCCCTGTCACAAAGGATTAGGCAACATCATGGAATGGTGGAGTCCTAAAGTAAAGCAGAACAGAGCTGTTTGTGCAATGTTAATCGTGTCTACTGAGTTTGTCCTAATCGTTTGCTATTGACCATCTTCATCCTGATTCTAACTGTTGGACTATACTGAACTTTTGTCTTGTCATTGGGCTACATACAGCAAGAACGCCGATATTGGCAAAAGGTTTTGTTTGAATTCCCAAATTCAATTTACAGTGTAAATGTCACATGAATTCTCAAAGTTATACTTGTCTTTTTGTTTATTTTCAAATTCAATTATTCTGCCCTTTAAATATTTTACTTCAAATTCTCCTTTTTCCATATTCAAAAGTTATACCGTTGAAATATGCTCCGCTTAAAATCTCCTTCCTTCAAATATTCACATTTTCTACCACTCAAATAACACCCGGCCCCCCCATGCATCTTTACATTTCCTCCCCTTCACACTTTCCCATTCACCTCTCCGATTTAGGACTAAAACACGTCATTATAAACACACGGCGGACAATGTAAACGAAAGCCTTCAAAAGGGGATGATAAAACTCATCACGGTTTTCCTCAAAAATGCACTGTTTAAAAAAGAAACGTCGGTTTTTCGAAAAAGCCATGCTAGCACCATTCGTCGTCCTCCTCCGCCTCCTCCTGGTAATACCTGGGCACCCTGGCACCGGAGCCCGGGCTGCCGCCGCCCACAAAGGAGAAGTGATATCCGTTGGGCACCACCAGGTGGCGCTGCTGCTGCTGCTGCAGCTGCTGCGGAGGAGACGGGGGCAGGGCCCCCATGTGAGACAGTCCAGTCCTGTGAGGGGAGCGTCCAGCGCGGGGACTGGGCGACCGCGAAGAGGCCGCGTCCTGGAAGACGTCCAGTTGGTCCCGGAGGCTCCCGTGGGGGCTGCCGTAGGGGGGGCTGCACCCCGGGGTGGTGTCGTCGCCGCCGTAGCCGCCGCCGTGGCCCAGGAAGGGCTCGGAGCTGATGCGGGTGACGGGGCTGGGGAGGTGGTGGTGGGAGCCGCCGTGCCGCAGGAGGGCGTTGTGCTCCGACAGGCCGCGGCTCAGCCTGCCGGGACTCAGGGCGGCCAGGCCGTGTTGCTGGCCGCCCGACACAAAGTGCACGGGGGAGGAGTTGGCAGTCTTGTAGGCCACCCCGGGCCGCGGGGTGAGGGGGGTCTGGGGGAGCTGCCTGCGTCCGCGGCTAGGCGTGCTAGAACCGGAGCTCAGTGTCACCGGGCTGCTGCCTTTAACCCAACCACTGCCCTGGATGAAAATTGGACAAGCAATTTGAAACGATAGAACGATGAGGGAAGATGCATAAAGAGAGGAGAAGGAAGGAAGAGTACACGACGGGGGACAGGGCGAGGGAAGCCAGATAGGAAAAGGAGAAGGACGGACAGAACAGGTAAAGGAAAGGAGAGGGAAATAAAGTAAGGGATCGGACAGGAAAAGAAAGGACAGGAGAGGTCAGGAAAAGGAAAGATAGGACAGGAAAGAAAACACACCGTAATGTGAGATGACGGATCACAAATGAAGATGGCAGAAGAGAAGACAAAAGAAATGAAAGAATTGCCACCGAAGGAAGAGGGAAAAAAAAGACAGACAAAATGGAGCAGAAAATGGTGAGGAAAGAGAAAGTGGGAAAAGAAGTGAAAGGCCATGAGAGGTTGTTGCACTGCAGCCAGAAGAAGAAGATAAAAGTCCAGCGGTAAGAGCATGCAGATAGATCAACATCAAGACATCGAGCACCACATCTCTCGCTAACAACACAGCAACATACACAATGTTTAACTATGAAAGTGTACAAATTAAATGAACAATTGCTCTAATTAGGGGTGGGCAATATGGTGATGAATATCGTTGAGACGATACAATGTCTCCACGATATGCTTTTTCAGAGATATCGTATATATCGTCATACTTACATACTTGTAAGGGTCAATTTAGACCTCCCAAAAGGAACCCAGAGAGTCCCTGGACCCCACTTTGAGGACCACTGGTCTAAATGGTTTGTTACTGTTACTGTAGGTGGTTGTACTAAAATAACCATAAAAACCAACATGAAAAAGAATTGTGATAAGATCGTGGATCGTGATACAGCTTGGAAAAAATATTGTGATATTGTATTTTTCCATATCGCCCACCCCTAGCTCTAATTGCCTTACCGGTATTCGGTGCTACAACAGTATGCTAAGCCTCACTGTCACACTGCTATTCTTTATTGTGTCCTAGTCTATGCCTATATGCCCTCCTCCCACCTGCTTGTTGAAGCTGGTGTCCTGCACCTCGTTGGGAGAGGTGGCACAGCTGGCGGTGGCAGACTTGGTGTGGCAGTGTTCCCGGCTGCAGTAGCGATCGCAGGAGTAGTATCGCTGCTTGTCCGCCATGGAGTGGTGATGCTTCCTCTCGTGGGAGCGGCCGCGATCCTGGGCCCTGGAGCCTGCAGTCGGGTCGCTCCCTGACGGATCTCCCAACGCACCTTGACAGAGGAAAGAATAAAAGGAAATTTAAAGTTGGTCACTGACGTTGATATTTCACTCGGCGGGCTTTGTGCTGCTCGCTGTTACGACGGGAACTTAGCTAGCATCACATAAATGATACGTAGCCTGCAAAGTTAGTTCAGGCAGGTTTACTCGAGAGGGTACATTGCATTGCAGTTGTATAAGGACACTAATACACACTATTATGCCAGACCCTACGTCATTGGCCGACGTGGCAGTCAGCTGATCATTTGCCAACTACTTAAGCCCGCCCAGTCTGTCAGCAGGGAGGCTGCTCTTGCCCGGACTGTTGCTTGTGTTTGCTTGTCCCCACCGCCTCCCCAGCACCACCAGTAGGCTCTGCTAATTCTGTTCCCCATGGGGGGTGTTTATATATCTATATATCTCCCTGCTCATTATGGTTAATGATGTTCTTCTTCTGTGCTGCTTGCTGCTGAGCAGGGAGAAAATTTAGCAGAGCCAAACGCCAAATTAAACGTGACATTCACACTTGTATACTCATTAATAATAAACTTAGGTCAATATATTGTGAGTTACCTGACTGAACATTCACTAATATTCAGTGGTGAGATGCCGTGGGAGTGCACAGGAACAACGTTCCCTTTCTTTTCAAGCTGCACGCACGCGCGCCTCACATGCACATGCGTGCATGTGCGTGCACGCACGCCGTCAAGATGCGTTGACGCGGCGGTCAACACTTCTGTCCCCCTACCTGGTCGCTTTGCATAATAATACTCGGGCATGCCTCACCTCCTCACAGCAGGACTTATCGTTGATGTCGGGCAGAAACCTCGTATTTCCAAGTTTCAAATTTGAAGTTTTTTCGTAAAGTAAAGCCTCACTTCATCATATAAGACTGTCGCACAAAAATAGTGAAAACATCCAATCTACAAGCACACAACGCCGAGGCGTAGTGTGCTTGTAGATGGGCTGTTTTCACTAATTTAAATCATTTTTAAATGAAAAATGCAAAACGAACGGTTTTGGACATACAAGGTTTTCACCCGACTACGACGATATTCTCTCTTCTTCTCTGCTGTGGCTACTTGTTAAAGAGCTCGGACGACCAGGTAAAACTAAGCACGTTACAAACAAATGGGGCTGATGCCCATGGGGAAACACATTGGCATAGCGTTAGTGGAGTTCTAACGCCCAGGTTGAGAACCACTGAGTTACACCACTTGTGCACAAGTCAGCCACCCTCTCTTTGGATCTTCACACTTCACACAGGAGGATTCCTCGATGGTTTTTAACCAAAGAGAGAGAGAGAGAGAGAGAGAGAGAGAGAGAGAGACAGACAGACCAAAGGCCTTTTCTCCCCTCCGCTGATATTTTTTTTAACTCTCGGCGGCCTTTTGCCCTGCTGAGAGGGTGCCCATAAATTAGCCAGTGGTTGGGTGTGCGCGTCTGTCTGCTCCCTTTTATCTGGGGTAATAAAGAGCAGCTGGAAGATTCCTGCCATCTAAACGCCGGGGCCCTGCTGCCCCGCCCCCCTCCGCCGAGACACCGCTGTTGATCTCTATCACAGATGAGGAGGAGCAGTGGTTCTCAACCTGTGGGTGGGGACCCCTCATATTATTTTAGGAGGGGGGGTCCCCAGACCTTTGTGTGTGTGACGTGTCACTTATGAGCGTTGAATGTTTCGTGGTCACTTTATGTATATATTCTTCTTCTTTTTTTGCAATAGCTTTCGACACTTTATGTTTTATTTATCTTTGTTTTGTGCTTGCTCTTTGGACTGTACACTACAGTACTCTTTTTCTTTTTCTTACTTCTCTGTAACTTGTAACCTTAACTGCTGTGCTGCCTCTGGGCAACTGAATTTCCCCCGTGGGATAATAAAGGTGTATCTATCTATCAGACTGATTAACTTAAAGGACAACTTTGTTTTTTTTACAACATGGGTTCATATTTTAGATTGTAATTTAAAAAAAATAAAAGATGAGTGTTAAAAGGTTTTCATTTAGTCCTTTTTATTGTTTTAGAGATTTTAATGATTTTGATTTCAGTGGCTGGGGGAATGCGTACAAGTGGCTAAATATGTCTTTTTAGACATAATAAGCCCATTCCCAAGATGCACCGCAATCTTTCACGGGCAGATGTGACTATGGGGGCTAGTAGTGTTACTGTAAATACTATGTAATGAAGAAATTGCTGGCCTTTTATGTCTAAAAAGACATATTTAGCCACTTGTACGCATGCCCCCACCCACTGAAATCAAAATCGCTAAACATGCTAAAACGATACGAAGTAAAAGCAAACATTTAAATCTCACCTTTTCTTTTCTATAGTTACAATCTAAATATGAACCCTTGTTGTAAAAAAAAAAAAACAAAGTTGTCCTTTAATGTGCAACATTGTTTTCTCACTCAACAGTGAACAAACCAACATAAAGTTTAAGTGTATAGAGCAGAGGTCTTCAACAGGGGGTCCGGGACCCCTATGGGGTCATCAGAGTTACTACAGGGGGTCCTCCAAATCTTTGTGTGATTGTTTGTTTGATCACTTGAACCCTAGCATCCCTATTCTTAGTGGAACCTTAGCCAAAGAATAGCAAATCTACATGCTCACAACGCCTCGCGCTGGTATAGAGGGTATCTGCACATTTCTAAAGTGACAATTTAAGGACTTTTTGATACTTCTAAACATTGGCCAAATTGGCAAATATTAGCATGTAGATCTGCTATTTTCACAATAGAACCGTGTTGTACAAAATGTAATGCCTCAGCTCTTAGTGCTCGTCAGGGTGGGGGGGGGGGGTCCCCAGTTAAAATGTGAACCACTGGTGTAAAGTAACTAAGTACAGTTTCGAGGTACTTTTTTTACTTTACTGGATTATTTCCAATTATCAGTACTTTTACTTCCAACTCCACCACATCCCTGAGGCAAATATTGTGCTTTTATTCCACAACAATTACTTGAAGTCTTTACATTTTGAAGCCAATACTTTCATGTACTCAAGTACATTTTGAATCCCAGACTTATTTTACTTCTACGTTGCTGTATTGATTGATTGTCTTAAAGGACAGCTTTGTTTTTTTACAACAAGGGTTCATATTTTAGATTGTAATTAGAGAAAAGAAAATGTGAGTGTTAAAATGTTTTCATTTGCTTCGTTCTATTGTTTTATCGTGTTTATCGTGTTTACCGTTTACAAGTGGCTATCTTTTTAGACACAATAAGCCAGCAGTTTCTTTATTGCTATTTACAGTAACACTTCTAGCCCCCATAAGTCACATCCAACCATGAAAGGTTGCGTTGTATCTTGGGAATGGGCTTATTCTGTGTAAAATGACATATTTAGCCACTTGTACGCATGCCCCCGACCACTGAAATAAGAATCTCTAAAACAATAGAAAGAAGTAAATTAAATCAATTTAACACTCATCTTTTATATTCTTTAATTACATTCTAAAATATGAACCCTTGTTGTAAAAAACTAAAGTTGTCCTTTAAGTAAAACATTTGAGGACTTTTCCCACCACTGAGGAGAAGTGGGGATGGTGTTGTTGGTGTCTGCTGAAGCTTTGACATGCTCTTACATAAGAGCCTGGCCCCGGTATACTAAACCAACACTTTGTCACTGTCTGGCCAAAACCTCTTAACTCAATTTTTTTAGGTTTTAGATTTTTTGGCATAAATCAGGGCTATTAAACACCCTTTACAGCTGAGTGTTGGTTCAAATAATATTGAACCGATGGAAAGTAGTA
Organism: Nannobrachium achirus; assembly: GCF_963921795.1. Classification (NCBI taxonomy): domain Eukaryota; kingdom Metazoa; phylum Chordata; class Actinopteri; order Myctophiformes; family Myctophidae; genus Nannobrachium; species Nannobrachium achirus. The sequence goes on from NC_137832.1 coordinate 18,928,221, forward strand.
AAACGTGCTTGGGACAAAACCTCCTAACTAAATGAAAGTCACATCTGTCCATGAAAGATTGCAGTGCATCTTGGGAATGGGCTGTAAAAAGACATATTTAGCCGCTTGTACGCATGCCCTCAGCCACTGAAATCTAAATCATTAAAATCTCTAAAACGATAGAAAGGAGTAAATGAAAACATTTTAACACTCATCTTTAATATTCTTCAATTACAATCTAAAATATGAACCCTTGTTGTAAAAAAACAAAGTTGTCCTATAGGTTAATCACCTGGGGACCGGCCAAAATAATTCTGGGGACCGCCCTGGGGGTCCCGACCCCACAGGTTGAGAACCACTGCTGTATGGTCTCTTTTGGTGGGTGGTGTATTGTCTAACTCAGTGTTTATCAACCACTGTGCCTGGGGACCTTTGGTGTGCCCCTGAGACGGGTCAAGTGTGCCCCTTGAAACTGCTTGAAAGCCAGTATTGTATTTATCATTTTGAAAATGATTTAAACTAGTGAAAACAGCCGATCTACAAGCACACAACGCCTCGCACTGCGAGGCGTTGTGTGCTTGTAGATCTGCTGTTTTCACGACAGCCTTGTATGATGAAGCAGGGCTTTACTTTGCGAAAAAAACGTACAAATTTGAAACTTGGAGAATGGAGATACAAGGTTTCCTCCTCCCGACAGTGACGATACTTACACCCCCGTATTATGTTGATGTGCCCATGGATTCTTGGGACATGAAAAGTGTGCCCATGCAGAAAAAAGGTTGAGAAACAATGGTCTAGGTGGTTGCACACTGCTGCGTTTTTCGTTGCGAAATGCGTTTTTCAGGGCAAGGAGAGAGAGAGAGATAGAGAGAGCAAGGGACCGAGTGGTGCGCGAAACGGGCGGCAGTGTGCAAACGTGATTGACATAACGTGAGGTTGATTTTTTTATTTGCGTGCTCCGAAATTCACTCCGATATTCGGCCCGAAAAACGCAGCAGTGTGCAACCAGCTTAACTCAGTCTTTCTCAAATGGGGGTACGTGTACCCCTAGGGTACTTGAGAGAAAACGGAAAATGGAAACATTTATTTTACTGTTGTGTTTAATGATAAAACATTGACAATAATGTGAACGTGCTGCTCCGTAAAGCTTTAAACCAAATTAGGTACGAATTTTACTGTTACTGAATAGAAAACAGACTACTTACTTTTACTTTCAACATATTTAGGCCTACGTAAAAACTGGACTTGTCAATGTCTGGGATGTCAATATGTTCTAGTCGAAATGTTTTTGTCAATTTAAGGGGGTACTTGGATTCAGCAAAAAGTAAAAGTGGGTACTGAAGCCCAAAAAGTTTGAGAAACACTGGTCTAACTAACCAGAGGTGTTGTTGGGAGGCTGTACTCCCTGGGATCTGTCCAGGGACCTCTGCTTCTTGTCTTTGTCCCGGTCTCTGTCCCGCTCCCTGTCCTTGTCCCTGCGGTGGTTGTGGCAGCGGTGGTGGTGGTGGTGGTGGTGGGGTCTGCTGCTGCTGTCCTGGCTGGGCTTCTCCAGGGCGTAGTCCCTCAGGTTGACCTCCTGGGTGCGCTGTGGAGCCACAGTGGAGGCCGAGCGCTTCATGGGGCTGACATCAGGAACAGGCTGTGTGGGAAGGGAGACAAGCAGTGAGACTCTGTGGAACAATGTCCCCCCCTAGTGGTGATTCATGTTTAGTCATGCTGGGTACTGTGTATTAAATTCAGGCCTAAAATTATTGAATGCTTTAACTATTGAAAAATATCTATAAGTGTCTCTTTGAATCCTTCTAAGGTTTAAAAAAAAAATATATATGTTTCTATGTCAGCAATCTGGCTAGCCATCGTCAAAGAAAAGATCCTTTTCACTTAACTGGAGCTCAGTTAGTCTGTTCTTGAGAGACTACTATGTCAGTGGTTCTCATGTGAAGGACCGACCAAAATGATATATATTTGGCCACGGACCCCCATCTCAAAATATTTAGTTCCACGGACCACCCAGAAGCAAAATTTGAGTTACAAACGTTTGCTTTAAAAATACATACATTCAATAATTTTAGGCCTAAATGGGTTAAGAAAAAAAAAGATTTGTACAACTACCATAGCATTTTTCAGTATTGCTTTTTTCAATAGACAAATTCCTTATTAATATCTCTATAAAAAGATTGTATTGTGTGCTTTTGCGCAAACAAAACGGGCTATCTAGGTATATAATTATTGTTTAAGAACATTTAAACAAACACGACAGCTCTTCCCCTAATGACAGCTTGAGCAATATAGCACAACAAAGGACACTTAACAATCTTGTTGTGACCTACTGTATACATTAACTCTGATGCAGCACAACACCTGTTCAGCTTCTACACACAGCAGTGCCCTAAAACATGTCTTTCATGACCTAACAGAATAATAAAAACACAGGTGTCCATAATCAAAACACCACACTTGGTGTGACAAATGACAGCTTGTCATCTCGTTCCTTCCTTCCTACGTACAGTATGCTCTATGTACAGGGATGCAGGGGTCCTGCATGGGTACAAGGATTCACTGCATTATTTTGTGCTTTAACTATTGAAAAATAGCAGATATACAAGCTTGTATAGATCTGCTATTTAAAAAAAAAAAAAAAAAGTCTATTCAAAGATTTGCACAAATTGTCATGATTTTTCCAAAATAGCAGATCTACAAGCTCGCAGCGTGGCACTCGGTGCCGCGCTGTGAGCTTGTACATCTGCTATTTTTCAATAGCTAAAGTATAATGTAATTAAGGCCCCTCCACCTTGGGCCCTACTACTAGTCGCGACCGAGTATTTCCCGGTGAACCTGAGCGCAACGGTGGGGGTGTGGGAGTGTGGGGAACACACCACTGACTATTGCTGATGATGGAGAGGTTATAATATAGCTTTATGTATTGAGAATGAGAAGCACTAGTGCCGATTTAGTAAGAGACTCGTCGCCAATTGCAAGATATTTAAAAGTTATTTCGGCCGATGATATCCTTTTCTTCCCACAACCAGACTAAGGATTTATATTGTCTGTGTTATTGTTTACAACCACAATTATTCACGTGCGGCAAGATCGCGGTTCACTAGTTTTTAGTAGGCTATAGTGTAGGCTTAGAAGCCTTTTCAGAAGATAATTTAATGTTTTCCATTTAATGATTTCCTTTATCGTCATCTTGTGCTAATGCACACAACTGTTTTCACCAGGTTTTAAGGCCGTGTAGGCTTTTCAGAAGTTAATTGAATGTTTTCTATTTAATGATTTACTTTATCATCATCTTGCCCTAATGCACGCAACTGTTTTCGCCAGGTTTTAAGGTCTTGTGTTAGTTGTTTCTCATAAGCTCGCAACCCTCCTTGCCCATCGGCCCCCACCTTTGCGCTTAGGTTCACCGGGAAATACTCGGTCGCCTACTAGTCAGTCCCACTCCCCCCCCCCCTTGTGACGCCCCTGTCTATGTATAATTTTGTGCACCAGACATGGGTGTTATAATTACAGTATCGAAACCCATGAACATATAATTATAAATGTAAACATGTAATTATGAATGCCTTATATGTCAACATGTTGTCTCCGCTCTATAGTAGAGGGGAGGGGAGAGAGTAGACAGTCAAAGACAGACAGAGGTGGAATAAGTACTTCTTTTTTTACTTAAGTAAAAGTATCAATACTGCCATGTAGAAACACTCTGTTAAAAGTCCAGAATTCTGAATGTACTTGAATAAAAGTACAAACATATTGGTATCAAAATACTCAAAGTACACATCTTCCTCTGAGATGTAGTAGGAATAGAAGTAAAAGTATTGATAATTGGAAATACTCAACAAAGTAAACAATACCTCAGAATTGCACGCAGGTAGCTACAATACTGTACTTAGTTACTTTACACCAGTGGTTCTCAACCTTTTCAGGCCACGACCCCCAAAATAATCATATTTAAACTGGGGACCCCCACTCTGACAAGCACTTGGAATTGTAGGAGTTGGCATTACATTAAGTTTGACTTGATCTGTTCCATTGTGAAAATAGCAGATCTACAGGCTCACAACGCCTCGCAACGCGAGGCGTTGTGAGCATGTAGATCTGCTATTTTCACAATTTCTGCCTTTAATATTTGTCAATTTGTTGTGAGCATGGAGAGCCCAACATCTGGGGACCCCGCAAAATAATTTGGGGACCCCAAACACCACTGAAGACAGCAGAACATAGAGAGAGAGAGAGAGAGAGAGAGAGAGAGAGAGAGAGAGAGAGAGAGAGAGAGGCGGGTACATACAGGCAGCTGCGTCCCCGGGGAGTAACGCGCGTGGCTCCGCTGTCACATGGCGCAATCACAGGAGGGTCACGTGGTGTCACAGGAGGTCACATGGTGCAATTAAGGAGGCACAAAGGAGCAGGGGAGCGGGGGGGGGGGGGGGGGGGGGGATAGAAGGAAAGAATTGGACAAAGAACAGGGGAAAAAGTGACATGAGATTAATGAACACAGGACAAACTACAAACGGTGAAATCGGAGCCAGGGCTTGGCTTTTCATTCACTACTCAAGTGAAGGTTCGAGAAAAGCCTATTGGTCTATGGCAGCTCCGCGACCGCGGTTTTCCCAGGGAGCCTGAGCGCAACGGTGGGGGGCCGATGGGCAAGGAGGGTCGCGAGCTCCCTACATCACATCCGATAAAGGAAATCATTAAATGGAAAACGTTAAATGAACTTCTGAAAAGGCTTCTAGGCCTACACTAGCCTTCTAGTAAAACTAGTGGAACCGCGATCTTGCCACACGTGAATAATTGTGGTTGTAAACAATAACGCAGACAATATAAACCCTTATTAGTCTAGTAGTGGGAAGAAGGGGTTATCATCATGGCCCCGAATAACTTTTAAATATCTTACAATTGGCGACGAGTCCCTTACAAATGAGAGTGCCTCTCATCATTTTATATCAGGGGTGGGTTCCTCATCTAGGCATTTTTGCAAAATGGAAAGCCGAGTAGCATACTAAAGCTATTCCTAAAATAAATGATAGACCTTTACTTTTCCAAATATGCTTCCTCCTAACGTGTACATATTACACTATTAATCAAGTGAATCAATAATATTAGTTCACTGTCATGAAACGGTACCTTTTCCTACGGAATACCTCCAATAAATACGTCAAGCTCGTGACCCTCCTTGCCCATCGGCCCCCACCGTTGAGCTCAGGGTCCCTGGGAAAAGCGCGGTGTTATCAGTAACCTGTGGCTCACGTAGAGCCCTCGTAACGTCTGAACAACACATTTCACCACTTGGCAATAAGACGGAATTACCCCTGTTCCACAATGAGACACTCAGGAAAGAAATCCCCCCCCCCCCCCCCCCCCCAATTTGTACATCTACCTCCACACAACGCACGCTCCTTTCATTTCAGCGACCCACCTCCCCCCTCTCCCCCCCGGCCTCCGCTGTACCGGCACCATTTGTAGATCTATCTCGCAGAGTTTATCAAGCCTCTGTTTCTTCTGTTTTTCACCAGCCTTCACCTAGTAGTCTGTGTGATCCCGAGAAGACCCCACCACGGATAAAAGAGAGAATGTGTGTATGTGTGTGTGGGGGGTTATCTTCTGTGCATATTAAAAGGTGATGAGAAAGCGGTATCGGCTTCTAATGTGCCGCATCAGCAGGGATAGAGGCCGGGGCTTAATGCTGTGGCTTTCAATGGGTGGCTTATGGAGGAGCGGAGACGGGACACCCCCCTGTTTCCCTTCCTGTGCCCAGGCTGGCGCCCCCCCCGGTGGGGTGACGGTTCTGGGACCGGGGGGTGTCTCGTGTCACCGGAACACCACGAGGAATTTGGGGTCGATCAGGGAGGGGCTCAGGGATTTCCGCTCCTCACCTACAGCAAGCAATGGTTCTCAAAGTGGATTCCAGGAAGTTGGAACTCTCTGGGTTCCTTAGGTGGGTCTATATGGACTCTTACAAGTCTGTAACTGACAGTGACCAAACTAGGGATGGCCAAATGGAGATTTTTTCTTAACCGATAACCGAAAGGCCTTATCAGTTAATTAACCGTTAACCGTTAAGGAAATGTGTTCAAAAATGCGCTATTTTAGCGATTTAAAAAAGGAAAATACACCCGTTTTTCCCCATAATAAAGTGCCATATTTACACATTACAAACAATAAAACTAGGAGAAACAAGAATACAAATGTTTTCTAAAAGAAATGTGTTTTTGCAAAGAAACGATGGCATTGAAATGATCAGTCTAATGTGGTGCGCTTTCGCCAAGCACGTGCGCACATACAGCAAAGGGGGCTGGAGCCCTTAACTTTTATCAACAGAATTGTCCACCAAAAGGCCCTTCAGCCCATGCCTCTCTAACATTCTGTGCACTCCCTGGCTATCGCCTAACTAAACAGCCGCAGCGAGATGCTCGTATGAAGAACAATAACTTTCAATCGTATAACTTTTGGAGTGGTTGAATCGGCTAAACGTGATGTCCATTTCATTAATTTTCTTCTCTCTCGCCCGTGTTTTGTGTGTGCTGATGCAGCGATCATTGAATTTGCGAGTCTGAGCTCAGCTTTGTTATTTTCGCATATCCTACTCTGTAACCAAGACGACTTTAGCGTTCCTCACGTCATCAATGTGTAACATTAGAAAGTTGTGTTTTAAGCTCTTCTTAAACGGGATTCAATGTGACGGGGTCTGTTTTGTAAAATCCAATCGACGACGGAGCATTTGTTGAATAAGTCAGCGTGTACGACTCGCGTCGCAGACTCGCAGTTGCGTGAATGCTCGATGTATCATGTTACACAGACATTGGTGTCCCAGAAATGTGTGACCACAGCGCGTAGTTGCATGGTTGATGACTTGATGTTGCGTAGATATTGGTGTACGGGGCTTTTGGTGTGACACATGGATTGATTTCCTTTTTCTTTTCTTTTTTATCGGTCAAAATTGACCGTTAGTGCTTACCGGTAACCAATTTCTTATCGGTTTAACGGTAACGGTTAGCCGTTGGCCATCCCTAGACCAAACGGACACTAATGGGTTTCCTTCCAGTTGTACACTGTCAGGGTTAAGGGCAGTGGTGTGTTCTAGGTTCTTTCGGAGGGATACAATAATCATTCCCCTGCACGACATGCGCGTGGTCGTACGCTAGCGCCTTTTCAATGGATGAAATGGTTAGTAGAGGGCTACGCTTCAAAATAAAATCATACTGCAGTATGTACGCTATATATAACACAGTAGAACACAACACTGGTTAAGGGGAGACAACCATGTAAAAGTTTGAGGACCATTGAACGACAGTATCTCGTGCCTTGAAAACAGCAACACTGCATGAGACACGACTGAAGAAAATAAAGCTGTAAGAAGAAGAAGAAAACAAAAAAAATAGGATTGAAAAACGATCTGAATCAACTGCCGGGACTGCAGGGCCACCGGGTTCCATTATGCTCTGACAAAAGCAGAGCCATTACTAAAACGCCAGCACTAATTGCACGAGTCCGAGAGGGATTTCCTGGAAGTTCTTAAAGGTGAGAGAAATCAGCCAACCAGTCAACAAGCCTGCCCACCGTCGCCCTTCTCCCCCCAACATCCTATTGGCTGGTGAAAGAAAAGACCCCCACTCTCTCTCTCCTTTCTTCGGCCTGCAGCCATTTTGAGCCACAATCATTAGCCAGTGGGAGAGAAAACACACACACACACACACACACGCACGCACACACGCACACACACAAACAATATGCAGGACAAAATAGCTGGCAGAGAGCCAGACTCTAATCAGATTACCGTGGACTTTCTCTCCGCGCTAAAAGTGTAGGACCCACGAGCGACTGTCCTAATTGGACCATGAAAGGAGTGCACTCTAAAAACGCACCAATTGATCAATATTGATATCACTCCAGGAAATGAGAGGACCCTAAGCTCGTGTTTCTCGGGGGCCAAAGTTGAAAAGGATTCAGCTGGAGGTTTTCGGCCCTAAATGAATGGAAGGGAAGAACAGCTCCCAAGATGGCCACGTCTACTGTACCGCCTTCTCCAAAGGAGAGATTTGTGGTGGCATTAATAGTTGAATGGCATTACAGTACACCAGCATATCTCTGCTGTCTGGCCGAAACCTCCTAACTCCAAAATGTTCATTTTCGGGAAAATGAGCTCAAGTGGGGTTTTGACCGAAGGGCTTTTTACTGCTTTCCATTGGTTCAATATTATTTTAACCAACACACAGACGTAAAGGGTGTTCAATAGCCCTGATTTATATAAAAAATTGGCCAAATGGGTGGAGTTAGTGGTTTGGCATTTTCCGCCGATTTATTCAGTAATCCAATGCAGATGGCCAACTTTGAAGCCCATTTTCTCTGAATCTATGCTTTTCTGTTAGAGGACAGCCTTTATTCACGGCAGAATAGTCGTGCACGTAATGGCTGCGCAGGGCTTGCGTAGCTACAGCGTTTGCCTATGAGAGTTAGGCCGGCCACCCAGCAGGAGATGGCTCCATCTAGTGGTAGCACTAGATGAGTTAAACATACAGTCAGGGTTCCCACGCATTTTTACCAATTAATTTCCAAAACTTTTCCAAAACTTTTCCAGAATATTTAACCCAATTTCCAGGACTATATAACAATAATTCAGCTCATTAACAAGTCGCTTACTCCTATGTGCAATGCCCAAAGACAGGTAGTGTATGCCGAAATAATCATATTTGAACTGGGGACGCTGACGAGCACGAGTTGAGGAATTTTGTATAACACAGGTTCTGTTGTGAAAATAGCCGATCTACATGCTCACAACGCCTCGCGTTGCGAGGCGTTGTGAGCATGTAGATCTGCTATTTTCACAATTTCTGCCTCTAATATTTGACAATTTGGCCACTGTTAAATTTGTCATTTCAGACAAATCAATAACCAAAGACAAAATCAATAACCAAAGACAATGCACCGCTAATTTTTCCAGCACCTTCCAGGACCCTTGATCAATTCCAAAAATATATTTCCAGGAATTTCATGACCGTGGGAACCCTGTACAGTGTCATTGTTAATTTATGATGCCCCTTGAATTGCTATGTTTACTTGCAGATCTGCTATTATCAGTGTGTCTACCTGTATCTCAGTGTTGAGGCGGGGCATGGACACGGCTCGGCCCTGGTTCTCCAGCCCAGAGCCTGGCACTGGCATGGAGCTGCTCGCACTGGTCTCTATCTTCCTCATTTCTACCGACTCCTGGACACACAAACACACAATGTGCACACGCACACGCACACGCACACACACACACACACACACACACACACACACACACACACACACGCACGCACGCACGCACGCACGCGCACGCACACGCACACACACACACACACACGCACACGCACACGCACACGCACACGCACACACGCACACACACACAGCACACAAATTAACGAACACATTCACATAAGACACAGTTTTAGATGCAATGTTTCCTGTGCATTATACAGATGACGTTTATAACATCCCCAAAGCATCTACATAGTACAGTATTATACATACACACATGAATGGATGCACATATTGAGAGAGAGAGAGAGAGAGAGAGAGAGAGAGAGAGAGAGAGAGAGAGAGAGAGAGGGAGAGAGTGTAAGCCGTTGCCACCCATACTTCCATATATCGTCGTTGTCGGGTGAAAACCTTGAATGTCCAAAACCGTTCGTTTTGCTTTTAACATTTTTAAAATGATTTAAACTAGTGAAAACAGCCGATCTACAAGCACACAACGCCTCGCGATGCGAGGCGTTGTGTGCTTGTAGATCGGCTGTTTTCACTACTTTTGTGCGACAGCCTTGTATGATGAAGCAGGGCTTTACTTGGTGAAAGGACATACAAATTTGAAACTTGGAGATACAAGGTTTCCAAGCGACAATGACGATATGGTACTGTAGGTGGGGTCTGAGGACCCCCAGGGATCCTTTAGTGGGGTCCGGGTTAGGGTTAGGGTTAGGGTTCTCCAGAAAAAACATGTTCATATATCATCAAAATCTGTTTTACAACTTTAACCCTATTTTCTACTTCGAATCCTTTGAAGAATGTAGATAAATCTTGACAAACAACTTGAAAATATTGATAAAATGACCAAAATCTTATGCAGTCCGATCTACAAGCACACAAATAGCCAATCAGCGGTGTGTGCTTGTAGATCAGCTATTTTGCACCACTTTAGTGCGACAGTCCTGTATGATGAAGCAGCGCAAGACGTTGTGAGCTTGTAGATCGGCTATTTTCAGCACGCAACCAAGTGTAAAATCTGTCATTACGATGCCATCAAGGCCTGCCAAAATATCAGTCAATTTCAGTTGACTAAATCAACTGTAGATTTAGTCACCTAAAAACGTAATTAAATTATGACTAAAACTAAATGACATTTTATTCAAAAGGCTATGACTAAAACTAAATCAAAATGTGCTGTTAAAAACCAACCCTGACCTGAGGGCTGGTGCTGTCGGGGGCGTCCTCTGAGGGCACCCTGGAGGGGGTGCGTTTGTTCTTGGGCCTGCTGGGCACCTCCTTTGCTTTCTCCGTCACCCACGAGGCTGAGCCTTTGATGCTGTGTTCATGGCCTGGCCTGAGAGCCAACAGTAAACAAACGTCTGGTAAATCATGCTTTTTGATGCATTTTTCAAATCTGTGGACAACAAAAGAAATGCCTGTTCACAAATAATAATGATTGGAATACTGCTTGTCCCCAAAAATAAAGAATGATAATGATAATAATAAAACGTTTATAAATAATAATAAAAAAATCCCTTTAACTCATTGAGTGCCAGCGCCCTCTAGGGGCCATAGAATGCCAGCGCATCTCTCATAGGCGAGCGCTTTAGCTTCCAGGACCTCACGTGCTCACGTTCATGCACGTCATGGAAATGTCCCGGATGATAATGCTAACAGAATGGCTATTCCCATTTTGTCATCTAAAAGATCATTTTTGGGCGATTTCGCCGTAAATAAACCTCGCGCCGCTTCCCTAAAGACACAATCCAGAGATATCAGCCTTCAAAGATGTGGTCTTTCATTGGATTAGGCGGAGATTGGCGATTTCGTTCGCAAATAACGTCCGGCCGGGACGTTGCTAGCTTTCGGCTAGTAGCTAGAAAAATCAGGCCAGGCTTCAGAAGGCCTCTTATCATTTTATTCCATTTCATTAAATATCCCGGACTAGTTCGGGATAGGCACCCTGGAATACGTCGCGCCGCCTACAATGAACATTGGGTGAACATTGGGGGGTGTCTAAACTTTATTTTAAACCATTTTCAATGGAATAAATCGTCGGAGCATCTAGCGTCTCTCGTTGGTGAGCGCTGGGCGAGCCGGGACCACCCACGTTGCTCCAAGCAGCTCGGGGTAAGTAAAATAGCAAATAAAAAATTGTTTTTGATCCCGAATATCCCGAACTAGTTCGGGATAGGCACTGTATGAGTTAAAAGCAGTGGTGTAAAGTAACTAAGTACGTTTACTTCAATTTTGAGGTATTTATACTTTATTTGAGTATTTCCAATTTCCAATACTTTTACTTCTACTCCACTACATCTCAGATCCAAATATTGTACTTTTACTCCACTACATTTACTTGAAAACTTGAGCAACTAGTTACTTTGCAGATATAAATTATAATATTATAAAACATACACTGACCACTTTAGCCCTATTTCATACCTAGGAAAATAGCCGATTAGTTGGGTAAAAATTTTCAGTTCCGTGACCACGAGAGCAAAGGTCCGTTTTTCGATAGATTTGTCATCTAGGAGGGTTATTAAACAAATTTGGCCGGGGTGTATTTTTTAAAATGGCTGGGGAAATGTTTGACAGCTAGGGTAATTTCACTCAGGGTCTCATTCACTTACTATATGCTATACTATAAAGGAAAAAATTACTCCCAAAAAATCTGCTTTAAGTGGGATGTGAGGGGTCAAACTAGGGGTTTTTAATTATTCTGAATCCATTGCAAGCATTTGTTTTGCATAAAAAACATTCCTTGGGCTAAAAAACGGCCAACAAAACTATGGTTTAGTGATGAGTCATCAATTTTCACAGTCTTTTGGGGTCCGTTTATAGCCAAAGGAATGTTTTTCATGCAAAACAAATGCTTGCAATGAATTCAGAATAATTAAAAACCCCTATTGTATAGTGTATAGTAAGTGAATGAGACTGAAAATTACCCTAGCTGTCAAACATTTTCCTGGCCATTTAAAAAAATACACCCCGGCCAAATTTGTTTAATAACCCTCCTGGATGACAAATCCATTGAGAAACGGACCTTTGCTCTCCACGGTCACGGAACTGCCATTTTTGACTCTACTAGATATACAAGCTCACAACGTTGTGAGCTTGTAGATCTGCTATTTTCAAACATTTTGTACTTTTACTTTTGGCACTTTAAGTACATTTTGATGCCAATACTTTTGTACTTTTACTCAAGTACATTTTGAATTCCGGACTGTTACTTGTAAGGGTGCCCTCACACCAAAACACCTAGAGTGGAATCCGCCAATGCATTTCAATGAGAATGGAGCGTTTTTTGCCAGTAGAGGATTTCTGCAAAAAACGCTCCATTCTCATTGAAATGCACTGGCGGATACAACTCTAGGTATTTTGGTGTGAGGGCACCCTAACAGAGTACTTCTACATTGCCGTATTGATACTTTTAGTATAAAATGTGAGTACTTTTTCCACCACTGTTTAAAAGATAATCATAATAATATCTCAAATGTATACGCCGCTTATCTAAGTACCCAAAGACGCTTCACACGGGAGGGAAGAAGAAAAACAACACAAGAACAACTTTATTAGTATAAAACAGGAACAAATGGCAAAGAAATAAAAAGATCACGTCTATCTTGCAGTGCACCGGCTTTGGTGCCATGGCATAGGTCCGAAGGTTCATTAGTCCGAGGGTTCATTAGTCCGAAAGTGTTAAGAATACTATGCCTAACCCTTACAGTACCTTAACCCTAACTCTAACCTCAGTAACCCTAACTAAATTCGGACTAATGAACCTTCGGACTAATGAACCTTTGGACTTATGGGCCTTGACCTGAACCCGCCAAACTTACAAAGTGCCTCCATTGTTGAGCGAGTTGGAGCTGGGCCTCGCCTGGGGCAGGGCGGGCTGGGGGAGGTGAATGGGTGGCTGGATGAATTTGGAGTGGGACTTGGATTGGAGGATGCTGGGAGGCTCCACGCTGTTTAGCATCATGGGCAGGTCTTTCTCCTGCATGTGAGTCAGAGGCAGCAATGGCTTAAACAGAGCCTGGACCTTGCTCTGTGGAGAAGAGACGGAACATGGCAACATGCTGAAGACATTCGAGGAGGCAGCAAGCAAAAGAATATTGTTGAACCCACCGCGGTCTCACAGGGCTTTTTGCACGATGGCAGCCGACCTGTGGAGGCCCGCGGGCCACAATATTCGCTGTTGTTCTTCTTTTCTGTGCAGCCATGCAAGTGGCGTTGTCTGTGTATAGCAGTGTTTCTCAAACTTTCAAATTCCGAGGTCTCCTCTTAAAGGACAACTTTAGTTTTTTGCAACAAGGGTTCATATTTTAGATATTTGAAATTAAAGAATATAAAAGATGAGTGTTCAAATTGTTTCATTTCTATATTTCTATTGTTTTAGAGATTCTTATTTCAGTGGTTGGGGGCATGCGTACAAGTGGCTAAATATGTCATTTTACACAGAATAAGCCCATTCCCAAGATACAACGCAACCTTTCATGGTTGGGTGTGACTTATGGGGGCTAGAAGTGTTACTGTAAATACCAATAAAGAAACTGCTGGCTTATTGTGTCTAAAAAGACAAAGTGGCTAAAACATATTTAGCCCCACATTTTAGCACGGTAAACGCGTTAAAACAATAGAACGAAGCAAATGAAAACATTTTAACATTCACTTTTTCTTTTCTTTAATTACAACCTAAAATATGAACCCTTGTTGTAAAAAACCAAAGTTGTCCTTTAACTCTGACAGTGTACAAATGGAACCAAATGAACCCTAACGGGTTCATTTGGTTCCATTTGTACACTGTCAGAGTTACAGACTTGTATGGGTCAATTTAGAGCCCTCTAAAGGAACCAACAGAGTCCCTGGAATCCACTTTGAGAACCACTGGTGTATAGTGTTGTGTGCGGTAATCGAGCGGATTTCACGTGCACGTTTGGGTACATGTATTTGCCGAGCATACAGGTTGCAAAGCCAGAGTGAAAAAACTGACCGACATTTTGGCCAGTTGGGACAAAAAACAAATTTGAACTCAAGTCTCCATGGCATGAGTAGTCTGGGATCACTTCACTTTTCGAGGTTTGATCCGGTCGGGAGAGGAAACCACTTTACGTCATGTTGTGGTACTCAAAGGACTACAATTTGCCGGAACTATCAAACCGGATTCAGTTTTAACCCAAAATAATTCCCCTGCGCTCAAGGACATACTTTTAGGGCCTACCTAATAAACTCCTTGATGCAGAGTAGTTTTGCTTTTGAAAACTGGCAACTGGCAAGACTACACTAGGCTACTCAAGCATTTTAATAGGGATTGGGGAAACAAATGGAGGGAACCAAATCAAAGCGACGCCGCTTCTTCTAGTGGTTTCCGCGCTTTAGGCGGAAACCAAACGGCCTGTAGTGAACGAACACAGAAAGCCTGGTGGGCGAGGTTATGGCATGAGTAATCAATAGAAAAAAAGGCATTTTGGGGGTGGACTACTCCTTTAAAACCTGAGTTATACAGTACTTAGTTGTGTGTGGATGTCGCACACCCAAAATAGCCTCTCCGCAAGCTCACAACACATTGCGCCGTGACACGCCGTGAGCATGTAGACCAGCTAGTTTTGGTGTGGACATTAACGAAAAAGTTGACTTCATTACAGAAGTCGACTCCCACCAGAGAAAGTCGAAAGTCGAAGTAAAAAAAAAATAATACTTTCTATTGTGAAAATAGCAGATCTACATGCTCACAACGCCTCGCATCGCGAGGCATTGTGAGCATGTAGATCTGCTATTTTCACAATTTCTGCTTCTATATATTTGACAATTTGGACAATGTTTAATTTACCATTTTAGAGGTATTAAAAAGTCCTTAAATTGTCAGTTTAGAAACGTGCAGATAGCCTCTATACAGTTGAGTGAGAAAACAATGTTTCACATTAAGTTAATCATCTGGGGACCCCCCAAAATAATTGGGGGGTCGTGTGTGATGTGATGACGTCATCAAACGATAAAGTCGACTTCAACTCAACTTTTTACTGAGTCGAGTCGACTTGCAAAAATCACAAGTCGTTAATGCCCTAAAAAACGCGAGCAGCCTATATGTAAATCACGTTCTAGCTCCTGCATTCATGCATACAGCAATGCTGTTTCCATACGTTTGTGCATAAAAGTGCGCAGATGTAACCGTGCAGGTTTCCATATTGTCTCGAGAACTCGTACATGCGCATTTCTGTGCGTGTGCATGCGCTGTGTCCTGTGTGTGTGTGTGTGTGTGTGTGTGTGTGTGTGTGTGTGTGTGTGTGTGTGTGTGTGTGTGTGTGTGTGTGTGTGTGTGAGCGTATGTGAGAGTGTGTGAGTGTGAGTGTGTGTGTGTGTGTGTGTGTGTGTGTGTGTGTGTGTGTGTGTGTGTGTGTGTGTGTGTGTGTGTGTGTGTGTTGCTCGCAGTGCACGCACGTGTACACAATGCAGTGTGTGCTCGCATGCAAAGCTGTGTGCTCTATACCTGAGAGCCGGTGCCGCTGCTCTGCTGCTGCTGCTGCTGCAGCCTGCGGGCTCGGTTCTGCTTGTAGTAGTCAAAGATCATCAAGGCCGCGTAGACCTTCCCCACCGTCAGCTCGTTGTCTGAGAGCAGAATGAAGAGAGGGGAGGACAGCCGATGGAGGGGAGAGGAGAGGAGAGTGGAAAAGCAGAGGAGGAATTGAATACTTTATTAGCAGGATTGTTAACGGTATGGGTAGTAGGGAGAGTGTTTTTTGCAGGTCTTTCAGTCCAAGTCGGCACCGCGGAGAGGAGAACAGACAGAGAATACCCTTTATCACGATTTCACTCAATTCAAATGTATCTATATCATCCACAGTTCCACACACGTAGGCTATGTTTATAATAAATAGCCTACCTTGTGTCAGTTAAGTTATATAGCTATCACCAGCCAGGTAAAGGATACGATTTGAAATGCAAGTGAGACTGACGAAAAACACACGCCACAAGTCGCCTCCTTCTCGAATGTGGTGATTAATCAATAACCAACTGGATTTAATATCGCCCGTCTTATTAAAAAATACAATGCCATAGAAGGCGTCTTTTGTAACCTTGAAGGCAGCTCTCCATCAAGCCGAGGCTCACGTTGCAGCAGGCATTTGTGTTGGGGACACTTGTGGCAAAGCAAAGGAGAAAGTGTTTCGGAAGCAAAATAGCAAAATACTTTTTTTATTTTGGCGGCTGACTCTGATTGACGACCCTGAGCGGAGCGTGGAGCGAGTGCGGAGCGACAAATGCGCGAATCAAGGTGAGTGACGGAGCTGAGCGGCCCGTTGGCCGACCAGAGTGACTAGCGAGCGGGACAAGGAGACCTCTGGAGCGCGGAGCGGCTTTCGTTCCCGCTCCGCTCTGCTCGCATGCCCTGACAGAGAAACCTAACCTAACCTAACCTTAACCCTAACCCTAACCTCAGTAAAACTAACCCTGGTGAATGCTAACCTGGTGAAATGCTAACCCGCGAGGCGCTGTGAGCTTGTAGATCTGCTATTTTTGGCTAAAGTTCTCCGAATTTGGACGCGGAGGGTTCAAAAGTGGTTAGTATAAAAAGAAGAAAACATTTTTTCTATCACACAAAGATTTGGAGAACCCCCTGTAGTAACTCTGAGGACCACCAAGGTGATCCCGGACCCCCTGTTGTAGACTCTTTGGCCTACAAGCTCACAACGTGTTGCGTTGTGAGCCTGTAGATCGTCTATTTTCGGCAAAGATGTTAGATGTTGAGGGAGAAAGGCAGGAGGCCGAGTACAGACCAAGCCCCCAGAACACAGGGCTAGATTTGAAGCAACCCCGATGGTGGCCAAAGTTGGAACTGCAGCCTAAACGCGCATTTTGGCCCCGCCCCCTCCACTCCAGACTGAGCGGAGAGCAGCGTGACGTCATTTCCAGGTGCATTCTGGGGGCTTGGCCCCACTAGGTAGTGGCCAATTTCCCCCAGAATGCACCTGGATTAGCTACATGCTAGCACGTAGCCGTTGCTTCAAAACGCCACTGAGCACTTGCATTGAAATGATAGTGGGGGCGGGGCTCGTCCGCTCTCTATTTTATATATACTCTATGGTACAGACACCTGAGGGACTTCAGTCAATAATGTATTAATAGTTAAGGATAGAGAAGAGAGGAGAGAAGACAAGGATATAAGGAGGGGAGATTAAAAAACAGAGAGAGAAAGAGAGGTAATTTTGCTGACTCATTCATGGCTCAATTCATCTCTATTTGCGACTCTTAAGTCTCCCCCGAGATTTTCGCCCACAAGGAAGGAAACCGTACATCCAAACCGTTTAATGTATTTATGGCCCATAATTAAAATTGATTTTCAAGGAAAACAAATGAAACGGTAGAACATGCAACGTTGCCTGGAAATGCCACCGACTAATGAGGTGCTAATAGTTTATACAGTCAAACGGTGGTACACAAGTCCCACCACAAGGTGGCAGTGAAGGCACGGCTCATGACTGTGTTTGAATGCATTGCATGAGTCTTCTCAAATGCACTGCACAATGCGTGTGGAGGTACAAGTCACAGACACACAGACGATAATTAGAGAAAGACACAAGCACACAGGCGCACGCACTCGCACTCGCGCGCGCACGCACGCACGCACGCACACACACACACACACACACACACACGCATTTACAGCTGCATGCAGATTCCAAATCTTACACAGTATGTATAGGCCTATAGCGTGTGTGTGTGTGTGTGTGTGCGCGTGTGTGTGTGTGTGTGCGTGTTAAGGGAGCTGCTTACGTTTGTGTGGCGTGACCAGCAGGTCCATGGTCTTCGTGGAGAGACTCGGCCACACGGTGGACAGCTCCTTTTTCAGCTCAGCATCTGACAGTCGCTGGGCCACCATCCCTGTCAGGGACGTGCAGAGAATGTTAGAGAGGCAGGGGCTGACATTTCTAAAAAGGTTAGAAATATCGAAAATTTACGGTGCTTAATACCACAATAAACTAAGCATAATCAAGTCAATACTGGAGATGTGGCGTAACGGCATGGATTTCTACACAGAGAGGGGATTTGCAGATCGGCTATTTGTTCGTGCTTATTTATGTTTATATAGAGCAGTGGTTCTCAACCTGTGGGTCGAGACCCCCAGGGGGGTTCCCAGATGATTAACTTAATGTGAAACATTGTTTTTGTTTCCTTCTCCAATAAAATGGCAAATTAAACATTGGCCAAATATTAGAGGCAGACATTGTGAAAATATCAGATCTATATGCTCACAGTCACAACGCCCCGCAACGCGAGGCGTTGTGAGCATGTAGATCTGCTATTTTCACAATAGAAACGTGTTACACAAAATGCAATGCCTCAACTCTTAGTGCTCGTGGGGGAGGGGGGTCCCATGGGGGGTCCCACCCCAGTTAAAACATGATTATTTTGGGGGTCGCGGCCTGAAAAAGAACCAGTGATATAGACTATGCCATCTTTTAGGCTGTACAGTATATTTCATATAGGAAAGAGAGAGAGAGAGACTGGACCACCAGCTGTTCTGGGTTCATAACTGGATTTATGGCGTAGAACAAAACAAACGATCTTTCCTGCGGAGAGGAGTGAGGAAGAAGACCCTCATTTATACTGCAGAATGCACCTCGCAGGCACGCACGCACGCGCGCACGCACGCACGCACGCACGCACGCACGCACGCACGCACGCACGCACGCACGCACGCACGCACACACACACACACACACACACACACACACACACACACACACACACACACACACACACACACACACACACACACACACACACACACACACACACACACACAGCTTTATAATGAGCCCAAATGGGACCCATATTTACTCATTCCAGCCTCTAAAGAGAGAAGACAAAGAGGCAGCAGCTGGCTGCCTGGTTGGGAATAGCAGGGTGTTAAAGAGTGACATTTTGATAACATCTTTTCCTTTCTTCTTATTGTTGTTGTTTTTTTTTTGGTGGAAATTATTTCATTGTCTCCCCCCCCTTTTTAGTTCATTCAATTTAAAATGTCTTGATTGTTCTCATTAAAGTCTTGCCTGATGAAGCAGGGCTTTATTTGAAACTTGGAGATACAAGGTTTCTGCCCGACAGTGACGATATATTACATTAGTGTCAATTGGATGCAGTACAGCAGATTTCATGGTAAACCACCGCACAATCAAACTAAGGTACATCAATAAATCAATCAATCAATAAATCAATGTATACCCTTCCAGTTGGCCATCTGAAGTTTGGAGACCTTTGCTCCGAGTTTAATCGATGGTTTTTCACAATCGATTAATACAGTATATAGTCAATAGACTACACACAGAAGTAATTTCTCTATGGAGAATAACATTGGGTCATCTTAAAATCATCACAAATTGTGGTCCAAAAATAAACAAACCGTCTGTGCGATATTGTCGGGGAGGTGGCTCTGTATGGTTTATGATAGTCAGTCACTC
The DNA here is from genome assembly GCF_963921795.1 of Nannobrachium achirus. NCBI lineage: Eukaryota > Metazoa > Chordata > Actinopteri > Myctophiformes > Myctophidae > Nannobrachium > Nannobrachium achirus. Next base: position 18,947,885 of record NC_137832.1, read on the forward strand.
ATTATTTGATAAAGCCTGTTTCTAGCAAAAATGTAACTAATTCGGCGACAGTAACATTAGCCTTTTCTCACCATCAGTTGATTCTTCATAATCTTATGAGTCAAACCGCTTAGATCATTAGTTTATGTTTGGAACACAGTTCTTATAATTATGAAGTGATATGAAAAAAAGTCTAGGGGAATTCAGAATGGGGGGAAAAAACGTGAAGCAGGTAGGATGGGTAAATTACGTCAAACGTCACTGCTCTATTCGTTCGAATTTAGGCCTAGAATTATTGAATGCTTTAACCAGTGAAAAATAGCAGATATACAAGCTCACAGCGCGGCACTCGGTGCCAGTGCCGCGCTGTGAGCTTGTATATCTGCTAAGGCCCCGTTGTATATCTGCTAAGGCCCCGTTGTGAGCTTGGAGATCTGCTATTTTTGAAAAAGTCGTGAAAATGTGTGCAAATCTTTGAATACCGGTATGTATTTTTTCAATAATAGCAGATCTACAAGCTCGCAGCGAGTGAGCTTGTATACCTGCTATTTTTCAATAGTTAAAGCATAAAATAATAATACACTATAATGTGTACCCGTTCTAAATGGGTTAACCGCTGCGCCTCTAGTTCTCAGCTGGCATACGGTAGGTACACCTGTCAGTCTCTACCTGAGGCCAGCTTGATCTCCAGCGCAGTGCGGATCAGGGCCATCAGCGTGGAGGTGAAGTGGACCGTGTTGTCCTCAGCGATGGGCATGTTCATCTTCACTAGCCGCTGAGGAGAGGAAGACGGAGGGGCGGACCGAGGGCCGGGGGTTAGATCACTCGAGCAACACAGAGCACAGAGCAAAAAATAAATAAAAACAGCCCAATCCCAAATCCCAAGGCAAGGCAGAGAAATCAATCTGTGTACTGAAGGAATTGGAAAGTATTTATTCATCATCTTACTAGTACCAAATCTGTCATGTGACATGCACACAGTACATTAAAAATTATCAATCTACTGAGTTCATAACGCGTCATATTGCAACACGTTGTGAGCTTGTACATCTGCAATGTTCGCAATTTTTTGGAAAATATTTTCGCCCTATAATGACAAAATGCCCCAAAACAGGGACGCCAGGTTGAAAGTAGTCAGGGACGTGCTGGGCCCATGATTCAGCCCGGGTGGAAAGTCCAAAACCGTTTGTTTTGTATTTATCATTTTAAAAATGATTTAAACTAGTGAAAACAGCCGATCCACAAGCACACAACGCCTCGCACCGCGAGGCGTTGTGTGCTTGTAGATCTGCTGTTTTCACTACTTTTGTGCGACGGCCTTGTATGATGAAGCAGGGCTTTGCTTTCCGAAAAAATCTACAAATTTGAAACTTGGAGATACAAGGTTTCTGCCCGACAGTGACGATTTACTTTGTTGGCCGCCCAGCCCCCAAAATGGAAGACTTTTTTTTTTTTTTCTTTTTTCTAATGGCCGGCCTGGACCGGCCGGGAATGAACCGGCCGTTCGGGAGTTGTCCCGCTTTTCCCAATGGCCAGCACGTCCCTGAAAGTAGTCAACCTGGCTTAATCGAAATTAAAGCTGTATTTTGGCTAAATAGGTGGAAAACTATCAACATTCTTGGACAGCACACAAAAAGCTTTCCTGGAGAAAGGAAGAGACAGAGAGAGACAAACTAGACATTCACATTCACCGCTAGAGGCTACAGTGTGCACTATATGCTGCAAGTCAAGAAGTACACCGATGCAAGACTGACATTGATCGAAAAAAAGGTGAGAGAAGAAAGGCGTGTACGCAAAACCATGGAGGTGCCTCAACAATCGAGAGGAGCTCGACTCTGTGGTTGCCATTCCTAGCAAATATGATCATCATGGGCTTGGGTTTGGGAGAACCTAAAGTGCAATTAAACCTTGGTGGAGGTTTGGGTTGTGCAGTTAGCTGGTTACATTTTAGGGATGGGAAGATACGCAATATTATCGTTTATCGTGATTAAAAACACACTCACGATAATCGTATCGTGGAGATTTGATTTATCGTGATATCGTCCTCCGTCATGCACCGGGATCAATTCAGCTTTGATTTGCCGAGCTGCATATCCGGTACCACTTAAACCCTCTATTAAATTGGTAAAAGGTACTTGTAATATACCTACTTGATACAGTCTATTTTTCACCCTATCAAATGTCTTTGCCAAAAAATAGCCGATCTACAAGCTCACAACGTGTCACGTAGATCTGCTATTTTTTGGCAAATGTTCCGCCCCAGGATAATGGATTTTGATTATCACGATAATATCGTAAATCGCGATTTCTTTTGTCACAATAATCGTGATATGACATTTTCATACCGTCCCATCCCTGGTTACATATTGCCCTGATGCAACTCCAAATATTGGCTGCGTATACAGTATTCAGTAGTTGCTCCGTTGGTTATAAATTGATAATCAAAAATGGTCTCTCCATTGACATTACATTGCATGGTAAAATAGGTCCCAGAATCACACTTCTAGCACACAAACAGCACAATCAAAGTGGATTCTGTCATTGTGTAACATTACAAAATCCAGCTCATTTAAATGTTTTGCTCCCGCCTATATCGGCGGATCTGGATCTGGACCTTTTTCCTAATTCAAACAGTAAAATTAACATGAATGAGTTGACATTTTAATTTAAAACACAATACTGGGTTTTCTAATGTTCTACCATGGCAGAATCAACCTGTCTGCATTAGTTTGTGCGCTGAAACAATGATTTTTGAGACCTGGTTTACCGTGCAATGTACAGTTAATGGCAAGACAAATTTTCAATGGAAAATGTACCCCATTGATTCCGGATTGGGGACCCATCCGGAATCAATGGGGGTACATTTAATACAATCACATTTTTGTCTTAGGAATGCGACAAATACAAAGAAAATATATTGAACTCTCTCTATGGCGTGAGTAATCAAAAGAAAAAAAGTCATTTGGGGGGTGAACTACTCCTTTCACTAGAAAGCATCGCAGTGGGCGTAGTTTACTGGTCCCACTAAAAAATCTCCAGATCATTTTCCTCATAGACTTTCACGAAAATATTTATAACAATTATGTTAAGCCTAGAACCAAGCCATCCAGGATTGCAGTGAATCATGACCATACAACCTTTGTTTCTATAAAAGAACATTTTGAAAATCGATTAACAAAAGTTAGTTATTAAATGTAGTATATCAAATAATGTATTTGCTATACTTGCTATAAATATCTTTGTAAAAGTCTATGGGGGAAAAATGGATGGGAGATTTTTTTAGTGGGACCCACTAAAAAAATCTCCCATCCATTTTTCCCCCATAGACTTTTACAAAGATATTTATAGCAAGTATAGCAAATACATGATTATTATTATACATTATACAGCACAACCCAAACCTCTACCAACGTGCAATTGTGCCTTAAAGTCACACTGTACGTCTATGGTAGCAGCTATCAATGAGGACAATCGTTTCCATTCCACCAAACCTGTGCAGCTTTAGCAAGAGGACTTGGTACGTAGTATAGCTCTAATGGTGCCACTACTGTACATCCATTACTTGGGCGCTGTGTGTTTGTTGCTGTAGAGTTGAGCTCCCCAGAACACAAAAAGCATTCACCTACATGTACTATCAGTGGCAGTGCAAAAGTAAGACAGACCCAGGTCAGAATGAGACAGGGAGGGAGATGCTGAGATGCACACACACACACACACACACACACACACACACACGCACACACGCACACACACACACACACACGCACACACGCACGCACGCACGCACGCACGCACGCACGCACGCACGCACACGCGCGCACACATAGTACATACCGGTACAAACGTACGCATACTGTGCTGTAGATGCACACACAAACAGGCTCACTCACTCAAGCAGGTTCATTTAATGTTCTGTAGGCGCACACATGCACGAGCCCACTCAAGTAAACACGCACGTGCACGCACGCACGTACGCACGCACACACACACACACACGCACACACACACACACACACACGCACACACACACACAGTCAAAGCCTCGATGAATGGACAGAGATGACAGAAAAGATGGAAAGAAATGGGATACAGCAAAGACAGACTCACACGAGTATAAAAGCGTATGTGTAAATCTCCCACAAATAAAGCAACAGAAGCCACGCACGCGTGTGCACGCACGCGCGCGCACGCACACACACACACACACACACACACACACACACACACACACACACACACACACACACTGCTCCACAGACTAAAACTCTGCCTAGATCTTCAAACTATTCAAGGGATGTAATAGGAGAAGGGAACAGAATCTCTTCGTGGAGGAGGTGTTATGCTATACTCAAGTCATTATTATTATTATAATATCGTCACTGTCGGGCAGAAACCTCGTATCTCCAAGTTTCACGTTTTTAAGTTTTTTCACCAAGTGAAGCCCTGCTTCGTCATGCAAGACTGTCGCACCAAAGTTGTGAAAACAGCCGATCTACAAGCACACAACGCCTCGCGGTGCGAGGCGTTGTGTGCTTGTAGATCTGCTGTTTTCACTAGTTTAGTTCATTTTTAAAACAATAAATACAAAACGAAAGGTCTTGGACATACAAGGTTTTCACCCGACAACGACGATATAAGAAACAGGAGTAGGCCTAGGTCAGGGTGTTCATAACTTAAATAACAATGCATGGCTGGCGTGTTTAGTGCTTTCTGCTAAGACTCTGACAGTTATTTGGGGGGCTAATTGTCGCAAAACAGGTCAGTGTAGTTTTTCTGACAACTGACTGTATGTTCTTGCTTAAAGGACAACTTTAGTTTTTTTACAACAAGGGTTCATATTTTAGATAGTCATTAGAGAAAAGAAAAGATGAGTGTTAAAATGTTTTCATTTACTTCTTTTTAGTGATTTCACCGATTTTGATTTGCATGCATGCCCCCAGGTTGGGGGCATGCATGCAAGTGGCTAAATATGTCTTTTTAGACACCATGAGCCCATTCCCAAGATGCACCGCAATCCTTCATGGGCAGATGTGACTTATGGGGTCTGGTATAAATAGTAACAAAGCAATTGCCGGCTTATTGTGTCTAAAAAGACATATTTAACCACTTGTACGCATGCCCCCACCCACTGAAATCAAAGTTCTAAAATCCCTAAAACAATAGAAAGCAGTAAATGAAAACATTTTAACACTCATCTTTTCTTTTTTCTAATCTAAAATATGAACCCTTGTAAAAAAAAAACAAAGTTGTCCTTTAACACTATGATATAACATTACTTAAAGGTATGCTTATGCTTATTAATGGTACGGTTAAGTTGCTTAGCTTAGGTTCATATTGGACATTGCCCCACACTGGCGGCTTGGCTACGCTTAGCTAGCTTGCTCTTGAAATCAAGCAGCGTCGAGAAGGAAGAGGCAAGGGGGAGGAGGTCGAGGGGGAGGAGCTACACCAAAAATATCCCAGAGCACTTTAGCAAATCAAATCCAAGAACACGGAAAGGGAACGACTGCAGAGCACAGACACTGGCTGGAGGTTAAGCCAATGGGAAGGGGTTGCCGAGTAGGGATGGGACGAGACGCGATATTATCGTTTATCGTGATAAAAAACACTCACGATAATCGCATTGTGGAGATTTAATTTAACGTGATATCGTCCTCCCGTCATGCACTGGGATCAATTCCCACCTTTTATTTGCCGAGCTGCATATCCGGTACCACTTAATCCTCTATTGGCAAAAGGTTCTTATAATATATGTACAGTGATACAGTTTTTTCACTCTCTAATCAAATGTCTTTGCCATCCGATCTACAAGCTCGCAACACGTCGCGTCGCGAGCTTGTAGATCTGCAATTTTTTTGGCATATGTTCCGCCCCAGGATGACGGATTTCGATTATCGCGATAATATCGTAAATCGCGATTTCTTTTGTCACAATATTCGTGATATGAATTGTTCATATCGTCCCATCGCTATCGTCGAGCGGAGGAGAAAGAAGGCAGGGGGGGGAGAAGGGGGGGGGGGGGGGTAGGGAGGTGGGTGGGGGGCATCTATACCTTGTAGGCGACTCTCGGCGGGCATTTCTTTCCCAAACCTAAGGGTGGGGACATGTGGAGCAGCATCTGATACATATCGAGGTACTTGATACGGCCACTTTACAAAGAAGATAGAGAAATCATAAAAGGAAAAGGAAAAAACAACCCAAGACGAGAGAAGGATGGGGGGGGGGGGGGGGGGAGTTGGAGAGAGGGGACGACAGTAACAGAAAGGGGAGAAAAATCAACAGAAGGATGATGACAAAGCATAAATAAATAAAATAAAAACAATACGATATGAACAAACAAACAAACAAACAAGAAATCTTTTGTTATTTTTAGATTTCCTGGAAAGAAGTGAGATGAACAAACAAACGGATGCCATCCTCGGCCCGCCGCAGCCCCAGGGGCGCGGGGATGATGCATCGCTATGGTGACGCTCAGGATTCCTGAGAGGAGAGAGACACGATGGGGGTGGCACAGAGAAGAGTGAGTTCTGTTGAGAGGAGGGGGTTATGGGTATGTTTTGAGAGAGAGGGGAGGGACTGGTGTGGGATGGGAGCGTTGACCGAACGCACAGGAACGATGAGGTGATCAGAGAATGGCAGCATGGTAACTGTCGGGGGATGTCTGCTTTCGGCATGCTTTGCAGACATCCCACTGGTGTCCGGTGCCAGGTGCAACGGAGACAAAGCTTTCAACGCCAGCCCCCTTTTTAAAGCTTTTCTTTTCTTTTCTTTACGTAGCCTTCCTTTCTTTGACATTAGCATGCTCCGGAAGGGGAAAGGGAACCGAAAAAAGCATGCCCCGTGAGGCCAGTTGATCCCATTCAGATGGTTTCAAGCCGTGGTGTAAAGTAAATAAGTACAGTGGGTTACTATGAGATCCGTCAGCATAGGTGTCTGTGGGTACCTCTGGCCACCCACCGTTCATTTACTCAAGTACTGTACCTACCGGTAAGTACACTTTTGAGGCATTTGTACTTTACTCAAGTGTTTCCAAATATTCAAAATATTTCACACACATTTTTTTTTTTTTTTTTTACTTTAGTTACTAGTTACTTTGCAGATATAAATTAAAATATTATAAAACATACCTGGACCACTGTAGCCCTATTTTATAGCGCGACTATTTGAACATAGCCGATCTACAAGCTCACAACGTGTTGCATCGCGACGCATTGTGAGCTTGTTGATCTGCTATTTTCAAACATTTTTGTACTTTTACTTTTGGTACTTTAAGTGCATTTTTACTCAAGTAAATTTCGAATTCTGGACTTTTAATTGTAATAGAGTGTTTCCACATTGCAGCATTGATACTTTCACTCAAGTAACACATTGAGTACTTTTTTCCACCACTGGTTTCAAGATCTGAATGTAACGATCGTTTGACTTTTTTTGCATCGTCCCGATGACTTATAAGGGGGGGGGGGGGGGGGTGGTGGGGGGGAGGTACTGAGCAGAATATTTTCTGTCATGTCAGGTCTGTCACAATTCTGTCAGGGCTGTCACAATTATTACATAATCGTCTAATCGCAATTATTTGACATAATCGCAATTACTTGACATAATCGCAATTACTTGACATAATCGCAATTATTTGACATAATCGCAATTATTTTGTGATAATCGTCATAATCGTTTACATGTTGAAAAATGTTTACATAATGTTCAAACATTTAAAAAATAGTGGAAATCGCAGATCTACAAGCTCACAACCCGTCGCGATGCGACGCGTTGTGAGCTTGTAGATCGGCAATTTCCACCATCAATGTTCTTTTTAAAGCGTAAAGTTGTCAAATATGTCCTTCATTTCTTAGCATATTTAGGTTATGTGTCATATCTGTCATTTGCAACTTCAAAGCCTACATGCCAAACAGAAATGTAATTGTCAACGACAAAAACACAATTAAATTGTTAACCGCAATTAATTGAGTGACAATTAATCGTCCTGTAAAATGTCATAATCGTGACAGCCCTAAAGATGGGTGCAGAAAGTAGGCGTTGGCAGGGCGACACGGCGCGGCGGGGCAGCCACACCGTTGGCTTTGAAAGCTTTGTTTCCACTCTGGCCGTTGGGTAACCAAAAAGCCAATCAGTCTGGAAAGGGGGCGGGTGCTATAGTGTAGGCGAGTTCTTTGGTTGCACAGCCATTCAAGTCAAAAAGAAAAAAGAAAAAAAAGGTCTCTTGGCATAGAGAGGTACACAAAGCACCCTAAAGAAGTGACGGAGTGTGTCTGGTGGGGTTGCAAACCTTGTAGGCTACCCTATTAGGGCAGTTCTTCCCTAAGCCAAGGGGGGGCGAGATAACGCGTAACAAATTGTACATATCCTTATAGGAAAGCCGTCCACTGTGAAGAAGAACAAGCAGATACATAAACACAAAACACACGTTCAGGACAGCTTCAAGAGAGAAAATAATGCATCATTAGTGTGTGTGTGTGTGTGTGTGGGTGGGTGTTTGGGGGTGTGTGTGTGTGTGGGGGGGGGGGGGGGCTGACTGCAAATCGACATTGTGAATTGTACCGTCATGAAACTGTACCTTGTTCTATGCAAACTTCTAATAAAGTCTTCAATCAATCAATCAATCAATCAATCAATCAATCAATCAATTAACCGTCCCGAGACAGGAGTTCAGAGAGGGACACCGAGGTTGTCTACTCCCCCAACTCATAATTTCTTTTCTTTTTTATAATTTTTATCCCACAATTTTGTAACCCATTTTTTCACCCAGTGCCAATTGCCTAAGCTGTAATCCTGGGCTCTGCTACTCCCTCTGCCGCACCTGGGGAGACAATGGACTGACTTCATGCTTCCTTCAGTGCAAGAGTAGTCCAAGTTGCTTCTTTTCACCTGACAGGGGGGATTTCCCCGGTTTGGACGTAGCGTGTGGAAGGTACACGTTATTCCAACCAGTTCCTTTCCCCTCCATCAGGCGCCCCGGCTGGCCAGGCGGAGGCATTATAGAGACCAGGATTACTGCATGTTTTTGTGAGGGTATCTACCCTAGGAGACACGGGGAGAACATGCAAACGCCACACAGAAAGGCCCTTTCGCCAACCCCACCTAGGGTGTGGGCAGCTGATGACGCGGAGGAGAGAACACGCCCCCAGCGCCCACATCGGCTCTACCGACTGCGCGCCACAGTGCCCCCCAACTCATAATTTCTATGGTAATGTGATGTCTGACTGGGTGATGGTGAGAGGGGGCCGGGGTTTACAAAACCCAGGACAGGAAAACAGGAAAACTCGACCTGAAATAAACTCGACCTCATTCGCACGACCGCGCGTTTCCCAACGAGTCTGTGGCCTTAAGCTAGATGCAGACTAGAACATCCCTGGAACAAAATATTTAGCGATGGGGGTCCGTGGCCAAATACATATCATTCTGGGGGTCCTTGACAAAGTTTGAGAAACACTGATAGCAACATACATTTTTTTTAACTCATTCCCTGCCAGGCCCGATAGTCCCGAGATTATTCCAATGTCTTTCCCCGCCAGGCCCGATAGTCCCGAGAATTAAAAAAAAAAAAAAAAAAAAAAAAAAAAAAATTCAATTTTTTTTTTTTTTTTTTTTTTAATTTTGACCCCAAAAAATGGAGTAGGCATGATAGCAATCGCGAAATTTCATGTTTAACCCCCATAGCAACCCCATCTTTCAAGCATGGCAGCCATTTTGGCAGCCATCTTTGTTAAACATAGTGGCTGTTATCTCAGGAATGCCTGAACGGATTTCCATTCGGATTTTTTTGTTTGAAAGCTGTGAGCAAGGTGGACACACGTGGTGCATTATCTAGGCATGGGTGTGCATGATCCGTGCACTATGAATTACATGGAAGTCTATGGAGACGAATGGCAGGTGGGAGTACGGAGGTATGTTAAAATGGCGGTCAATGTGTTAAGGACCCCCAAAATGTGTTTTGGCTGCGGACCCCCATCTCAAATTATTTTTTGCAAAATGCATCATATGACCAGTTGTAGCATGCTGAAATACTAAAATATCTAAAAACACAGATTGAACACAAAAGAATAACTGTGTTGCGCGTGTCCCAAACAACAAAAAAATACATTCTGGTTGAAGGGGTCCTTTAAGGGGTCCTTTAACCCATTTACGCAATATTTTATGCTTTAAATATAAAGAAATAGCAGATATACAAGCTCACTGCGCGGCACCGAGTGCCGTGCTGCGAGCTTGTAGATCTGCTATTTTTGAAAAATCGTGAAAATTAGAATTTTGACCCGATTCTATAAGTGTCTTTTGAATCCTTTAAGATTTTTGGAAAAAAAACTATGTTTCTATGTCAGCAATCTGGCCAGCCATCGTCAACGAAAAGGTCCTTTTCACTTAACTGGAGCTCAGTTAGTCTGTTCTTGAGAGACTACTATGTCAGTGGTTCTCAAACCTTTTCATGTGAAGGACCCCCAAAATGATATGTATTTGGCTACGGACCCCCATTTCAAAATATCTAGTTCCAGGGACCACCCAGAAGCAAAATTTGAGTTACAAACGTTCGCTTTGAAAATACATTATATATTCAAAGATTTGCACACATTTTCACGACTTTTTCCAAAAATAGCAGATCTACAAGCTCGCAGCGCGGCACTCGGTGCCGCGCTGTGAGCTTGTATATCTGCTATTTTTCACTGGTTAAAGCATTCAATCATTTCTAGGCCTAAATGGGTTAAGGCCACTGACTCGTTGGGGAACACGCGGTCGCACGAACGAGGTCGAGCTTGTTTTAGGACGGGGTTTCCTGTATTTCGTGGAGGGGGGGGGGACACATACCACGCTGCAGGGTCGTACTCAGCCCAAACCCGGATGAACTCGTCCAGGTGATGAGGTCCCAGGATGGAGGAGTCTCTGGTCAGGTACTCAAAGTTATCCATGATGACGGCCACAAACAGGTTCAGCATCTGGAGACAGAGAACGTGTGATGAGCTAGGGCATTAACGACTTGTGATTTTTTGCAAGTCGACTCGACTCAGTAAAAAGTTGAGTTGAAGTCGACTTTATCGTTTGATGACGTCATCACATCACACACGACCCCCCAATTATTTTGTGCAACATTGTTTTCTCACTTAACTGTAAACAAACCAACATAAAGTTTTAAGTGTATATAGAGGGTATCTTCACATTTCTAAAGTGCCAATTTAAGGACTTTTTAATACCTCTAAAATGGCAAATTAAACATGGTCCAAATTGTCAAATATATAGAGGCAGTAAGAGGCAGTGAAAATAGCTGATCTACATGCTCACAACGCCTCGCATCGCGAGGCGTTGTGAGCATGTAGATCTGCTATTTTCACAATAGAACGTTTTTTTTTTTTTTTTCTTTCAACTTCGAGTTTCGACTTTCTCTGGTGGGAGTCAACTTGTGTAATGAACTTGTCGACTCTTTCGTTAATGCCCTAATATGAGCACACATCTGGCTCAGAAAAGGGGTTAGGCTTTTTATTTTTATTTTTCTTACCAGACAACCTCTTCTGACGCATGCTGTCAGAGATAGATTTAGCTAGTTGCCAGAGGTGGAAAAAGTACTCACGTTTTGTACTTAAAGGAGCTATAGTCAACTTTTTCTTGAAAAACGGATGCTAAAATAAAAATAATGTTTCGAAAATATTTTATAAAATAATAAGCTTCACACATGTGTTTCTATTCAAAAATGACCGCAAAAAGCGTAAAATAATGATAAAATAATCATTTTGGCCATTGTCAGACCGACACTTTGTTTACATTCTAGTCTATTCTTTGATAGTGTTAGACTAGGATGTAAACAAAGCGTCGGCCCGACAATGGCCAAAATGATTATTTTATCATTATTTTACGCTTTTTGTGGTCATTTTTTAATTGAAACATATATGAAGCTTATTTTTTTATACAATATTTTAGAAGCATTTTTATTTTAGCATCCATTTTTCAAGAAAAAGTTGACTATAGCTCCTTTAAGTAAAAGTATCAATGCTGCACTGTAGATGTACTCCCTTACAAGTGAACGTCCAGAATTCAAAATGTACGTGAGTAAAAGTATGACAGTATTGGCATCAAAACGTACTTAAAGTACCAAACGTAAAAGTACAAAATGTTTGAAAATAGCAGACACAAGCTCACAACACAAGCTTGTAGATCAGCTATTTTCAAATAGCCAAGGTATAAAATAGGGCTAAAGTGGGTTAATGTGTGTTTTATAATATTATAATCTACACCTGCAAAGTAACTAATAACTAAAGTTTTCAAATACATGTAGTCTAGTAAAAGTACAATATTTGAATCCAAGATGTAGAGGAGTAGAAGTAAAAGTATTGGAAATTGGAAATACTCAAGTAAAGTATAAATACCTCAAAAGTGTACTTAAGTAAAGTACTTAAGTAGATGTACTTACTGTAGTTACTTTACACCACTGCTAATTGCTCCTCTGGGACAAAGTTTTTTGTTTAGTTTCTTTTTTGTTTAAATTGAACATCAACCATCTCTGAATCCCAATTTAATTGGTAGTTTGGATCATTTAGCTTCTATACTTCTGTACTTTCTTTTTTAGCATGGACTTCGAAATATCATTTCACACAGTTCTGGTATGTATTCGACATCTATTAAATGTTATTATCACAGCCAGCGCAAAGATGGTGTGACCGCTTGAATGACATAAACCAGTGTTTCTCAAAGTGGATTCCAGGGACTCTGTGGGTTCCTTTGCGGGGGTCTAAATTGACCCATACAAGTCTGTAACTCTGAAATGTAAAAGTTTGAGAAACACTGACATAAACGCAGCCACGCAAGCAACGCAGGTTGATTCAGGGAACTGGGCTGCATCTCAGGTCCCGATGCTGCGCTCAAACTGCCAGCTACAAAGATACAGGCATTTTCAACTGGAGCCAGCGACAGATACAGATACATACATTCAGCATTTGTAGCTGCGACAAAAGCTATAATAGCTACAAAGAAAGTTGAGCTGGTTTCAACTTCAGCTACAAAGAGACAAAGCTACAAATGCGCAGCGTAGCTTTGTATCGTTGTATCTTTCGTATCTGCTAGTGTGAGCGCAGCATTAACCTTCTCTGTCCTACCTCCTCTATCCTCACTCAAACTGGGACTAGACGTCGGTCCGCCATTTTGCCACTTGTGTCAAATGATTTAATCTAAGGACCTGAGACGTAGGCTCAGCTGATTGATCAGCTGCAGCAGACATCACAGGTTCAACCCTATTCCTTGAGCTTTTGGGCTTGTGGGCCCCCGACTATAGTGAGCTTGCTCTCTCTCTCTCTCTGCTCTCATGCTGCTTATCATCTGTGTGCTATGAGAGTCAGATCCCACCTGTTTAGATCTGTCCAATTATGATTGCGCAGCAGCGGCGAGCCATGAAAGCAGCCAAACTGAAAACTATTGCCCTTAGTCTGCTGGGTACAAAGCGTCCACAGCGTTTGTACCTAGCAGATTCAAAAAAGCTGTATGTATGGGAAAAGGACTTGTTTTTAATACTCGGCAGCAGTTACAGTATGTGGAATGGGTTACCTGCAGGCAACAGTCCTCCATATAGAGCTGGCTGAATAGCAGCTGGACCTAACCAGCAATTAGTTGAGTTGGAACAGGTTCCATTTACAGTACCCAGGTTTTTACCTTTACTTGAAATTGTATGAATGTATTTTATTGATTTCACTTCTCTATATGTCTCTGTTACAGCAGTGGTTCTCAACCTGTGGGTCAGGACCCCCCTCAATGAAAGAGGGGTCGTCTTTTATTGAGGGGTGTTACTGGAGAAAATGTATAAGAAGCCCTTATATAAAATGACCCTCCCTCTCAATTGGGGGAAAAGTCAATAACCCTCCCCAAGCATTAAAAAATAAAAGATTGACCATCCCCTACAACATGACATTTACCACAGTAAAATGATGCCTAAAACCCAAACGTATAGTTATTCCTAACCTGGCGAGGTCAGAACAGAGAAGTTGTTTTTTTTACTGTTATTATTAGGGTTTTTTAGGGTTTAAAACAAGGTTAAAGAGGGTATCTGCACATTTCTAAAATGACAAATGAAGGACTTTTTAATACCTCTAAAATGTCAAATTAAACACTGGCCAAATTGTCAAATATTAAGAGGCAGAAATTGTGAAAATAGCAGATCCACATGCTCACAACGCCTCGCAACGCGAGGCGTTGTGAGCATGTGGATCTGCTATTTTCACAAAAGAACTGGGTTATACAAAATGTAACTCTTAGTGCTCGTCAGTTCAAATATGATTATTTTGGGGGTCGCGGCCTGAAAAGGTTGAGAACCACTGTGTTACAGTACACCCCACCCTACCCCTAAACAACAACAAAACATGGCACTCAAACGACCACATTGGTAGGCCTAATAGGCTAAAAAACTCTTTCAATCAAATCAAACTGCACTCAAACGGCACTGACCAGGAAGGAGCAGAGGAAGATGAAGGAGACAAAGTAGAAGTAGGCGAAGTCGCTGCCGCACTCCTTCCCCACGGTGCCCGAGCGCTCGTCGCACGCCCGGCGACTCAGACACGACAGCATGATCTCGTGCCACGCCTCGCCCGTGGCGCTCCTGACAGGGCAGACAGACAGACAGACAGACAGACGAGAGGAAATGGACACAGCGATAAACGGACAGACAGACAGACAGACAGACAGACAGACAGACAGACAGACAGACAGACAGACACACATCGCTGATTAAATTAAATGTAGTGCACTGTAAATGATACTATTTGGGCTAAAAAACTAACTTTTTTTTTTGTTTTTTTTTGTGAAAAGGTTACAGCTCTACTCTCATAGGGTAATCCTTACTAGAGAGAGAGAGAGAGAGAGAGAGAGAGAGAGAGAGAGAGAGAGAGAGAGAGAGAGAGAGAGAGAGAGATTGTGTGTGTGTGTGTGTGTGGGGGGTGAACTGAACAAACACTAGTCTATAGCAATGCTTGCTATCATAATATAGATCTGTTTAACACTTATGTTAACAAAGAAATCTCTCTTCCTGCACCTTAAGAAGACTACAATATACGACGTAGCAGAACATCTCCCACTGCCAGTGGAGGCTGGGGGAGATGTTCACCTTGTTCTCTCTTCCTGTTACATATCAACATCCTGCTCTCCATGGCTGACTGGCTGGCTGGCTGGCTGGCTGGCTGACTGGCTGGCTGGCTGGCTGACTGACTGACTGACTGACTGACTGACTGACTGACTGACTGACTGACTGGCTGACTGGCTGGCTGGCTGGCTGGCTGGCTGGCTGACTGACTGACTGACTGACTGGCTGACTGACTGACTGACTGACAGGCTGGCTGACTGGCTGGCTGGCTGACTGGCTGGCTGGCTGGCTGGCTGGCTGGCTGGCTGGCTGGCTGGCTGACTGACTGACTGACTGACTGACTGACAGGCTGGCTGGCTGGCTGGCTGGCTGGCTGGCTGACTGACAGGCTGGCTGACTGGCTGGCTGGCTGGCTGACTGACTGACTGACTGACTGACAGGCTGGCTGGCTGGCTGGCTGGCTGGCTGACTGACTGACTGACTGACTGGCTGGCTGACTGACTGACTGACTGACTGACTGACAGGCTGGCTGACTGGCTGGCTGGCTGGCTGGCTGGCTGGCTGGCTGGCTGACTGACTGACTGACTGACTGACTGACTGACTGACAGGCTGGCTGGCTGGCTGGCTGGCTGGCTGGCTGGCTGGCTGACAGGCTGGCTGGCTGGCTGGCTGGCTGGCTGGCTGGCTGACTGACAGGCTGGCTGACTGGCTGGCTGGCTGGCTGGCTGGCTGGCTGGCTGGCTGGCTGGCTGACTGGCTGGCTGGCTGACTGACTGAATGGCTGGCTGACTGACTGACTGACTGACTGACTGACTGACTGACTGACTGGCTGGCTGGCTGGCTGGCTGGCTGACTGGCTGGCTGGCTGGCTGGCTGGCTGGCTGGCTGGCTGGCTGGCTGGCTGGCTGGCTGACTGACTGGCTGGCTGACTGACTGGCTGGCTGGCTGGCTGGCTGGCTGGCTGGCTGACTGACTGACTGGCTGGCTGGCTGGCTGGCTGGCTGGCTGGCTGGCTGGCTGGCTGACTGACTGACTGACTGACTGGCTGGCTGGCTGGCTGGCCGACTGAATGATATGTGTGCGCTTGTTCATGTTCGTGTGTCATTTTCTGCACTCCCTTACTGCTAACTACATAATTCAGCGGGTTCATAAAATATGAAACAGAATCACAGCTGGATATCCGTGGTCCAGGAAAATTACTTTCCCATAGAGCAGTTCTTCTCAACCATTTTCATGTCAAGTTTCACCCCAAAATGTATGCATAATTAAGCCACAGAGATGTGGTGCCAAGGACCCCTCATTAGGGAAGCTCTTTGTTGTTAGATTTGATTAATTACAGAAGCTACTACTGTCTATTAGTGGGATATTAGAGTGAAATTATCCACTATCAACCTGGCACGCCTACTGTACTTTTGTGCATGCAGCTCTACAAGCTTGTAGATCAGCTATTTTCTCTATTTGTGAAACAGTACGTAAATGGTTCAAATGTACTGTACTAGGAATGGGACGATACGCAATATTATCGTTTATCATGATAAAAAACACTCATGATAATCATATCTTGGAGATTTAATTTATTGTGATATCGTCCTCCGTCATGCACTGGGTTCAAAAAATCTTTTATTTGTCGATCTGCATATTCGGTAACATTTAAACCCTCTATAATTGGTAAAACGGACCTGGAAATAACGTACTTGATACAGTCTTTTTTTCACTCTCTATCAAATGTCTTTGCCAAAATATAGCCGATCTTCAAGCTCACAACGCGTAGATCTGCTATTTTTTGGCATGTGTTCCGGCCCAGGATAATGGATTTTGATTATCACGATAATATCGTAAATCGTGATTTCTTTTGTCACAATAATCGTGATATGAAATTGTCATATCGTCCCATCCCTACACTGTACATCATTTTGCTGGGGACTCCCTGGAATCCCCTCAAGGACCCCTGGGTGGTCCCCGGACCCCACGTTGACAATCACTGCCACAGACCCAGAGCAAATGAGGACACAGCAGCTGCCCTTTTTAAACGACCGAGTGAATCACTATTAGCATCCTGCCCTTCAAGCTGACGGGACACTGTCCACATGTTTAATGTCCATCGCACTTCCTCTAACCTTACAATGTGTATGTCCCTCTGGACGAGAGCGTCTGCCAAATGCCGGAATTATAAATTGTTTTAAATACCAAACATCTCTCAGTTATAAAGTAAACTCAAGTATTGCGTTTCGCAACTGTTCACACGTTTTTACTGGTGTCTTACTCGTATACGATACTGTAGGTGCGTGTGTGTGTGTGTGTGTGTGCGTGCGTGCGTGCGTGCACGTGCGTGTACCTGAACAGCAGCATGAGGGCCTGGAAGAACGTGCGGAAGTTGTTGTGGTGATTGATGTCTGTGTTCTCGTCAAGTTCAATGTTTCCGAACACCTGCAAGACGATAACATGAAGGGAGGAGATAGAGGAATGGGGATATTTATTGTCTGATGAAAAAAAAGTTCAAAATGCTGGATGATAATAATTGGGGAAGAGTCTGTATTATTATTAAAGAGGTGGTGCCATAGTTTTGTGTCGATGGAGTTAATGAAAAGTTAATGTTCTCCTCAGAATATAGGGATGTAAGGCAAAGGGTTCAAGTTGTTTATTTAAAAGAATACCATCACACAAAGATTTGGCGGGCCCCCCCTGTTGTAACTCTGAGGAACCCCTGTTGAAGACCCCTGATCTATTCTTTTTTACAAGGTTCCCACACATCTTTACCAATTAATTTCCAAAACTTTTCCAAAACTTTTCCAGAATATTTAACCCAATTTCCAGGACTATATGTAAGCAATTTACCCCGAGTGAGAGGACATTATGCTCTGATAATGTCCTGTGTTAGGGTGTTATCGGACGAGGCGAAGCCGAGTCCGATAACACCCTAACACAGGACATTATCAGAGCATAATGTCCGACCCCGAGTGGTAAATAGCTTTTCTACCACTTTTTCCCTTATACATGAAAGAAAACACATAGTTGTAACTTGCAAGGATCTTAAGTTACAATCATTATTGCCTATAAAACTTCCGCGAGACAGCAGATAGTTCCACCAACAACATCTTCTACTCACCAACAGATGGCGCCAACTCCATACTAATCCATGCGTCTAGCTTACAGCTAAGCTAACGTCAGTTAAAAGCACCGTTCCGGCCGTAAATAGAGGCTGTTCGCTTCCAGAAAGGCATAGGTTCAGAGAAAAGGGGCTTTAAAGTTGGCGGATTGCATTGGATCCAAATAAATCGGCGACGATAGTACGCACGTTAGTAAACATAGGACCGCTGCGACCTTCATTTGTTGGTTGGGGGAAAGGTGTTCCGACTACCTCCTGAAGTCCCCGGATGTACACTGAGGCGCATTGATCTCCTCACACAACTTTGCGGCAGTTGTCCTCTCATAACCTCCGGAATTTAGCCAATCAGAATCCAGTATTTGAACACGTGACTCGAAAAAGTGGTAGAAAACAATAATTCAGCTCAATAACAGGTCGCTTACTCCTATGCACAATGCCCAAAGACAGGTAGTGTATGCCAGTGGTTCTCAACCTTTTCAGGCCGTGTCCCCTGAAATAATCATATTTTAACTGGGGACCCCGGCACCCTGACGAGCACTAAGAGTAGAGGAATTTTGTATAACACGGTTCTATTGTGAAAATAGCAGATCTACATGCTCACAACACCTCTTGCGAGGTGTTGTGAGCATGTAGATCTGCTATTTTCACAATTTCTGCCTCTAATTTGACAATTTGGCCAATGTTGAATTTGTCATTTCAGAGTTATTAACAAAATCAATAACCAAAGACAATGCATAGCAATTCTTTCCAGGACCTTCCAGGACCCTTGATCAATTCCCAAACTTTTCCAGTATTGGAAAAATATGTTTCTAATTTCTAAATACTTCCAGGAATTTCATGACCGTGGGAACCCTGTACAGTATGGTGCCACCGTGCGGTAGGCGCCATGAAAGGCGAGAGGCGCCGCGCCACCCACCTGCATCCCGATGATGGCATAAATGAAGAACAGCATAGCAATCAGCAGGCAGACATAGGGCAGCGCCTGGGGGAGGGAAAACAAACCAAAACAGGAACCAAAACACGTTGAATTATTCATATTTAGTCGCAGCGACTCCAGGTGTTATGTGCGTGTGCAGCCAAGTGTGTGTGTGTGTGTGTGTGTGTGTGTGTGTGTGTGTGTGTGTGTGTGTGTGTGTGTGTGTGTGTGTGTGTGTGTGTGTGTGTGTGTGTGTGTGCGTGCGTGCGCGCGTGTGTGTGTGCGTATGTGTGTGTGTAACTGTTTATTTATTTACACCCCCATTAGCTACTGTATTGTAACTTAGTAGCTTCTCATCTTGGAGTCCCCATTAGCATTTTTTACTAACATTCATACTCTCAATAAGACTCTGTACATAACATAACCACTACACAACAACCAACACCAACACACAACCTTGTCTTATACATAGAGCAGCAATCATTTAACAACTCATCTAAAACATAAATAAAATGAGGATGGATAGATCTATCCATCCATTGGTATCACTAATGTTCAGTGATTTGGAAGTAGTTTGAACAGGTTACAAGTAGCAGGTAGGGTATTCACGAATAGTGGTTTTTAGTAGTAGTAATAGTATTCGAATAGTTGAATATAAGTATACCAAACTGTCAAATATTAAGTAAGCAAGAGGCGAACATTGTGAAAATAGCCGATCTACATGCTCACAACGCCTCTCGTTGTGAGCATGTAGATCTGCTATTTTTCATGTAGATCTTTTATTTTTTGTGTGTGTGTGTGTGTGTGTGGTCACCTTGAAGGACTGGACGAAGGTCCAGAGCAGGATGCGGATGGTGTAGCCCTGCCTGAGCAGCTTGATGAGGCGCGCGGCTCTGAACAGCCTCAGGAAGCTCAGGTTCAACAGACGGTCCGCCTGCCGCAGAACAACACCACGTCAATCAACCAGCGACTACTGTTTAATTCAACCCATTTAGGCCTTGAATTATTGAATGCTTTAAAGGAGCTATAGTCAACTTTTTCTTGAAAAACAGACGCTAAAATAAAAAATAATGTCGAGAATATTTTATAAAAATATATTACATTTAAAATAAAATAAAAATGGTGGAAAATAGCCGATCTACAAGCTCACACCGCCTCGCATCGATGCGAGGCGTTGTGTGCTTGTAGATCTGTTTATGTGGTGGTTCTACCAAAAACAGTCCAGATACAATCAATAACTCTGTAACGTTTTGTTTTAAGTTATCCATAACAGCATGTGAAGTCACTCACCGTAGTCTAAAAATGACATTTTGGAGCAGGGGAAGGTAAGATTAGTGAGGACAATGGGACGACAGACAGACAGACAGACAGACAGACAGACAGACAGACAGACAATAGATGGACAGACAGACAAAGAGACAAAGAGAGCAGAAAGAATCAGAATAAAGTTTAAGAAAGAGAGGAGGAAGAAAGAAGACAGTGCAACACACTAAACTGCAGATCTACAAGCTCACCACGCATCACATCCTGATGTGTGGTGAGCGTGTAGATCGGCCATTTTCCCCACTTGTCGAACAAGGAAGCGTAATAGGGCATAGTAATACTTCAGATGGAAACATAGCCAGGTACTGTAGTGGTGCCGAACACAACCCAGGTAGTGTGTTCCAATAAACTGCCACCTTAGGGTGCCCTCACACCAAAGTACCTATGAGAGTGGAATCCACGTTCCGCCAATGCATTCCAATGAGAGTGAAGCGGTTTCATGCCAGCAGAGGATTTCTGCAAAAAACGCTCCCTTATCATTGAAATGCATCGGCGGAACGCGGATTCCACTCTGATAGGTACTTTGCTGTGAGGGCACCCTTACAAGTAAATGTCCAGAATTAAAAATGTATTTGAGTAAAAGTACTGGCATCAAAATGTACTTAAAGTACCAAAAGTTAAAAGTACAAAATGTTTGAAAATAGCAGATCTACAAGCTCACAACGCATCGCATTGTAGATCGGCTATTTTCAAATAGCCACAGTATAAAATATGGCTAAAGTGGTTTAATTATGTTTTATAATGATGTAATTTATATCTGCAAAGTAACTAGTAACTAAAGTTTTCAAATAATTGTAGTGGAGTAAAAGTACAATATTTGCCTCTGAGATGTAGTGGAGTAGAAGTAAAAGTATTGGAAAATGGAAATACTCAAGTAAATTGCAAATACCTAAAAATGGTACTTAAAGGGATATTTCACTTTCAAAAAAACTTTTGGTCATTTTATTGTTTAATCAGGCTTTTATGAACACCCTGAACAGTTTTTAATTTGCTTAATTAAATATTTAGATATTTGATGTATATGTTACTAGGCCCTCCTCCTGCAGGAGGCCTCCACATACACACCCATTGTAACTTCAAACTCCATTTTAACCATGATAGATTCATTAAAAACAGCTGTTATTGTTTTTTCGATAACCTTTTTCATTTATTTTTAATAATATTTTATTGTATTTTTTTTTTCCATTTTCCAAAAGAATTATTAAAAATAAATGAAAGAAGTTATTGAAAAAACACGGCCTGCTCACGTATTAGGAGGTTACTATGAGTCACCAGAAAAAATAATGGGTGTTTTTAATTAATCTATCATGGTTAAAATGGAGCTTGAAGTTACAATGGGTATGGGGAGAGGAACTGGGCCGGAACTGGGCCTGAAGGGCCTGATAACATTTACATCAAATATCTAAATATTGAATCAAGCAAATTAAAAACTGTTCAGGGTGTTCATAAAAGCCTGATTAGACGGTAAAATGACCCAATGTTTTTTTTAAAGTGGAATATCCCTTTAAGTACAGTACATTACTTAAAGGGGCACTCCACCACTTTTCAACCTATGTTCATATAATTGGTCCTCACTCAAAAATAGCTTTTTTTTTCTCAGAAGAGGGTTGTGGGCAGGTCAGAAACCCATTGTCTTGTGACATCATCAATTGCCAATCCAGCTTATAGAAACTGCAGGCTTTCTATTCCTGAAAAGTTGCAATTTTAAAGTGGAAGCCATTGTTCTTGCGATAATAAAAATCAAAATATTTTTTTCAAAAATATAGATTAATTTTTTTTTTTGGAAAATGATGATGTCAAAAGACGATGGATTCTGAACTTCCCACAGCTCTCCTAGGAGACTTGGACCGAGTAGAAAAAAATTGTGAAATTTTATCATGAACATTAGTGAGGACCTATTATATGAAGACAGGTTGAAAAGTGGTGAACTACTTCTTTAAGTAAATGTACTTAGTTACTTTACACCACTGCCCAGGAGTGTGTTCCAATAAGCTGCCACCTTCAAGATCTCCCCCGATGAATCTCTAAGCTGCCTTCAAAGAAAGCATCTATCCTCAGTCAGATCCTGTATCAGGCCTCAGGGATAGATCGATACCATCAACACAACCCCCCTCCCCCCCTATTCTACTCGTCTGAATTATCAGGCTCACTGGCTCACCGCCAAGACTGCTTTGCTGATATGGCTAGTTAGCGTGTCTGCACAAAGCTTGCGTACAGGCCTTTGTTGTATCAGCAGTCTGGGCTATGTTTATCCGTGTGTGTGCGTGTGTGTGTGTGTGTGTGTGTGTGTGTGTGTGTGTGTGTGTGTGTGTGTGTGCGTGTGTGTGTGTGTGTGTGTGTGCGTGTGTGTGTGTGTGTGTGTGTGTGTGTGTGTGTGTGTGTGTGTGTGTGTGTGTGCAGGGACGTGCTGGCCATTGGGAAAAGCGGAATTACTCCCGAACGGCCGGTTCATTCCCGGCCATTAGGAAAAAATTAAATATAAAATGTCGGCCTTCGTTCCATTTTGGGGGCTGGGCGGCCAACAAAGTAAATCGTCACTGTCGGGCAGAAACCTGTCGGGCAGATTTCTTCGCAAAGCAAAGCCCTGCTTCATCATATAAGGCCGTCGCACAAAATTTGTGAAAACAGCAGATCTACAAGCACACAACGCCTCGCACCGCGAGGCGTTGTGTGCTTATAGATCGGCTGTTTTCACTAGTTTAAATCATTTTTAAAATGATAAATACAAAACAAACGGTTTTGGACATGCAAGGTTTCCACCCGACAACGACGATAACTCATGTAATTGGCCCACTGGCTTGTCACTTGTCATGATCTGAAATGGCAAATCTTTGAGTAGCAGCAGCGCTATAGAGAAAGATCTCTCTCTATAGCGCACAATGAGGGCCTCTCCAACTCTTTTCCCCGGGCTGAATCAGGGGCCCAGCACGTCCCTGTGTGTGTGTGTGTGTGTGTGTGTGTGTGTGTGTGTGTGTGTGTGTGTGTGTGTGTGTGTGTGCGTGCGTGCGTGCGTGCGTGCGTGCGTGCGTGCGTGCGTGCGTGGCGTGTGCAAGTGTTTGTGTGCGTGGGTCTGTGCATCTCTCTGTCATGATCATACTGTAGATGAAATCGCAGCATGCGATACAAGGCGCATGCTAAGTACGCGGTGGGGACTTACTTTGATTTCAGTAACCAGGATGTCAGTGATGCTGCCCAGTACGGTTACAAAGTCAAACACGTTCCAAGCATCTTTCAGATAATTCTGTGTGTGGGGGGAGAGATGATCAGCACATTGACATGAATTGAATGATATTGAAGTGACTATAGATAATTGAATATTCGAAGTTCACTGAATTGTGTAAGTCTTAAAACAGTTCAAACTTGACCCACCAGAGGGCCAAAGGCGATGATCTTGAGGATGCATTCCAGGGAGAAGAGGGCAGTGAACACGATGTTGAGATTCCTCAGCAGGGCCTCGTAGAAATCAGGGGCTCCGTGGAACTGAGGGGCACAGAGAATACGCCTTTATCTTTGACATTTTGAGGGGTCAAACTATGATTCTCAATCCATTGCCATTGCATTTGTTTTGCATGTAAAATATTTCTTGGGCTAAGTTTCAGCCCCAGAAAACTGTGAAAAGTGATGAGTCATAAAAAAAAAAGTGATGACTTTCTGGGTCAGAGTGGGTCCCTGGCTAAAACGGATTTGGACATACAAGCTTTCCACCCGACAACAAGGATATCGTTGTTGTCGGGTGGAAACCTTGTATGTCCAGAACCGTTCGTTTTGCATTCATCATCTAAAAAATCAACTAAACTAGTGAAAACAGCCGATCTACAAGCACACAACGCCTCGCACCGCGAGGCGTTGTGTGCTTGTAGATCTGCTGTTTTCACTACTTTTGTGCGATGGCCTTGTATGGTGAAGCAGGGCTTTACTTTGCGAAAGAGCGTACACATTTGAAACTTGGAGATACAAGGTTTCCGCCCAACAATGACGATATACAGATTTTTAGTTTTTGTTTCTTTACCTTCATCATGAGCACCACTGTGTTGACTGCAATCATGCTCATGATAGAGTACTCAAACGGACCCGAGACCACAAACTTCCACATCCTGTACTGGAAGGACTGCGTGTTCTCTGGCATGTAGCGCGTCAGAGGCTTAGCGTTGATGGCGAAGTCGATGCAGGCCCTCTGAAACAACACAGGGCAGAACACAGGAGGGAATTAGCACACTCAGAGCTACAACCCCGGGACTTATTTGAACGAATACAATGCTATTTCAACCAATCTGTATGGGAGAGAATGTTGCTGCACACATCTGCAGTCGTAGGCGATTTTATAGACCGCGATGTCCTGAGCGACACCCTGTGTAAAGTACCGGTAACTTGTAGCCTACATTTACTCAAGTACTGTATTAAAGGAGTAGTTCGCCCCCAAAATGACTTTTTTTCTATTGATTACTCACACCATGGAGACTTGAGTTCAATAATATTTTTTCGTAAAAAATGTGATAATAGTAAATTTACCCTGATGGTTTCCCCATTCAGTGCCATGCATTTGGGTCCCTATCCATAATCAATGGTGGTAAAAAAAATATATTATTGAACTCAAGTCTCTATGGCATGAGTAATCAATAGAAAAAATGTCATTTTGGGAGTGAACTACTCCTTTAAGTACACTTTTGAGTATTTGTTGCGAGCGTAGGTCTTGTTGCGACCGTAAGTCGCAGTTTACTATCAGAACCGTCACAGCTTGACAATCTGTCCGTTCGGGTAACGCCTGAAAACTGTGGTTCTTCTGACACATCACTGTGACATCACAGTGATGTCAGATACTCAAGAGCAGGGATCTCCATATATGGGCAACAACACGTGACATCACAGTGATGATGTCACGTGCCTATGTCTGCAGTCGTTGGAGGCGGGTTGGACACCTACTGTCCCACAATAATAAAGTTGTTTGAAGCAGGCGGCACGGCACACCAGCATCCGTGCAGGTCGGACATCGTTGCAATTGGGACTGACAGACGGACGGATGGATATAGATGAGATAAAAATCACAGGTGAATGAGCAAATGGCAGGAGAAGACAAATGAATCCCCCCTTGCGCCGCAGTTTGTTTCTCCCGGCTCCAGCTGTCAGAGGCAGCTCCTTAACGCATGAAGGCCAGGAACGCTTCTTCTGTCACGTAACCACTTAAACCATTATTTTGTATACTTTGGCTATTCAAAAATAGCAGATCTACAAGCTCATAGCGCGGCACCGAGTGCCGCGCTACGAGCTTGTAGATCTGCTATTTTTAAAACGACGCAAACACTTGCGCAATATCCGAATACGTTTTCTTTTAAAGCGAACAATGTTAATTCATATCTTTGCTTCTTGGGGGGGTCCCTGCTGGAACAACATATTTTGAGATGGGGTTCCACCAAATACACATAATTCTGGGGGTCCTTGATATGAAAACGTTTGAGAACCACTGATATAGAAATAGGGTTTTTTCAGAAAACAGTTTAAACTGATTTTAGAAGACATCTGTAGAATCGGTCTTTAGAGTCGGCCGTAATGGGTTAAACATACGAGCGCAGAGATTTATGTGTGTGGTTTTGAACGGGGCCAGTCTGGGTGCGTCTAATGGGCTCCTGGTGGAGATGGGGCAGGGACGGTTCACTGGCTTTGTTTTTCTGTCCACAGAGTCCTGGCGCCGTCAGCCTGCTGCAGGCACCCCGGCACGGCCCCGGGGCGGAATGGACTGCAGGCACGTGCACACATAGACATCCAAGGGGGCTTGAGCCTCTGCCCTTTTTATCCATGTGTAAAAAGTGCCCTCACCAGACCATGAATGTAGGTTTTACTGTGGTGAAAGAAATGCAAATGCACTCTTTCCATGCCATACCTGAAGGCAGCATTCAAGAGAATTAGCCCTTCACTATGCCCCTCCCAAAAAGCTTTTGTCCAATGCTAGCTTAGAATATGCCCCTCCCAAAAAGCATTTGTCCAATGCTAGCTTAGAATAACTTCCTGCTTGCCAAGGCTGGGAGGGGCATAGTGAAGGGCTAATTGCCTTGTCCAAACTCTCCTGAACTTGAATGCAGCATCTTATGTTGAAAGAATTGCCCTCTTTGTGTCGAAATCCATGCTGTTACGCCACATCTCCAGTATTGACTTGATTATCCTTAGTTCAGTGTGGCATCAAGCACCGCAAATAGCCGACCTCCAAGCTCACAACGCGTTGCGCTGCGACGCGTTGTGAGCTTGGAGGTCTGCTATTTTCGATGTTTCCACCAAAAGGCCCTTTTAGAAATGTCAGCCCCTGCCTCTCTAACATTCTCTGCACGTCCCTGAAGGACTGTACACACACTATTAGCCAGTCAAACTGCCAGACTATCCCCAAGATTTAATGCCTGACATTTGACAGCGTCTCGTCCGATGTGGCGTCTGTTAATTCCATTCATTATGAAAGGTGTTACACAGTAATACACACGTCATTCCTATCAATTAAATTGGTTCATTCGTTGGTTCTCAAAGTGGGGTTCTGGCCGGGACTCCGGGGAACCCCAGATGTCCTCGAGGAGGCTCCAGGGTGTCCTCGGTTCATAGGTGGCTCCACAGGGGGGCATTGGGGGGCAATGCCCACCCAGATTAGACTTTGTGCCCCCCTAGTCCAGACTTGCCAGTAGTACCCTACCCCACTATTATTTTAATATGTTAGGTGTCAATTATATATGTTATTTTTGTGTTATTTTTGATTATTATAAGGATACATTTTCAATGAATTAATAGTTTAATGAAAATGTTATTTGTTTTGATGTCTATAACTGTGTTGTTGTTGTGCATGCAGCACAGGAAATTCAAATCTTTCAAGTGAGAAAACTTGTAATGGACATTACTAGTTTGGCTCAAAACGCCACAAAAATCGGATTGCTATATGTGCAGGTTTGTTGAAAAATAAAGTGCCCCCTTTGGAAAATTGAAGGCCCCCCTGCTGATTATTCCCTGGAGCCGCCACTGCCTCGGTTAAATGGTTATAGATGATATTTTGGAACCGTATCGGCCATTAACGGGTCTGTAACTCTTGAGAGTGTAGAAATGATCCAAATGGTTGGTTATTTTTATTTTTTACACTCCATTTGACTAAATCTACTGTTGATTTAGTCAACTAAAATGTATTTTGGCAGGCCTTGATGACATCGTAATGACTGTTTTTGCACTTGGTTGCGTGCTGAAAATAGCAGATCTACAAGCTCACAACGCGTTGCAGCACGCAACACCTGAGAGCAACCAAACATAAAATTACTTTCTCCTCCACTAGTAATGTTTTAGTCTAGTTTTTATTTTGTTGACGAAATTGTCAATATATTTAGTCTTAGTTTTAGTCATCACAGCTTAGTTTTTATTTAGTTTTCGTCAGTCGACAAACATTTTTCGTCATAGTTTTAGTCAACGAAATCGACACTGCCTTGAAATCAAAAGGTTTGAGAACTACTGAACTAGATCAACCAGTAATCAAGCAAATGACCAATGGTTTTAGATACAGTGGACCGAATCAAGATCAAATACAGTAAAACCCTTGTTTGATAAAGATAACCAGTGGTGTAAAGTTTTTACTCATGTACGATTTTGAGGTATTTTTCACTTTAAATTATTTCTACTCCACTACATCTCTGAGGAACACATTGTACTTTTACTCCGCTACAATTATTTACTGGTTACTTTTTAGATTTGTATTACTAAACATACATTAACCACTTAAGCTCTATATACATTTAGTCTATTTGAAAACAGCCGATCTACAAGCTCACAAGATCACAATGCGACTTGTTGAAAACATGAATATGGAACATTCTGCATGATGATGATGATGATGATGAGCACTTTTACTTTTGGTACTTTACAGTACCAAAAGTATATTTAATATTTTTGGAGTTTTTTTGCAAAGGTTTTCTGCTGTGTATCATGGATGTACTACTGTTGTTTTGTTTCGTATTAAAAGTATAGCGGAGATGTGACATTTTAACCTGCCTCTTGGCCAGTTCCCACTTGACCAAGAGATTTTGTCTCAATGTGTTTTAACCCATTTACGTAGGCCTAGAATTATTGAATGCTTTAACCAGTGAAAAATAGCAGATATACAAGCTCACAGCGTGGCACGAGTGCTGCGCTGCGAGCTTGTAGATCTGCTATTTTTGAAAAAGTCGTGAAAATGTGTGCACATCTTTGAAAATATGTATTTTCAAAGCAAACGTTAATAACTCAAATTTTGCTTCTGGGTGGTCCCTGGAACTAAATATTTTGAGATGGGGGTCCGTGGCCAAATACATATAATTTTGGGGGTCCTTCACATGAAAAGGTTTGAGAACCACTGACACAGTAGTCTCTCAAGAACAGACTAACTGAGCTCCAGTTAAGTGAAAAGGACTTTCTCTTTGACGATGGCTGGCCAGATTGCTGAAACATAGGTTTTTCAAAAAATCTTAGAAGGATTCAAAAGACACGATTTTTTTTCACGATTTTTCAAAAATAGCAGATCTACAAGCTCGCAGCCGCGCTGTGAGCTTGTATATCTGCTATTTTTCAATAGTTAAAGCATAAAATAATGATACACAATAATGTGTACCCGTTCTAAAATGAATTTGTGCACGGTGTACCTCGTTCTTCTCCAGGCTGCACTCGGACATGGCCTTGTCCCCCTGCTCCTGGAAGGTGATGATGATGAGGGCCACGAAGATGTTGACGAAGAAGAAAGGGAAGACCACGAAGTAGACCACGTAGAAGAAGGAAATCTCGATGCGGTACCCCGGGCTGGGACCCTGGTCCTCGAAGGTGGCGTCCACCGAGTGCTTCAGGACCCTGCGGACACGGGCAACAGTGTTGTTTTTGACAGCAAATTTTGATTTAGTTTTAGTCATAGTCTTTTGAATAAAATGTAATTACGTTTTAGTCATAATTTAGTCACCTGAAAAGTTTTAGTTTTAGTCTAATTTTAGTCGACTAAATATCATAAGATTTTATGGCGACTAAATCTAGAGTTGATTTAGTCAACTGAAATGTATTTTGGCAGGCCTTGATGGCATCGTAATGACTGATTTGACACTTGATTGCGTGCTGAAAATAGCCGATCTGCAAGCTCACAACGCGTCGCGCTGCGACGCGTTGTGAGCTTGTAGATCTGCTATTTTCAGCACGCAACACCTGAGAGCAACCAAACATAAAATGACTCTCTTCAGCATTAGTCCCTCCCTAACGTTTTAGTCTAGTTTTTATTTTGTTGACGAAATTGTCAATATTTTTAGTCTTAGTTTTTGTCATCACAGCTTAGTTTTTATTTAGTTTTTATTTCGTTTTCGTCAGTGAAAAAACCCAGTCGACAAAAAAAATTCGTTAAGTTTTAGTCGACGAAATCAACACTGACGGACAATTTACAATTTAGGCATTTAGCAGACACTCTTAATTAGGGATGGGACGATGTCATATCACGATTATTGTGCAGATCTACAAGCTCACAACGCGTCGCAATGCGACG
Organism: Nannobrachium achirus; assembly: GCF_963921795.1. NCBI lineage: Eukaryota > Metazoa > Chordata > Actinopteri > Myctophiformes > Myctophidae > Nannobrachium > Nannobrachium achirus. The sequence goes on from NC_137832.1 coordinate 18,977,772, forward strand.
TGTTGTGAGTTTGTAGATCGGCTATTTTTTGGCAAAGAGATTTGGTAGAGAGTGAAAAAAAGACTGTTTCAAGTACGTATATTATAAGCACGTTTTTACCAATAGAGGGTTTAAATGGTACCGGATATGCAGCTCAGCAAATAAAAGGTGAATTGATCCCAGTGCATGACGGAGGACGATATCACGATAAATTAAATCTCCACGATACGATTATCATCAGTTTTTTTTTTATCACGATAAACGATAATATCGCTTATCGTCCCATCCCTAGTCTCAATCCAGAGCGACTTACAATAAGCAAGGTAATAAATACATCAATACAATAAGCAAGATAATGCATCAATACAAAAGCATGAAAATATCAATCTAGACAAAAATAACATATTTTTATTAGACTATCTGGCTTTCATGTATGGTCATTGGGGGAATAAGGTGAGTGCTACGTAAGTGCTATGGGCTTAGGTGGAGTCTGAAGAGGTGAGTCTGAAGAGGTGAGTCTTCAGGCCGCGGCGGACGCTAGGGAGTGAGTCTGTTGTTCTAAGTGCGACAGGGAGTTTATTCCACAGTTTGGGGACACACACACAGCAGCACATCAGTGTTGAGGAGGGGTGAAATACATACTCGCTAGTTTCATCTTTCACTCTTAGCCTTACACCAGTGGTTCCCACTTCCCAAACCTTTTAGCTCATGACCAAAAAGAGAAATGAGACATTTGCCCCGGGACCCAAGCTAGTGAAAACAGCAGATCTACAAGCTCACAACGTCTACCTTTGCGCCCCGTTGTGAGCTTGTAGATCGGCTATTTTCACTACTTTTTAAACGTTTGTTTTTATGGAATTTATTTTATTTTTATTTTATTGTTTCATTTTATTGCTGGCATGACATGTTGCAAATATAAAACGGCATTTTCATTAACAGCACTAATGTAGACCTTACTGCACAGAGTGGACCACTAAACCTTCAGGTTATGAGATGTGATCAGTATTTAATAGCCTTTCAGCCCCGACTCAACAAATCCTTGGACGATAATGTTTATATGGCGTCAGCGGCACATTATCTAATAATGGACTTAATGCATTGACCTGCAACACGGCACTGTGTTATGGGTGTCCCAGCATGGTTAAAGAGACCATACTATAACTGAAAGGTCACAGGTTGAATCCCTACAACTACATGTGTCTTGTGCCTGCCAATAGCTTGTGCCTGCAACAGCAATAGAGGGTATGCGTGTGACATCATCATCATACCAGGAAGTTATGCGGGAACGCCTACTGAGTGGCAAAAACACTACTTTCTGGCCTTGACAGCCCATACATCCACACAGAAAAGTCCTTTCTGATTGCATTAAATGATGTTAAACGATGTTAAACTCACTTTTCCACTCACTTTGCCACTCGATTGCCACTCGATTTTTCCATTCACTTTATGCATTCGCATACCCTCTATAGTATTTCTTTTTCTTAGGCTATTCAATTAAACCAGGGGTCTTCAACGTTTTCAGACCAAGGACCCCTTAGTCCCTTAGTTGAGAGGGATATGAAGCAGGGACCCCCCATAACCTTTTCATAGATTCCATATAGTTTCATTGTTTGACAGCAGCACAGCACAATCATCAGTGTATTTTGGATTCATGTCAATGTGTGTTTTCAGATATTTAACCACTTGAACTGTCAATACTTAATAAACTTGACCTTTCACTCTGTACTTAGTCTGCTCTTTTTACCCTCTACACCGAACCTCTTTACTGAAAATAGCCGATCTACAAGCTCACAACGCCTCGCGCTGCGAGGCGTTGTGAGGTTGTAGATCTGCTATTTTTGGCTACAGTTCTCATAATATGGACACTAGGGTTCAAGTTGTTAATAAATCTTCCGTTTCCATCTCACATCGCGCACATTTATCATTATTAAAAATCATCTAAGCATGTTTAGCTTGCTGCTTAGCAGAAAG
>NC_137832.1:18984721-19054721 GCF_963921795.1 Nannobrachium achirus
TACACCACAGAACCGTGCTGGCACTCAGGACAGGTCAATCCTTTGGTGAATTAAAAGCCTTTATTTAAACCCATTTAGGGCCTAGAATTGTTTGATGCTATGACTATTGAAAAACAGCAGATCTACAAGCTATTTTGAAAAAATCTTGATTTGTTTTTTGCAAGTCTTTGAATGTATCTTTTTAAAAGCGAACATTTGTAACTCAAATATTTGCTTCTAGGTGGTCCCTAGAACAACATATTTTGTGATTGGGGGTGCGCGGCCAAATGCATGTCATTTTGGGGGTCCTTGACCTGAAAAGGTTTGAGAAGCACTGATTTAGAAGAAGGATTTAGAAGACATGTATAGAATCAGTTCAAAAAAATATTCAAATACTTGCACAAGTGTTCACGATTTTTCCAAAAATAGCAGATCTACAAGCTCGCAGCGCTGCACTCGGTAGATCTGTAGATCTACACTTGTGTTAGACGCTAATGCATCAAAGTAGCATAGCCAAAGCCGGCAATTCAATAACCATTACACAAAACATAAAAAAAATATAGACCTAAAAAGTATTATAGAACTAATAGTCATGAAAAAGCTAGAATTCTACCTAGTAGTGTAAAAGCTATAATGAGAACTAATATGTTATTACTTTACTTTATTAGCATAAGGGCAAAACAGCGCTTTCTGTTCAAATAATTATTAAACAATGTTTGTCTTGATGAGTGTAATGCACAGTAGCAGGTTACAAAGCGTATGTGGGACATTATGTTGAACATTGACGTTACCCAGCGCCACACACTTATTTACATTACAAATGAATTATTTACATTACAAATGAATCGACTCACAACACAGTAGTGACATGCCTCTCCAAACCATTCATCTACCGTATGCAATTCATGTAATCCTGGATTACATGAGCTATAGTCGGCCGGAAATCTACATATTAACCACGTTAAACCCATGAGTCCCCTCCTCTGTGCGTGTCATAGTAGCCCCGACACACAGCGAAAATAGCCTATCTACAAGCTTACGACTCATTGCCTCGCAACACGTCGTGAGCTTGCAGACTGTCTAAAGTTTTACAGCAAAGACATTTTGGCGTGTAGGAAAAAAGGAGGGGACCAAGTATAGAGTAGGGTTTAAGTATACAGTAGGGTTTAAGTCAGGGTGGTCAAACTCATTTCGGAGTGCGGGCCGCATTGGACGAAAGGTGACATGGTGTGGGCCGCGTCCAATTGCGGACGCGCACGCGTGTTCGTTTACTTACAGAGCTGTAATTGGCTTTGTCTCAGTCACTGCTACGGTATAACTACAATATATCACTTTAGTTTGTTGTCTATTATTACGAAGAATAAGTAGTTTAATTATTGACTTTAATTATCGGAAGTGCAGTTATAGGCTACAATAAATTTGGTATGAGTGGTGAAAAAACATGCTATTTTTTGTTAAAGAAGCCCCAATAATCCATTTGAAAATAAAATAATTACATTTCAAATAGCCATAACTACAAATGTGAAACTCTTCCGGTCCTGGGCCGCATTGAACCTCTCCCCGGGGCCACAAACGGCCCACGGGCCGCACGTTTGACAACCCTGGTTCAAGTGGTTAATGCATGCAAATTATGCGGTTATTCCACAGCAAGTCGTTATTGTCGTTCTCTACGGGAGCTACGTTTCAACTCTTTTTCTCCATGCAAATGAGAACAGGGTGAAGGGAAGGTGGTTTGGTTGGATTTCAAGGTGCTCCTGGACGTTAATCCATTTAGGGCCTAGAATTATTGAATGCTTTAACCAGTGAAAAATAGCAGATATACAAGCTCACAGCGCGGCACCGAGTGCCGCGCTGCGAGCTTGTAGATCTGCTATTTTTGAAAAAGTCGTGAAAATGTGTGCAAATCTTTGAATATATGTATTTTCAAAGCGAAGGTTTGTAACTCAAATTTTGCTTCTGGGGGGGTCCCTGGAAATAAATATTTTTAGATGGGGGTCTGTGGCCAAATAAATATCATTTTGGGGGTCCTTCACATGAAAAGGTTTGAGAACCACTGACATAGTAGTCTCTCAAGAACAGACTAACTGAGCTCCAGTTACTGTAAGTGAAAAGGACCTTTTCTTTGACGATGGCTGGCCAGATTGCTGACATAGAAACATAGGTTTTTTCAAAAAATCTTAGAAGGATTCAAAAGACACTTATAGAATCGGGTCAAAATTCAAATTTTCACGATTTTTCAAAAATAGCAGATCTACAAGCTCGCAGCGCGGCACTCGGTGCCGCGCTGTGAGCTTGTATATCTGCTATTTTTAAATAGTTAAAGCATAAAATAATGATACACAATAATGTGTACCTTTTCTAAATGGGTTAAATACAGAGCTTTGAATGGGAGGGCTGATCAGAGACCAAGTTGCCTTTTGAAGGAATACATCGACTTTTTGGCAAATAAGCGGCACCAAAAAAAGAAAAGAATATCTTTGAAAAGGGCTTTGAGAAAATTCAAAATTCAAATAAAAATCTCGCATTACTGTTCATCCATTTATCATCGTGTGATTGAAAAGGTTACATCCCAGTTCAGTGTTGATTTTGTCGACTAAAACTATGACGAAAAATGTTTTGCGTTTTTTTTCACAGACGAAAACGACATAAAAACGAAATAAAAAGTAAGCTGTGATGACTAAAACTAAGACTAAATATATTGACAATTTCGTCAACAAAATAAAAACTAGACTAAAACGTTAGGGAGGGACTAGTGGAGAAGAGAGTCATTTTATGTTTGGTTGCTCTCAGGTGAAAATAGCAGATCTACAAGCTCACAACGCGTCGCAGCTTGTAGATCTGCTATTTTCAGCACGCAACCAAGTGTAAAATCAGCCATTACAATGTCATCAAGGCCTGCCAAAATACATTTTAGTTGACTAAATCAACTGTAGATTTAGTCGCCTAAAATCTTATGATATTTAGTCGACTAAAATTAGACTATAACTAATACTTTTCAGGTGACTAAATTATGACTAAAACTAAAAGACATTTTATTCAAAAGACTATGACTAAAACGAAATCAAAATTTGCTGTCAAAAACAACACTGTCCCAGTTACAACTGTGCCCACTGTTCAGTCCGTTATTTAGTTAGCAACAGTACATGTTAATATTTATACAGAAGCCAGCGTAGCTTTCAAAGCAAAAGCATCTGAGCAAAATGAATACAGAACACAGTCACACACAATGGTGAATTCATCTAACAGCTTATTAGCCTATAAGTCAACCTATTCCTTTCAGGGTGTCAAATTGTATTTGCAAATACAACCGAAACACTGGATGGCTGGGGTTCACCACACCAGGACGATTCATATCCTGTCTAATAACATTTTTGCTTTAAATTCTACAGAGAAACCGTTTTCTTTACAGCGCCAAACAGTTTCCCCTTGCAAACATTTACGTTTAGCCTGTCCCGGGTTTTTGCAAGGAGCCTGTTCTCATTTCAGACTGCAAGGTTCAGACTACTTCTACCCAAGTAGCCTGGAAAGAACTGCAAAAAAAAAAAAAAAAAGCAGTAGTAGTACTCCTTTCTGAACATGCTACAACAGCCGCTGTTAAGCTCCTTCAGCCAGACCAATATGAGCCGTGATCCAAGATCAGAACGCATGTTTGCAGAACTTTATGCATTCGGGACCAACGTTTCTATCCAACAAGCTGTAATCAGCTGTACAAAAGAAACCGAGGTGTTTCTTTTTCAGGAGGAACCAAAGCTGTTCATTCACGCTTCATACACGCTTCCAGCTTTGTCGCCATACGACAAAAACAACACTCTAAGAAAGAATTCTGTGACCGAGTAAATAGCACTATTAGAAAAAGTTATATTTACACCAAACAAAATGAGTAAAAATCCAACTGTTCTTTTTGAGTTAGATGTACATATATTATTTGAGTTAATTTCATGAGAATAAATTAGTATTTGACCAACTGATTTTATTCATGAATTATACTCAATTTGTTTTGGTAATTTTCCTTCATAATATTTGAGTATGGAGTACTTATATGGATCAATTTAAAAAGACCCTTAATTATTATTCATTCCAACTTAATAATCTTTCATCTCTCACAACAACTTAAACAATTGAGTAGATATGACTAAGATTCAAAATTGTACACAAGGGTTCATGGGAAAGTTCTACTGGAACATTCTGTCAACAAACAGCAGCAGCACACATCTTCTTCAACAAGAAACCTGGAGAGTGTTTGCAAATATTGGTAAGTAGATTTACTGTATCTTTGTGCATATAGGCTACACAAATGTATTGGGTATAACTTATGTTCTTTACAAAGGTGTGCAGCTAGTTAAGGTTACAGTGAGAGGAATGTGCAAGCCCTCTAGTCATTGTGACTTTTTGCATTTATTACAAGCTATGCACAGCTGCATACAATGGTGTGTACAATGAAGATAAAATGCACAGGTATAGGCCTACATTATTATCTACATGTCTTCTTTTTTACTCTCTTCCCCTCATCTCTGTCTTCCAGGTTAGTGCAAAGTTCAGGATGATCACCACACTGAATCTTGAGCCAAAATGTATGGCAATGTTGGACTTCTATACCCCCAAACTACTGTCCATGTTCCAGTCCAAGAAGGGCAGTTTGGGCACAAATGAGTATTGTACTTCAGGTATGAAACTTTCATTTACTCTAACTGCTTTAATTATATTTCACCTGGCTAATGACAATAATTACTATATTAATTTATGCTAAACTCATCTTTATCCCCTGCAACTCTCTCTCTCCTGATTATTCATTTCTAAATGTATGTCTTAATAGCTACTAAGGACAGTCTCCCAGCTTCCGTTGCTAAAACTGGGTTGTGGAAACAATTGTATTGCCAAAGTTTATGTTAGTTATGAAAGTGCAGTCATACTTTTTCTTTATTGTTCAAATAATTATTTTTCTATTCTGCAGAGAGGAATCCCCAATCAACGAACACGAGAGGTCATCATCCGATGTCTCATCGACCATCTGGAAGAAGATAGTGTCAAGATCAAGGACTTTCAAGTTAGTAAAATAAATGTTTTGACGTTTTAATGTCATCGTGGATGAGACCATCACATGCAAAGGAACAGCATAGTGATGTCCAGAGAATGAGGTTGTGACATTGGCTGAATGGCTGTTGCATCCGTTGCATGTCTGGTCCAACTGATTCAAGATTATGCCCAGGGCTGCATGTGTGGAGACAGCTAGGATTGCTCAATGTGTGTCTGTGTGTCTTGTAACATTTAGCCTGAAAGTGAGCTCTAAACAATTATCTTCACAATGTGTGCAGGAAGGAAGCTGCTGGTGCACCTGTCAGAGTAGAAGAGAAGTTGACAGAGGAGGTGATGATGAAGATGAAGATCTACCTGCTGCAGAACCAAGAGGACTCAATGAATGAACCTACTGATGTAGGTATTGTGATTAAGGGCATCACTGCCCTCAACAATCTTGGGGGTCTGCTGCTATCTGTTGGGACTGTTCTATGCCTTTAATCTGAGATACCCCAAGAACCTCAGATATGGTCTTGAGATGTTCCAAAAAGTACTAGTTGAGTTGGATCCTGGACACCTTTCAGCCAAAGTTCAGAGACTGAAAAAATGTCTGCTTGCCGACTACTGTTCAGCAAGATGCTCTCAGAAAGTGGGTATAACCTACTGAAAGTGGATTTATTGTCAAAACAGCATTTTTGCAATGGTATTTGTTGCTGATAGTAATTAGTTAATGTAAAGTGTTTGTTTCTGGTGCATTCGAGTCATAATGCAAACAGGTCAGTTTAGCATATAGACATTACACGTGTGCATAGTCAATATGTTTAAATGTTGAGCTACTGTAAATGCTTATTTGTTATTTCATATTCCAAGTTGTGATTTTCTTTCATGCCAAATGGCCTCTGACTGTCTTTAATGTATTTTGTGGTTATGACTTACTGTTCATTTGATGGGCTCATTGTTCTTATGGTGCATAATGTTTGACAGACTGCTTACTTACAGTATGCACAGTTCAATTAGAGGTACGTATATACAGTATTGTGAACACACACTGCTCTTTACAGCAGTAAACAGAATTCTGTAGTAAACAGAATTTTAAAAGTGTCAGGGATACCCCTTTCCTGATCATTATCTTTAAACATATTGTTTTTGCAGGCATTGTTGCATGTCATTTACATACTAAAGTATGTTGAATGTTCATACTTGATGTGGTGTTACACTGGTCAAAATTAGTTGATTAAAAACATAATTATCTGCATAATTATTTCATGTGTATTCATTTGACATCATGTACTCCTGGAGTAAAAGGTAAAGTAAATGAAAGGGGTAAATGGTACTATATGAATTAAATCAATAAAAGTAAATGAATAAAGTAAATGTGACATATTTGTTTTGTTAAATCATACTCTAATATTCAATTAGATCTACTTAATATTTCAATGTATTTACTTGTAGTCTTTTGTGGCATTGACTGAATAATTTAATTATATCTACTCAATTTCTTTAGGTCATTGTACTCAATTTTAGTTGTTAATAAGTACGTAAAAGTTTTGGTTACTTTTACTCAAATTAATTGAGTATCATCTACCTGATTTCATAACAGTAATATTTACTCAATATTTTTGAGTGTAAAAATGTTTCACCAATAAAATTGAGTAGAGCCTAGTTTTTGTTTTTAGAGTGAATGCGCTTTCAACTGAAAAAAAAAAAAGTCACCTGAAGATTTTCAGTGGAATGTGCATTTGTGTTTGATGAAGTATGACTTAGCCTTCAGCCAGTAGTAGTAAGATGCTGCCAAGGCCAACCACTTGAGCCCCAATATCTATATTCTGGGGGGAACGTAAGCCAAAAATGGCTGTTCTACAAGCTCGCGATTTGTTGTGAGCTTGTTAGATCAGCTATTTTCGGCAAAGAGATTTGGTGTAGACTGAAAAAAGCAGTCCAAGATTAGAAGGTTTTAAGTGGTTAAGAATTCCTATCTGTTATTTCTTTCATCCTGGACAGTCCAGTCAATGTGTGAGAGCTTCAAATACCTCTCCCCCCAACATGCAAACCACAGAATTGACACTCCAATTTGGGGTGCCATCGAGCACAAAGGGCCAATAAAATAAACCTAAATTGGGTTGCAAAAGTGTAAAACAAACACTCAAACACAAACTGACTGGAATATCTCAGACCAGAGAAATAATAACGAATTCATGGACTGGACAGTTGCTCCCCATTCGACCAGGATGCTGAGACAGGATAGAGGAGGGATACAACGTTTCATACAAGGAGGGAACCTCTTTTTTATATTTTATTTTCCCTTACAGAATTTCATTATAATCTCCTGCTTCCCATATGAAAGTGTTACCTACATACTGCCGAATCAGCATTTCAGAGAACTATGAAAAAAAGACCAATATAAACAACGACAAACAGACAGATGTGCGCTGAATAAAACGGAACAATTTCACAGGCTGTGGAGAGCTACAGAAGAAGACTTACTTATTATATATCTACTCTTTTTCTCGACTGGGATAAATATAGAAGAATAGAAGACGTTTTGGGTTTACTGACTCTCTTATACTGTAGCTATAATGGTCCCATCCTAATTTACAGTACACTTTAAGACAGAATGAGACATAATAAAGCCATAATAAGAAATAATGTGTTGGTAATTAGAACTAATATGTTTTATTAGACAGAAACAAAGACAGAATAGCAGAAAGAGCGAATACATTCTCTGGCACCGGCACCTGCCGACCGGCAGTTCGACCATCAGTCGTGCTGCATCGCCCGGCGATAGGACCGGCGGCCGCCGCACGGAACTGTAGGTAGGACAGGCATCGCTGGTAACTGGTAACAGCCACCACCGCACGGACTGGCAGTTTACCGCGTTGGGACCTGCCGGTCCGTGCGGCGGTCGCCGGTCCTACTGCCGGTCGAACTGCCAGGCCTATCGCCGGCGATGCAGTGCGACTGCCGTTCGGACTGCCGGTCGTGCGGCGGTATCTGCCGCCGCAGTTCCGCGGCAGGTGCCGGTGCCAGAGAATGTATCCGCTCTTTCTGCTATTCTGTCTTTGTTTCTGTCTAATAAAACATATTAGTTCTAATTACCAACACATTATTTCTTATTATGGCTTTATTATGTCTTATTCTGTCTTAAAGTGTACTGTAAATTAGGATGGGACCGCTGTAATAATGTCACTGCAACGATATGAAACGACGAAAACTCTCAACAGTGCCATTGAAAAACTGGACGTTAATGAATGGTCAAATAGTTATCACCAGTAAGGCTCCCTAATCGGGAGATAAGCGACCGTAGGTCACTTATCTCCACAAATAGGGCAAAAATGTGTTTTGCCAAAGTCTTCCTGATCCATGTTGATGACATGAGTGTAGACATACTGTGTAGTGATTTTCGTGATTTTAGGGCAAAATCTGTAGGAGCAGTGTCCAAAAATGTGTTTTTAAAAATGGGCCTGGAGGTGGCGCTATATGGGACAGATTCATGTTGATGGGATGAGTGTAGACATACTGTGTACCGATTTGCGTGATTTTAGGGCGAAAATTGTAGGAGCAGTGTCCAAAAATGTGTTTTGCAAGAATCGGCCTCATGGTGGCGCTAGAAGAGGGCCATGTGAGAAATGAGGGGTGGGGTCTCCGCGCCGGCAAGGCGGACGAATAGGTACCGGCCCCGGCTGTCCCGGTCGCTCCTAGCCGGAGTTACGGCATTTTATGTGAGCTGCAGTGTAGGGGGTCCTCCACTGGGGGCGCCACCACTTTTGCATCCGTTCTGGAGCACCAGGAGTCGGTGGTCCCCGGGAATTCCCCGTGAGCAGCCCCGTTGGGGTGGTCATTTGGTCATGTTTGCGCATTTGGTCATTTTTTACATCTGGGGGTCCCCCAGGGACCTGGGGGTCCCTGGAGCTCCGGGGGTCCTTGGAGGTTGTAGTTTGGCAGCCAAGGAACGTGTGTGCAAAATTTGGCATGGATCGGGGCAACGGTTGCGGAGATATAAGCAGGGAAAAAGTGTGACGTGTGAGGTGTGACAGACAGACTGACGGACGGACTGACGGACTGACGGACTCACTCACAGTTTGTGCAGGTTTTGATAGTAAATGCGACCTACGGTCGCAACCAGATAGATTATGTTTCACTACAGCATCTGCAGGTCTTTATCCATACGTGGGACTAAACATTATACACATATTGCTTACTAGAGCTTGCCTACGGCACAGCACCTGCTCTATCTGGCCAAATGTCACAGTAATTGCCAACTTTTAAGCAGGCCAGCAACGCCATAAACTGACAAAAAGCTACCGTGACATATCATTTCATACTGTACTCAACTACTCATCTCAACAACTAGGGGTGGGCGATATGGAAAAATACAATATCACAATATTTTCCCAAGCTGTATCACGATACACGATTTTATCACGATTCTCTTTCACATTGGTTTTTGTTTTTCAAGTTACTTGACAAAAACTAGACTCTCTGGGTTCCTTTGGGGAGGTCTAATTTGAACTTAACAAGTATGTAACTCTGACAGTATACAAATGAATACATCATTTGTATACTGTCAGAGTTAAGTGGAGACCTTGACATTTTAAAGTTTGAGAACTACTGATTTAGACCAAAATGCAGGTTTAAATTGAATTCTGCAATGAATCTCTGTATTAACGATTCAACAGGATTTTTTATAAGGCTCCCTCAATTGTATCACAATATATACGATACCTCTGAAAAGGCATATGGTGGAGACATTGTATCGTCTCAACGATATTTATCACCATATCGCCCACCCCTACCAACAACTAAAAGTTGTGGGGTATTCCCAAACATCATGGCAACCACGTGATGAATTATATTATGGTTCCTGTCTTCTCCTCTCTCTCTCTCTCTCTCTCTCTCTCTCTCTCTCTCTCTGTGGCCCCCTGGGGCCCCTTGCTACTAACAGCTGCATGCAGGATGTTACATGCTTTGATGCACATTAGTCTAGCATGCGGCATAATAGGGCCCAGAGCTTTTTAGGTCAGGCTCTGCTAAACGGTTAAACGGGGGGGTAAAACCCCCACAAGATATTCTGATAGCTTTCAAAGAACCCACGAATATGTTTTAAGGGGGGGGGGGGGGGGTGTGTGTGTGTGTGTGTGTGTGTGTGTGTGTGTGTGTGTGTGTGTGTGTGTGTTGCTCACCCAGGGGTGTGTGCGTGCGTGTGTGTGTGTGTGTGTGTAAGAGAGAGGGCGTGTGTGTGTGTAGGCCTATTGCAGTTGATGCCCAGGCTAGACTCAGCAGCACCCTCTCTGGCCACCAGTGGTATTCAGGCTACATACACACACGGATACATACACGGATACATACACGGATACACACACGGCCATGCTAAAAAAAATACAAAGGATTTTTTTTTCAACTTCGACTTTCTCTGGTGGGAGTCGACTTGTGTAATGAAGTCGACTGAGTTGACTTGTCGACCTTTTCGTTAATGCCCCACGACGTGGCCTGTCATTGGTTTGTGGATCGCAGTTCTGGCACTTTACATAATATGTGACCAAGCTCCTGTATGTGCAATTAAATTGATAAAAAAATACAAAATAAAGATCTATCATCTACCGCCTCAACACTACACTATGTTTTGTCTCTCTCTCTCTCTCTCTCTCTCTCTCTCTCTCTCTCTCTCTCTCTCTCTCTGTCCAGGGTTAATGGCTCGTGCTGCTAGAGTAGCTGGACAGTTTTAAACAGAAGTGGTTCTTGGCCTTTGCTGCCTGCAAGCCCCATAACGATAGAAGGCCCACCTGAAACAAATGACTGTTTTTATTTCCCCCTCTACGGCAAACAGTATTTTTATTTGAATCATGATAGTGGCCTATTATTATTAGTGGCCAAGGCCACGAAGTGGCAATGCCTTGGCCACTCATTGTTATTGGACTTCATCACTATTATTATTATTATTATTATTCCGCCACTTTTGCTCTAGCGGCTAGACCGTGCAGTCGCTTTTTACGAAACTCGGCAGTATGGCAGAGGACTATGCCAAACGGCTAAAACGCGAAGCTCGCAACAATCGGCCAAAGGGTGGCGCTGTAGGAAGCCTTCGAAAGTGCAAACTTTGAACTGGTGTAGCTCTTGCCCTGTTTCAGGTACAGCAATGAAACCTGTATACACTTATGCGTCTCCTCATGCCGAACAACTTTTACGCTCTGACTTTTGACCTCTGACCTTTACCTCTCCCACAATTTTGAATTATATGAAAAACAGTCAAAATCTATCTCCTCCTGGGATTTTCGCGTAACGTGCGCAAAACTTTTTTTACATGAACTTTGGACCAACACGGTCATCGCACAGCGGCCGGATTTTCTTTAAAGCGAAACATTATTTTTTAATAATTAACCGTATAATGCAGTTTCATGCAAATTATTCTTCTGCCTCTAAATCATACATGCAAAGTGACACGTTCATGGCAGTATGGCAGAGGACTATGCCAAACGGCTAAAACGCGAAGCTCGCAACAATCGGCCAAAGGGTGGCGCTGTAGGAAGCCTTCGAAAGTGCAAACTTTGAACTGGTGTAGCTCATGCCCTGTTTCAGGTACAGCAATGAAACCTGTATACACGTATGCGTCTCCTCATGCCGAACAACTTTTACGCTCTGACTTTTGACCTCTGACCTTTACCTCTCCCACAATTTTGAATTATATGAAAAACAGTCAAAATCTATCTCCTCCTGGGATTTTCGCGTAACGTGCGCAAAACTTTTTTTACATGAACTTTGGACCAACACGGTCATCGCACAGCGGCCGGATTTTCTTTAAAGCGAAACATTATTTTTTAATAATTCACTCAATGTTGCAGTTTTATGCAAATTATTCTTCTGCCTCTAAATCATACATGCAAAGTGACACGTTCATGGCATTTGGCAAATATGTCGAGGGTTAGTCCAAATATCACTGAAAGCAATCTTACTCCAATTGGCCAAAGGGGGGCGCTATACGAAGCGTTTGAAAACTCAAACTTTAAAGGGGCATAAGTCATGCCTCGTTTTGTTTGAAGACATGCAACTTGCTTACACGCGTGCCTTGACTCAAGCTGAAGACATCTGTGTCTTTGTTAAGTAAGCTCCGCCCTTCGATTTTCCGCCTTTTGGAGCAGTTCGTAAAACACTTAAACCATCTTTTATTCCGGAACTTTCGCGTCACGTGCACAGAACTTTTTTTACATGAACTTTGGACCAATATCTAAAGATCTGTCAGATCGGATTTTTTAAAAATTGAAACATGCTTTTTTAATAATTCTATCAACATTGCAAGTTTTATGCAAATTATTCTTCTGCTTCTAAAACAAACATTTAAAGTAATATTTTCTCACTGTGCAGAGCTGTGCATAGCTCACATGGTAAGGCCTTTGTCTATCATTCCAGAAGTCCCCTGTTCAAGCCTTACCTCATGCATTTAAAATACATTTTACAACATTTTGCCGTGAAAACCCTGGTACTGCAACTGAACATGGCAACCCGACCAAACATGGCAACCTTCTTAAGCAAGGGTATAAATAGTGGTTGAGTTGAGGCCACTCCCCCCCTCTCAGATTGTTTGAAGCCGCATGGTGCTGGTGGTTGCTGCTACTCACTGCTACATTATGCAGCAGCTGCAGGTCTGTACACTGTTCATTATTCCAACAACTATTCCAATTTCTAACAGTTTCATTCATTATACTTACCCATACTATAATTTGTCTTTTAGATTTACCTCACCTGAACATACCTACCTGATCCACTCGATACACTGGCTGTGTATGATGGAGGAACAATGTGTCACTTGGTAAGCTGACCATGTGCTCTGAAATGTTATGTTGTTTTTGGTTTTGGTATCTAAATGTTAAACGATTTCTTTTGGAATGTAATGCTTGTATGTTAGTGTTAGCTGCAACGTTGATTATTGAATTGATGTATTTTGAGTTTAATGCCAATGCCTAGTTGGGGAGATTAATGGAATTATTTTGTTTCAAGCCTGTAGTGCAGCAGATTATTTGAATTTGTTGTTTTTCTATTCATTTGGCCTTTTTCTTTGATCCAGGCCAGGTTTATTGCCTAGAACTGAATCTGAAAGATGGCGAGCCTGCAGAAAGACTGACACAATCCTGTCTGACCTATGGTTATGGGTAGGAAAAAGCAGCCGCAGTGACACTCATTCCTAGTTTGATTTGATTTTGAAGTAATGACTTTGAGTTTCTTTATAAAGTAATGATGTTTGAGTGCATTCATTTATTCGTTTATTGTTTCAAACCATGCAGGGGAAGCTCAGCCTCACACCTGAAGCCCATCTGACAATCAGCTGACAATCAGTACCAGCTCCCAGATTGCTTCATTGAAGCCAAAGAACGGCAGTGTAAGTGGGTTCATTATTCTGAATTGTGTGGAACGGGCAGATTGAACACCTCTTCTCTAAATTGTGGCTCAACTGTAATTATTCTGAAGCTCACCTCATTTCTCTCTCCCTCCCCCACCTAGGCTGGCTGGGTTCCAACACCCCCCAATTGGAATCCATAGTCTGCTCTGCCCACAGGACGGCAGCCCCATGTGAGCGTCTAAAGTTCCAAGTTTTGACCCCCAGCCGCCTTCCCCTCAACGTTTTTCAATAAAAACAATTTAAGTTTAGTTAAGTCTGACTCTGCTAGCCACTTACAGAAAATAATGCTGCCAAATATTTTGCAATTGCAAATCCTTTGTGTAAATAAACTGAAATTCATACTATTGCATGACTATTTCTTTATCATGTTTCACAAGCATCTGGGTCTACAATGCCAGGGGTGTAAAAGTAACTGAGTACATTTACTCAAATACTATCCTTAGTATAATTTTGAGGTATTTTATACTTCACTTGTATAGTCTTACTTCTAGGCTACTCCAGTAAATGCTCATGCGTTGCATTGCATTGTGAGCTTGTAGATCTGCTATTTTCAAAAAAATTCAAGTTGATGCCAATACCTTCGTACTTTTATTCAGTATTACTATTTATCTCTATATATTCATGTTATTCCTGGCACCGCCCCTGTTATCCTGTTCATATCCTGAAAAAGGCGGGGGCTGAAAAAGCTGTCCTGAAAAACATCATTTGATTTCCTGTTGTCCTTGCATTAAAGTGTCAGTAGTTGGGTTGCCATGTCTGCTTATAATAAGCAATTTGTGTCTCGTTAAGATTTTTATTTATCCAGCCCCCACCATGCAGTTGTACAGTGAAACCCAAAATTCAAAAATGGCAAAAATAAACTTTGCCAAAAATCTAAAAATGAAGAACTCGGGAACGGGAACAAAAGGCAAAACTCAAGAAAAAGGCAAAAATAACAAACACTGCACTAGGCTATGGGGCCCTTGCAACTCTCACTGAGATTTGTTCATCTCGCTCTGCAGCTATAGACAGAAAATCACACAAATCAGTACACAGTATCTCTACAGTGATGTGATCATGACGGATTTGTCCGATATCATATTCTATCTAATTGGCTAAAATTGAATTCCAAGGTTTGCAGGATTGCTCCTTTTTGAACAAATTGTCTCAAACGCAGCCTGCTATGTGTGTGAGATTTTGCACACACATTCCCACTAGGCCAAGGAACAGATGCCACCCTTCTCACATTGGCCTGTTATAGAGTCACCAGTGGGCCAAAAAAAACACCTGACCTGTTCGGAAGAACACTGCTTCTAGTTTCTCTTTGATGTCTTCTTTGCTTTCCCTTGATGCTTTTGCCTTGGCCACTTTATCGCTGCTTGCAGCTATATTTATTAT
Organism: Nannobrachium achirus; assembly: GCF_963921795.1. Lineage (NCBI taxonomy): Eukaryota > Metazoa > Chordata > Actinopteri > Myctophiformes > Myctophidae > Nannobrachium > Nannobrachium achirus. The sequence goes on from NC_137832.1 coordinate 18,999,480, forward strand.
TATTTTTGGGACTTGAAAGCTATCGGACTATCATTGGAAAAAAAGGTTTCCGGTTTAACGTTTGATTCGGTGAACGATGCTTTTTCTTTCATCATAAACAACACATGAACCTACTATTCTAAGCAGAGGAATGAGATAAGAGACAGAGGGGGTAGAATTGGGCCAAAAGGCAAAGGGGTTGAGGTGTGAGGGGTGGGGGTGGTGGTGGGTTGTTAGAGGGGGGCGTAGAGGGGGGGGAGGGGTGTAGGGGATCCCCACCTGGTCAAACCTTGTTGCGATCTAATAGGGGGGAAACAGTGATAAAACACAAGGCACAGCACAGTTATGGACCCTTCCCACACACACGCACGCGCGCACACACGTGCACACACATGCACACAAAAATAAAATCCCAAGTTTTAATGTAACTGTGAGAGTGTACAACATAGAACCAAACCAGACCCAAAGAAGGAGCTGTTGTTTGGTTTTAATTGAACCCCCGAGTCTACAAAATGGGACCCAGAATGGGTCTGTTTGGCTACACTCGGGACACTCTGACGGTTACATGGATAACTCAGGACTTTATAGTGCAAAAAATACACAGGCGGACACAGCGAAATAAAGAACACATTTGCAACAATATTGACAAAACACCACGACATTTCTTTGTTGGTTCTGTGAATGAAAATAGACGTATACACTTATGTGGAGAAGATATGTTGTTATTTAGCAGCAGATAATTGGGGGAAAAAACGAAGGCTAAAGTATAGATATGGGACTAGCTTTGGCCATAACGAAACAGATAATTAAAGAGTGGTTGAATGACGAATGTGCCTGTCATTGCTGGAGGTACAGTAGCCTATCGCTGTCTGCCATTACTTGCTCTCAAAGATATTGAACGGTTGGAATGCTGCTTAAGTTAGGCCTAGAATTATTGAATGCTTTAACCAGTGAAAAATAGCAGATATACAAGCTCACAGCGCGGCACCGAATGCCGCGCTGTGAGTATATCTGCTATTTTTCAATAGTTAAAGCGTAAAATAATGATACACAATATACATTCAGGCTTAAAACACAAACAGTGAAAGAATAAGTAACCTGCTGAGAAAACAAAATAAAATGACTTGGCCATACTCTACACCAGTGTGGTTCTCAACCTGATCTGGATCAGTAGGGCTGCTCACATGAAACCCTCAAAAGTCAGATGGGTTTTCCAAGCATGTTATGGTCAATCAATCGGGATCAATCATTGATCGGCTTGGATCAATGGATGAAAAAAGGTTTTAAAGGACAACAAGGGTTCATATTTTAGATTGTAACTAGAGAAAAGATTTTAGTACCGTATTTTGATTTCAGTTTGCGGTGCATCTTGGGAATGCATGCCCCCAACCAGCAAATCAAAATCGTTAAAATCACTAAGTATATGAAAACATTGTAACACTCATCTTTCCTTTTCTCTAATTACGATCTCAAATATGAACCCTTGTTGTAAAAAAAAAGAAAACTTGTCCTTTAAAGGAAAAAAAAAATACAGTATGTTTTAATATTATCGCTATATTATCACAAAAATCTTTTTGCTTATTATTTGTGAGGGGGCCCAATTAGCGATAGATACCCTCACGGCTCGCCAGTGGGCCCCCAGCCCACAGGTTGAGAACCATCGCTGCGCAGACATCACCAACTACATAATTAGGCCTCTTGAGAGTTGTCGCGCACGCACACACACACACACACACACAGGCCAATGGAGTGTGTGCGCCGCAACAATACACACACGGATGAGATGACAGTATGGTCATAGAGCAGTCAACCATTAAAACCCATTTAGGCCTAGAATTATTGAATGCTTTAACCAGTGAAAAATAGCAGATATACAAGCTCACAGCGCGGCACCGAGTGCCGCGCTGCGAGCTTGTATATCTGCTATTTTTGAAAAAGTCGTGAAAATATGTGCAAATCTTTGACAATATGTATTTTCAAAGCGAACGTTTGTAACTCAAATTTTGCTTCTGGGTGGTCCCTGGAACTAGATATTTTGAGATGCGGGTCCGTGGCCAAATAAATGTCATTTTGGGGGACCTTCACATGAAAAGGTTTGAGTACCACTGACATAGTAGACTCTCAAAGACAGACTAACTGAGCTCCATTTAAGTGAAAAGGACCTTTTCTTTGACGATGGCTGGCCAGATTGCTGACATAGAAACATAGGGTTTTTCAAAAAATCTTAGAAGGATTCAAAAGACACTTATAGAATCCGGTCAAAATTCTAATTTTCACGATTTTTCAAAAATAGCAGATCTACAAGCTCGCAGCGCGGCACTCGGTGCCGCGCTGTGAGCTTGTATATCTGCTATTTTTCAATAGTTAAAGCATAAAATAATGATACACAATAATGTGTACCCGTTCTAAATGGGTTAAACCCTGCCGCGCTGGTTGACACCATACGCCGCTAGCGGTCCGTCTATATGTGCATGCTGGGATCCAGGGGCGTCACACCAAATTCTGGGCCCTGGGTGCAAAGGATTCACTGCGGGCCCCCCCCCCATGAATGTTCTTCATAACGGGAGGAGGGGGTTTAACCCATTTAGACCGGGAACACATTATTTTGTGCTTTAACTATTGAAAAATCGTGAAAATTTGTGCAAGTCTTTTGAATATTTTTGACCCGATTCTGTAAGCATCTTCTAAAAGTTTTTTTTTTTTTTTTAAACTAGGTTTCTATGTCAGTGGTGCTCAAACGTTTTCACGTCAAGGACCCCCAAAAGGATTTGGCTACGGATCCCCCCCCCCCCCCCCCCAAGAAGCAAAACTTGAGTTACAAATGTTCGCTTAAAAAATACATATATCCAAAGACTTGCACATATTTTCACTAATTTTCAAAAATAGCAGATCTACAAGCTCGCAGCTCGGCACTCGATGCCACGCTGTGAGCTTGTAGATCTGCTATTTTTCAATAGCTAAAGTATAAAATAATTCCAGGCCCCTCCACCTTGGGCCCTAGTGACTCAGTCCCACTCCCCCCCCCCCATTGTGACACCCCGGCTGGGATCCACAACGGAGAAAAGATCGATGGACTAGCGTGAGTGCTCATGCCCTCCGGTAACGGCTCGGCCCGCTACATTAGTGAGCCTTCCACTGAATAAATAATGGAGAATGTGAAATTGATGGTATCATTCCATGCAGCGTGGCCGGGGCGGACACATCCATTATGGCGAGCTAGACGAGCACTAATACTGTGGAGGTTCATGGTGCCCGGTGGTGGAAAATGGTTCCTCCGTTGAAGGCGGATGATGGGTGGAGGAGGATACGAAGTGATGATGAACAGATGGAGGAGGTACACCGTATCGTTGTTGTCAGGGGTGGGAAACCGTGCATGTCCAAATTTAAGCGTTCGCTTTGTATGTATCATTTCGAAAGCTAGACTGAAACTTGGAGATACGAGGTTTCCTGCCCGACAAGTGACGATATTCTCCCCCCTGCAGCCCGATGGACAAAGAGGATCTATAAGCCTTGAAGAGTGAGACGTGAGAAGACGGCGCTTTGATGGACGAGGCGATGAGGGATGCACTGCGCTGTCCCGGGCATAATCAGTGCGTGGACAAGGCAGCAGCTGCACTGCATAAAAAACAGCCGTCTTAATGAGCCATTTCCTCACATACTGTATTAATTCTTCGAATTTATTAAATACATAAATAAAACATCCGAGAGAGTGCAAAAAAATTTTATTCTGCCAGACTCGTCGGCGTCGGCGGCCAAATTCAAGATTCTCCGCCACATTTACGAGTGACATTTTCCATGATCAGTTGGTTCCCAAACTTTTCCGATGACTCCCCCTCCCACCCCCCAAATGGGGAAATGGCTTTAAAAGAAATATCGCATGCACGTTAACATGTCGCATCACGACATGTTGAGAGCATGAGGATGGGTTTGTTATTAGCCTATACACATACCTTGTATGGGTGTCCCTGGCACCAAATACAGTAGTAGTAGTAGTAGTAGTTTCAGATGGGGGTCCGCAGCCACATAATAATATGCATACGTATTAGTTTGGGGGTCCTTGACATGAAAAAGTTTGTTTTCTCACTCAACAGCAAACAAACCAGCATAAGGTTTAAGTGTATAGGGGGTATCTGCACATTTCTAAAGTGACAATTTAAGGACCACAAATGAAACATTGGCCAAATTGTCAAATATTAGAGGCAGAAACTGTGAAAATAGCCGATCTACATGCTCACAACGCCTCGCAATGCGAGGCGTTGTGAGCGTGTAGATCTGCTATTTTCACAATAGAACCATGTTATACAAAATGTAATGCCTCAACTCTTAGTGCTCGTCAGGGTCAGTTAAAATATATGATATATATGATTATTTTGGGGGTCGCGGCCTGAAAAAGTTGAGAACCACTGGTCTAAACAACAGTACAGTATATGATGAAATGACTTATTGAGATGGACTTGTTTTTGCAGTGTAGGCAATGTTAACTCTTTCTCTCTCTCAAGCACACACGCACGCACGCGCACACACACACACACACACACACACACACACACACACACACACACACACACACACACACACACACACACACACACACACACACACACACACACACACACACGCACGCACACATGCGCACACACGCACACACACACACACACACACAACAAATGGGACAGGCAGGTAGGATGAGAGAGAGTTGAGAGAAGGCCATTACCCCATGAAGCTCCTTCAAACGATCCATGGCATTAAAACAGAGGGAGTCAGAGTCACAGGGTGGTCAACATCACATACACATTATTACACCACAACAAAAGAACAGTTCGTTCATGGCCGTCCGGCGGAAACCTTGTACGTTCAAAACCGTAATTTTTCAGGAAATGGAGAAGGAAAAGAATTAACTTGTTTTCCATGTGTTCCAAATATGTAGTTGCTATTTTAGATTCCTCTATTCTAAGAAGAATTCATTTTACAAAATAAATAAAATACATTTTAAAAGTTGAACTATATGGAGATCAGAGCACACAAGCGGAGTGGAGCGTTGACAAAAGCCGCTCCGCGCTCCAGAGGGATCTTGTCCCACTTGCTCGTCGCTCTGGTCGGCCACCGGGCCGCTCCACTCCCCGCCGCTCCGTCGCTCAACTTGATTTTCGCATCTCTCGCTCCGCGCTCGCTCCGCTCAGGGCCGTCAATCAGAGTAAAAAAAGTGGTTTGCTACCTTTGCCTTTGCCAGTGTGTTCCCAACACAAATGGCTGCGCTAACGTGAGCCTCGGCTTTGATGGAGACTTGGAGAGCTTTCCACTCGCCACTGTTTTGTTGGAAACATGCGGCGTGCGGCCCCAACAGGATCGGCTCGGAGCGGAGGAGGGTCGGCGCTCAGACCCATTATAAAAGTCACTCGCTCATGCTCAACTAAAAAAAGGCTCGCACCGCTCGCGCTCCACTCCGCTCGTATGCTCTGATGGAGATACAAGGTTTCTGCCTGACAGCGACGATTACAGGTCATTTTTTGCCAACACACTATTTTTTTAAGCATACATTTGACTTTTCAGTGACAAAGCTCATCCGTTTACCATGACCATTCATGCCCCCAAAACAGGATTTTGACCTTTTTTCTTTTTCTGAAGGCGTTTTAAACATTCCATTCCCATTCCTTTTAAATGGAATGATGTTGTATCCTTCTCTGTTTATAGTGTTAACGATGACATCCAGATAATGTATATTGTACACATTGAGATAAACACAATCACCTGTAACAAGTAGAACAATGTCCACCTTTAGAACATGTCATCTTTAGCAAAATACAAATCCACTGAATGAAACACAGTATGTTAAAACAATATGCCCTTGTAACAGCAGGGGATTCAAACCCGGGTATGACGATTCATACTGCCTTGTTCGTTACAGGGATGTAAAGAAGAGAGAGAATGAAAAGAGACGTTAAACTTACGAGAATGCAAAAGCCACCAGCGCCCCACTGACCACTATGAAGTCCAGGATGTTCCACAGGTCCCTGAAGTACGCTCCAGGGTGGAGCAGCAGCCCCAGGTCCACCATCTACAAGAACACACCACAGTCAATGATGGAAAGGAACTAGTAAGCTAAGAACATACAGTACTAACCCCACTGTTGTTTTTGACAGCAAATTTTGATTTAGTTTTAGTCATAGTCTTTTGAATAAAATGTATTTTAGTTTTTGTCATAATTTAGTCACCTGAAAAGTTTTAGTTTTAGTCAGATTTTAGTCGACTAAATATCATAAGATTTTAGGCGACTAAATCTACAGTTGATTTAGTCAACTAAAATGTATTTTGGCAGGCCTTGATGGCATCGTAATGGCTGATTTTACACTTGGTTGCGTGCTGAAAATAGCCAATCTACAAGCTCACAACGCCTCACGCTGCGACGCGTTGTGAACTTGTAGATCTGCTATTTTCAACACGCAACACCTGAGAGCAACCAAACATTAAATTACTCTCTTCTCCACTAGTCCCTCCCTAACGTTTTAGTCTAGTTTTTATTTTGTTGACGGAATTGTCAATATATTTAGTCTTAGTTTTAGTCATCACAGCATACTTTTTATTTCGTTTTTATTTTGTTTTCGTCAGTGAAAAAAACACAGTTGACAAACATTTTTCATCATAGTTTTAGTCGACAAAATCAACACTGACTAAACCATTTAGGCCTAGAATTATTTAATGCTTTAAAGTTATACCATGTAACTTTTTTTATAAAACAAATCTTAAAATTGTCCTAACTGTTAAATCGCTAAAGTTTTAGAACCCCCACTCCGTTATTTTCAGCTTCTAAAGCCTTCTCTTTATATGTTTTCTATGATCCCTACCGGGGACCGGTTTTCGCGGAAAAATTGCGTCATCACACTACCGGCCAATCACAGCGAGGGTTATACACTGCCGGCCAATCACAGCGCATCTTGGAGTGGGGTCGCTAGGGCGGCCATATTTGTAGTCTCCCGTGTGTCTCTATACTCGGGTGCACGGTGAAGCATGGGTGAAGGAGTGTATCTCCGGAATGGCTGAACGCACAGCAACCAGGGACCCCTCAAAAGATAGATCTCGGCGAGGTGGAGGCAGACGCGGGGGTGTGAGAACCGAAAAACGGACGAAAGACGCGGACGCGACCGAGGTTTGCTATAGAGCTACTGACCACAAGTTGAGCAACTTACACAGTATAGCTTTAACTATTGAAAAAGAGCAGATATACAAGCTCACAGCACCTTGCAGATCTGTCTTTATAATATATATCTTTTTAAAAGCGAACATTTGCCAACTCAAATATTAAGCTTCCGGGTGGTCCCTGTAAAAACATATTTTGAGAACCACTGATTTAGAAGAAGGGATTTAGAAGACATTTGTAGAACCGGGTCAAAAATATTCAAAGGCTTGCACAAAAAAAAGCCACAGAATTGATCTCATTGACTGCCATTGGCATAGACCTATGTCAATCTACGCCAATTTGGTGTTTTCAGTGATTACGACAGAGGGCGCTCTTCCTCAAAGCACAAGCGATCCCAGAAGATCGCTTGTGACTCCAGACTCCAGGAGAAGAATACAACCCGGAAATGACGTCATGTAAAAATAATCCACCCCGTCCAGGCATCTTCATCAGATTTCATCAGATTTAGAAAAATCAAATTATCTCTGAAGGAGGTGGCGCTTATTATTAATGAATACCCGGCAGTGTAGGGCAATTATTTGTATGAGAATTAACCGTCAAGTGCTTCGCCTCGTGCCACAACCCTGAAACAGTGGTAAATCAGCCAACAACCCACGGCCCTCGAATGGTAAATTGCTTTTCTACCACTTCTACCATATAAATGAAAGAAAACACAGTTGTAAATTGCAAGGTTATTTAGTTAAACAATTGCAACACAACAGTGGGCGGGGTCCATGAGCCAACTCAAGGTTGTTGACTGATTTACCACTGTTTTAAGCCAATCAGAATCCAGTATCTGAACATGGGACCACAAAAAGTGGTAGAAAATGTCATAATTGGGACAGTCGTAACATGACTGCAACAGTAATGTAAGATAGCTTCTACAGCGTATTTATATCTGATCTGTGCAAAATAGATGACACTTGTCTCATAACATATTGTACACGTCCAATAACAGCTCAACGCTGCCTATTAGTCCGACGTCTCAATCTCTCAATGGTCGGGGAATTACTGAGAGGTTTGGTTTCTGACCCTTGGTGATTTGTTGTTATTGTTATTGATTGAGCGATGTGGTCCAACGGAGTCCAATCTAGAGTGTTCATTTAACTTCAGGGTCTATTTTTTTCAGAGTAGATTGGCCAAACGGCTGTCTGTCTCTTTAAAAACCCATTTAGGCCTAGAATTATTTTATGCTTTAACTATTGAAAAATAGCAGATATACAAGCTCACAGCGCGGCACCGAGAGCAAGCTTGTAGATCTGCTATTTTATTTTTTTTAATTGTGAAAATGTGTGCATTTTTTTCAATATATATTTTTCAAAACAAACTTTTGTTAACTCAAATCTCTGCTTCTGGGGGGGTCCCTGGAACAACATATTTTGAGCCATATGGTCCGTGGCCAAACATGTGGAGGTCCTTTACATGAAAAGGTTTTCAGAACCGCTGATTTAGAGGAAGGATTTAGGAGTCAAAAGATCGGGTCAAAGACATTCCCAGCCATTTTCACAGGTTTTTCAAAAATAGCAGCTATACAAGCTCGCAGCGCGGCACTCGGTGCCGCGCTGTGAGCTTGTATATCTGCTATTTTTCAATGGCTAAGGCATAAAAGAATGGTTAAAGTGGTTCAAAATCTAACGCGACGCGGACGCGTTCCAGGTTTGAAAGGCTTTTCATTCAGTTCCCACGAGAAAGGGATTAACCCATTTAGAACGGGTACACATGATTGTGTACCATAATTTTATGCTTTAACTATTGAAAAATAGCAGATATACAAGCTCACAGTGCGGCACTGAGTGAGAGACTACTATGTCAGTGGTTCTCATGTGAAGGACCCCCAAAATGATATGTATTTGGCCACGGACACCCATCTCAAAATATTTCGTTCCAGGGACCACCCAGAAGCAAAAAATTGAGTTGCAAACGTTCGCTTTGAAAATACACATATTCAAAGATTTGCACACATTTTCACAACTTTTTTCAAAAATAGCAGATCTACAAGCTCGCAGCGCGGCACTCGGTGCCGCGCTGTGAGCTTGTATATCTGCTATTTTTCACTGGTTAAAGCATTCAATAATTCTAGGCCCTAAATGGGATTAAATGACTCCTGGAGTCAACAGCGTTGGGTAAAAGGACCATAATGGTCGCGCAGCGCAGGGCCAGACTTTGGCACTGGGCTCCCTTATGGCCATCCCTCATACCGGAGCACTCCCAGCGAACGACGGGGGAACCGAAATAATGACTTGCTCGGCACGCGGCCACCGACTGAAACAAGGCCAAGAGATCAGTTTTCATACTGAACAGTCAGATATATTATGGTCACAGTTCAAAGCAGAGGTAAGAGTACGACCAGGGACCTCGGAATGGTGCAGTATGGGAACCTGTACTCGTAGTTAGTCTCGCGTAGCCAGACTATTCCACAATATCAGAATGAAGTCTGGGACTTTGCACGACGCCTCCCGAAGTCCGAGTAAGGACGCTGGCATCCCTTTGTCATTTCCGTTCACAAAGTAAAATAAAATAAAATAAAATAAAATAAAATAAAATAAAATAAAATAAAATAAAATAAATAATAAATCTTTACTTTTTTATTTATTTAATTTTTTATTTCCATTTCTGTTAAGCAGCAAGCTATATGGATGATTTTGATTTATATTAGGATAAATGTGTGCGAAATGTGTGTAAAGACGAAACAGAAGTGGAGAGGAACAGGCCACGCGAGACCAATACTGTACAGCACTGTCTCTCAAAGTCTGGTCCACATGGACCCTTGCAGCACTGATAACTGAGAGTGTTACAGTGTCAATTTGGTTCCATTTGTATTAGATAAATAAATGATTCAAATGGGGATCCGTAGCGTGATGCCTAGCCTATCATATGAAACCAGATATCCTTGAAACAAAATGAAAACGTATGAGAATCACTGGCCTATTATTAGCATACATACCTTGATCACCATTTCAAAAGTGAAGACGCCAGTGAAGACGTAGTCCAAATACTTGAGCACCTGCACAGGGATACAAACATCTCAGGGTGAACATGTGCACTGCATCCAGGTGGAGCAAAGCTAATTATTCTCCAACAGCTGTTCCAAGATTCTCACTCGGAATTAACTTTCTCTGAGCACCTGTTGTTGTTATTTTTATTTCTGGGTAATGTGTGCCGTACAATTATGCATAACGAATGCTTGTGTTTGTGTTGGTGTGTTGCGCTGTTGTTAAAGGAGTAGTTCACCCCCAAAATGACTTTTTTTCTATTGATTACTCATGCCATGGAGACTTGAGTTCAATAATATTTTTTCGTATTTGTCACTAAGACAAAAATTTGGTTATAGTAATTTTAGCCCCATTGATTCCAAATGGGGACCCATCGGGTCCCCATCCGGAATCAATGGGAGTACATTTGTTGTAATTACATTTTTGTCTTAGGAATGCGGCAAAAAACAAAAAATATTATTGAACTCAAGTCTCCATGTCGTGAGTAATCAATAGAGAAAAGGTCATTTTGGGGGTGAACTACTCATTTAAGTGTGCTGTGTGTGTGAGTGTCTCACTTGGTTGAAAGGCACGTCGGGCTGGACGGGGTCCTCGGCAGCCAAAGCGATGCTGCTCATTGCGATCACCACCAGAATACACATCTCAAAATAGCGCAGGCTGACGATGTAGTGACACAGCCTCCTCACTCTGGAGAGAGAAAGTAGAGGAGGGAGAGAGGGAGAGGGAGACCCATGTCATAGAAAGACCAAGAAAGAAAATATATAGATAATTAGATATGTAACTATGTACTAGGGCATTCACCAAATATCTGAATATTCGAGTATTCGAATATCAAAGTCACTATTCGACGTTGTTCACAGAAGTCGAATATTCGCTTATTTTAATTTTTTTATTGTTTTCTCTTTAAAAAATATATAGTTTATAAAGCTTGGCGAGATAGGAAGTCATAAGAATGAGTTGTCAATGCCCCTGGTGGATGAATTTGTTAATGCTCTATACCAGGGGTTCTCAAACCTTTTTAGGCCGTGACTCCCAAAATAAACATATTTGAACTGGGGACCCCCACCCTGACAAGCAAGTGGAATTGTAGGTATTATATTTAATGTGACTTGGTTCCGCAGATAAATATTGTGAAAATAGCAGATCATGCTTTCTTAAACAGAGATTAAACGGATGGAATGCGGTGGATTCAACTCACAGATTGGTCTGTCCAAAGACGAACATGGAGCTGTAAGGCAGGATGGGCTTAGGTCCACACTGGCTCAAATCCTCCAGGATCTTCTCATTGATGGGCATGGTCTCACAGTCCATGCTATTCACTGTAAGGAGGCCAGAAGGATGGACATTTACCAACTTGACAGGGCCGGTTCCTGGCATAAGCAATATAAGCGGTTTCTTAGGGCCACATCACAGGAAGAAGTAGTTTTTTTTAAACATATTGTTACATTATATGTCATATATCCCCTATCCAAAAACTAGCAATTATTCTAATATGCCCTCCCCTTTCCTCCTTCCCCATAATCCCCAACTTCCTTCTAGGCCTGGTTGCCTTCATTCATGAGCAAGTCAATTTGCCTAGAAAAAGAAAATGTTGATCTGTTGCTTGCAGATTATTTTAGGTGGCCCCCCACTGACAGTGGGGGGCCACCTAAAATAATCTTGCATAGGGCCACCTGAATCCTAGAAACGGCACTGCAACTGATATACTTACTGTGACTACGTGGGGTGTGGCGCGCCGCGCCGCGCCAAACATAGCCAATCTATAAGCTCACAACGCATCAGAGAGCAACGCATTGTGAACTTGTAGATCTGCTATTTTTGATGCACAGCAATGCTGTGCAACTAAGCACAAGTCTGGCTTTAGTTTACAACTCAGCAACATCTACAAAATGTGTCCATTTGTACACTGTCAGAGTTAAAGGACGACTTTGTTTTTTTACAATAAGGGTTCATATTTTTTGTTAAAATGTGTTAAAATGTTTTGATTTACTTCTTTCTATTGTTTTAGTGATTTTGATTTGCATGCAAGTGGCTAAATATGTCTTTTTAGACACAATAAGCCCATTCCCAAGATGCACTGCAATCTTTCTTGGGGCAGAAATTGCCGGCTTATTGTGTCTAAAATAACATATTTAGCCACTTGTACGCATGCCCCCACCCTAAAATATGAACCCTTGTTGTAAAAAAGAAAACAAAGTTGTCCTTTAAGGGGAGACCTTGAAATGTGAAAGTTTGAGAAACACTGGTCCTATCCCAGTGGTCTCGGTAAGGCACTGACTGGGTATGAAGGTGGTCTGGCCCGGCGGGGAGGTGATAGAGAGCGGGGGGATGTGACCACTCGTCTGCGCTCCGGTCCGTCGCACGTTCCTCTGGTTGTCAGAGTCCTCGGGCCGGTCAGAGTTCCACTGAGAGCCTCCTGGTGCCAGCTGGGGTGAGAGGGCCACAGAGTCCCCCTCAGAGTCTCCAAACCTGTCCCTGGGAACGTTTTAGTGTGTGAGAAGAATATTTTGTTATGTTTCAACATATCGAAACAATTTGGTACTCTTCGAATGATAGTAGGTGACAGGGACGTGCTGGGCCCCTGATTCAGCCCGGGAAAAAGAGTTGTAGAGGCCCTCATTGCGCGCTATAGAGAGAGAGATCTAGTTTTCACTACTTTTGTGCGACGGCCTTGTATGATGAAGCAGGGATTTGCTTTGCGAAAAAATTTATACATTTGAAACTTGGAGATACGAGGTTTCTGCCCGACAGTGACGATTTAATTTCGGCCCCCCAAAACTGTGAAAAGTGATGATTTTCTGATGATTCATCAATTTTCACAATTTTGAGGGGCCAAAATTTTGCCCAAGGAATGTTTTTGCTATGGATTCAGAATCATAAAGAACCCCTAGTTTGACCCTTCACATGGTACTTGAAGATTCTTTTCTTTTTTTAATATTTTTCCTTTCCTGTGTAGTGGAGTCAATGGGACAGTGAATATACAAATGGCCATAACTTTTTTTCGCGATGTTTCCGGCAGAGAAGGCCTCTCATTCTGTGGACCTTAATGACCAAACTAACAGATAAAACAGAAATAAAAAAGTACGGCATGACATCACAGGTTCAACCCTATTCCTTGAGCTTTTGGGCTTATGGCTCCCTGACTATCGCATCAGACAGCGGTCACTATTCTATTACCTGTTACTGTGGGTCCTCTCTCGTTCGCTGGCATCCTCTCCCTCCATGGTGGACTGGACTCTGGACCCGTGGGTCCTGTGCCTCCTCCTCTCCCCGTTGGCGCCCTTCTCCCCCCTCGAGCACCTCTCGCCCTCCCGGGTGGACGAGCGCCCGTCTTTGTGTCGCGACCGGCGCTCCCCTCGGCCGCCCCTGCTGCTGTTCAGCGTCCCGTTGTTGCCCTCTCGGCTCTGCCTGTGGTTAGGGCTGTCACAATTATTACATAATACGTCTAATCGCGATTATTTGACATAATCGCGATTATTTTTCATGATCGTCATAATCGTTTCCATGTTGAAAAATGTTCATATATATTTTTTTAAGTAAAAAAAATTGTGGAAATAGCTGATCTACAAGCTCACAACGCGTCGCATCGCAACGCGTTGTGAGCTTGTAGATCGGCTATTTCCACTATCAATGTTATTTTTTTTAAGTATAAAGTTGTCAAATATGTCAGTAATTTCTTTGTATATTTAGGTTATGTGTCATATCTACCATGTGCAACTTCAGAGCCTAAAAGCCAACCAGAAATGTAATTGTCAATGACAAAAACACAATTAAATCGTTAATCGCAATTATTTGAGTGACAATTAATCGTCATGTAAAAATGTCATAATTGTGACAGCCCTACCTGTGGGAGTGGTGGTGACGGTGCTCTCTCCCTCCCTCCCCTCCCGCTCCTCCTCCACCCTCGTCAGCGGAGCTCGGGTGGTGGTGCCGCCTGCTGCCTCCGTCTCGGCTGCGCGAGCGCTCCCCCTTCCCGTCCTGGTGGTCCTTGGAGCGGCTGTGGTGGACGTGGTGCCTCCCGTCCTTGCCCGTCTCGCCATTCCCGCTCATCTCTTCCCTGTCAGTTTGCAATTTAAAAGTGTTACAATTTGGGCATTTGACGGATCCAGAGTGAACTGCGAGTGCAAGCTCCGAATAAGGAGAGAGAGCATGGGATCTAGATTGACACAGTTTACTGCTTCGTCGAGATACAGTACAGAGTAAAGTTAAAATACAAATTTCCATTAATTTCCTAAATAAAAATCTAGGATAAATAAAATGTTTCCCTTCTGCATAAATGAGTAAAAAAAAAAATCAAATAGAATGAAATTAAATTGACCATATTATGTTAAAAGAGAACTGATCTTTAGTGGATGTACAGTATCTAGATAACATTCTGTACATTGTATATTGGAAACTATAGGATACCAGGTAATCAACTATAGATAATCAACAATAGGATACCAGGTAATCAACAATAGATAATCAACAATAGGATACCAGGTAATCAACAATAGATAATCAACAATAGGATACCAGGTAATCAACTATAGATAATCAACAATAGGATACCAGGTAATCAACAATAGATAATCAACAATAGGATACCAGGTAATCAACTATAGATAATCAACAATAGGATACCAGGTAATCAACAATAGATAATCAACAATAGGATACCAGGTAATCAACTCAAGCATACCTGTCTCTGTCTCTGTCTCTGTCTCTGTCTCGGTGGCGGTGGTGCCGTCGGGGCTGCTGAGGTGCAGCGTCTTGGGAGGCGGCGGTGGGGTTCTCCGGGTCCTCGGGCGTGCGGGGCTTGTGGTTGTGATGGTGGTGGTGCTGGTGGCCGCCTCCCTGCGCAGGCCTATTGTACATTTGACATAATCGCAAATGAATACGCAATAATCGTCAGTTAATCGCTTTTTTTCTTTTTCTTCTTTTTCTCGTTTTTGGGATTTTGTGCCTTTATTGATAGGACAGTAGACTGACAGGAAACGGTGGGAGAGACGGGGAGCGACGTGCCTAAGTCGTATGCGCCCGGACCAGTAGGCCAGCAGGCGCCCCCCCCCCCCCCCCCAGTTAATCGTTTTCTTTCATTGATAAATCCGTCTGTTGAAAATTGTTCATACATTTCGAAACATTTTCAAAGAGAGTGGCGTCGCATTGGGAGCTTGACAATCTGCAGCGAAAGCTTTCCACCACAATGCGGATGCTGAGGTTTAAAGATGCGTCCAAACCTGGAGCTATTTCTTCTATTCTAGTCACTTCTATCGCTTCACTTTGGTCGCGCAGGTCCGTGTTGGTATAGTGTGTGCCAGCGGCTACGTCATTGTAGTCCTTAGTGGCCATTTCTTGGGTCAAAACACAGGTGTTTCAATTGTTTGATTGCATAGAACTAATGCTTTACTCCAATCAGAACACCTGTGTAAGGCTGTGTTTACCGAAGAAATGGCCGCTATTAGAACTACATTTGGCACACCCTATAAAAAATCATGGTGCGTTGGAATCAAGGTGAAACACCCGGAAAAAAATTTGTCCCAACACCAAACACCAAAAACATGTGTCTCCGGACAACATCAACGCTGAACGCAACCGTTCGCGCCACGCTCGGTTGCGCGTCGTCTCGTCTTTGCATTCATTATTTTTTTATGTAATCGCGCCGCTCGAACCATCCAGGTTTGGACGCAGCTTAAAGGAGTAGTTCACCCCCCAAATGACTTTTTTTCTATTGATTACTCATGCCATGGACACTTGAGTTCAATGAAAATGTTTTGTATTTGTCACATTCCTTAGACAAAAAATGTACTATAGTAAATTTACCCCCATTGATTCCGTATGCGGAAACAATGGGGGTAAATCAAAGTATTGTCTTAGGAATGCAACAAATAAAAAACTTTATTATTGAAGTCAAGTCAAGATCTCCATGGTGTGAGTAATCAAAAAAAGTCATTCTAGGGGACTCCTTTAGGTGGTTAAATCGTTAATAATCCCAGGTTATCTGTATAGGCCACCGGCTGGCCCTTACCCGTCGCGGGGCTCCACCACCAGCGGGCGGTCCAGGTGGGTCATCATGTCGGGCCGGAGGTTCAGGGCGGCCGACAGGAGCAGGCGCTCCTCGGGCTCCAGCTCGCTGTACAGCGCCTCGCAGCTGGCGCGGTTATGCCTCCGCAGCTGGCTAGTCCTCTGTTCCCACACCGACATGGCCTTCATGGACCTCTGCTGCTCCTTACTGGGAGGGAGGGTAAACGTCAGTATATTACTGTTTAGAAATGAGAAACAATCCTTTTTTGCTTTTTTTTCATAATATATACATATATGTCGTCGTTGTCGGGTGGAAACCTCATATCTAGTTTCAAATTAGTACGTTCTTTCGCAAAGTAAAGCCCTGCGTCATCCGCCGCGCAAAAGTAGTGAAAACAGCAGATCTGCAAGCACACAGCGCCTCGCGCTGCGAGGCGTTGTGTGCTTGTAGATCGGCTGTTTTCACTAGTTTAAATCGTTTTTAAAATGATAAATGCAAAACAAACGGTTTTGGACATACAAGGTTTTCACCCGACAATGACGATATATATATATCAATGTTCAAGTCAATTTCCTTACAGGAGCTCCTTTTTTGGGCGGTTACTAGACCATCAACATACTGGAACTGACTTTGTCATTTCTATAAAGTGGCGAAACCATTCCCCACAAAAGGTTGCGCGTTTATGAATTACTATGAAGAGTGAAAGACGGCATTATGATTTACAAGTTTATGGTCTTGTAACAACAGCTAGCGCACACATAAAAAAAACAGTTGGTCGGTGATTCTGGATACTGGACAATGAAAAACATCCAGTAATCCCTACATGCTGAATGACTTAGACTAATGGCCACGGCGCAATGGAGCTGTCAGCGGAGGCAGCCAGAAGCCACCGGGGTCAGGCTACTGACTGGCCCACATAGCTACACTGGAGAGAGGCTGTCTAAGGGGCTGCCAGAAGAAAAGCCAAGCATAGTTTCTGACATCCTACTCTGCTTTGCCCTGTTCATGATTTTTGCATAATACAATACTTTGAAATGGCTGAATGCATGCACCTTTGAGATGCCATGCGGTTGTTTACTGTACATAGCCTTTCCCATGGCATTATATTGTATATCCCAAGGGGTTTTCAAAGTGGGTGACGGGGCACCCTGGGGTGCCGTGATGCCAGTCCAGGGGTCGCCGCGAGATAATTTGATAATATTTGGAAGTCATCACTATCACTACATCAATATCACTTCACTATGCTTAGTAAAACAGACCTGATTTGCACTGTACTTGATGAGTTCTTTTTCCATCTACGACAACTCTCTTCACCAAAAATGGCAGATCTACAAGCTCACAACGCGTCACAACGTGAGCTTGTAGGTTGGCTATTTTTCAAGTGGTTAAACGTCAAGTATAACGTTATTTTCAGTCAGTTCTGATGGAAACGGATATTTCTCCAATAGGATGTAAGATTCTAAAATTCAGGCGTGCCATGGATGAAAAAGTTATTTACAGGGGTGCCCTGAGTCAAAAAAGTTTGAAAACCCCTGGTATATCCTAATATCGCCATGGCACGGCACCTCTTTACGTGCCGTATTGTCAGAGGCCTAATTATGGCATTGCTTGACTACACAACACCTAGCGTCCATATTCTGAAGCGAATATTTAGTGAAAATAGCTGATCTACAAACTCTACACTCTTTTCGGCAAAGACACGTACAGTACATCATTTACTGTGGAGCGAAAACAGGAGGGGGCCTGGTTTAGAACCCTGGGGGACTCCAGTCAACAAAGTGTGGTTTAACCCTTAAGTTCTGTTCGGATTCAGTTCACCGCGGGTCATTTTGACCGGGAGGATTCCAAATAATTCATATGATATATATGGTAAATGTTTGCATTTATGCTTTGCTATATCAAATTAGATATTGAAAGAGCTAGGCGTTTTTACTGATAGCTGAAATTCATGTAAAATAAGAGCTGTAAAATAAGAACACACATGTGAACATGTGAACATACATGAACGTCACAGATGAATGTACACTTGTACGTATACACTAGGAAGCACATGCTTCACAAACACAGACTGCATGTGAGGCACATAATGAGCTTCTTGCACCTCCTGCAAGCAGTCTGTCTTCCTGTCTGCTGTGTTACAGGACACAACTCTGCTTCAAGTTCACTATTTATTTTACCATATGTATCATATGAATTGTTTGGAATTGAGACAAAGTCAATGTATGATGATGATTCAAAGTTCAAATTTATATTAGTATTGTTTTAGAAACCAGATATCCCCCGGGTCAAAATGACCCATGAACACCATTAGAGGGTCCAAAAAAATTGGATGGGTGTAGCATGGGTGTAGTGCAAAACATTTTTTTGACATGTTAATCACAGAAGAATCTTTAAGACTAGTGAGTGTCAGGTGGAAAAAAAAGTAACTTCTGCCTTCTTCTTTCAAATTACATTTTAAAACGGGTCAAAATGACCCGAACAGAACTTAAGGGTAAAGTGGTTAAGATCTGATCGCTGTTGATTCTCACAAGTAAAGTGGGCCTACTCTAGAGCTCAGCAATGCTAGAGCTATATGCACAGCAGCCATTTTGGAGAGAAGTTGGGTCTCTCACTTCCTTCAAAGGTGTTACCAATAATACTAATGAAGGCTCTGTTCCATTCTGATCAAACAGAGTCAGGGTGCTGATATTGTGCATGTTGGCTCACTGGAAACACTGCTACACCGGTGGGTCTCAAAGTGTGGTCCAGAAACCCTCATGGCTCCTTGGGGTTTCCAAATGACCCTTTTAAAAAAGGTGTGTAACTCTGAGAGTGTACAAATGGAACCAAATGGACCCTTACGGGTCCATTTGGTTCCATTATGTACACTCTCAGAGTTAGGTTAGGTTTGAGTACCACTGTGCTACATGAAATGGAACAGAGCCTTCATTAGTATCATTGGTAACACCTTTTGAAGGAAGCGAGAAGAGACCCAACTTCTCTCCAATATGGCTGCTGTGCATATTATGCAAAAACACACAGCACTGCAGAGCACTGCTCTCTCCACTATAAGGTCACTTCATGTGGGTGGGTGGATGGAGAGACCAGACTGTAGTCTCTGAATGAATCACAACGACCACATTACCAATAGTCTGAGCATTTCAGGCAAAAATTGTGCAGTTTATGAAAGAAGCATGACATTTGGCACACAGTTAGAACATGCCATATGGAACATTTTTGGCTATTAAGTAGCATGTGAGGGGTCAAACTAGGGTTTTTTGGGATTCTGAATCCAATGCAAGCATTTGTTTTGCACAAAAAACATTCCTTTCTGAAAAACGGCCCTGAAAAAACTGTGAAAAGTGATGACTCATCACTAAACCATAGTTTTATGGGGGCCATTTTTAGCCCAATGTTTTTCGTGCAAAACAAATGCTTGCATTGAATTCAGAATCCCCAAAAAACCCTAGTTTGACCCCTCACATGCTACTTAAAGCATATTTATTTTTTTGTATTATTTTACTGTATAGTAAAGTCTATGAGAGCCCAACTTTGATTGACTCCCACAAGTTTCCAAAGACAAATCTGCGATGGCCCTATAGCCAAAAATGTTCCATATGGCATGTTCTAACTGTGTGCCAAATTTCATGCCTCTTTCATAAAGTGCACGATTCCATCAAAATACTGCCCGAAACTCCTGGACTACAAGTACCACATGATGATAATGTCATTTACTGATTATGCCATGTTGTTTTTTGAGAGTATGGGAACGTGATCGCGCATGGTTGTCACGTCATGTATAGAGATTTATATACACAGTATATCGTCTTTGTCGAGCGGAAACCTCGTATCTCCAAGTTTCAAATTTGTGCGTTCTTTCGTAAAGTAAAGCCATGCTTCATCATACAAGGCGGTCGCACAAAAGTAGTGAAAACAGCAGATCTAAAAGCACACAACGCCTCGGTGCGAGGCGTTGTGTGCTTGTAGATCGGCTGTTTTCACTAGTTTAAATCATTTTTAAAATGATAAATGGTTTTGGCCATACAGGGTTTTCACCCGACAACGACAATATAGTTATAATGTACACATATAAACTGTATTGGCCATGTCCTTAGCAGCAGTTCTTGTGTTTTTACCTCAGGTAGTGGTGAACTGGGGTGCAGACATAGCTCCTACAAACACATGAAGGGAGCACATTGAAAGAAACACAAGGGCAGACTAAAGGAAGCAATTTCAAATGACAGGAACAGGTTATAGGCAGACAATGTGACTAAACACACACAGAGACAAAACGATGATAAAGCACAATTAAAAACAAACAAGAAAGAAAAAAAAACTTTCACTGAGAGCAGAGGGGTGACAGGAGGGAGAGACAGACTTATTGAACACTCACTATAAACTGCTGCAAGTGTTTAACCACTTAAACCCTCTATACATGGGTCAGCTAGACCTGGTTTGACATAGTCCGCTCATTTCCCCCCCTCTCTGACACCAAATCTCTTTGCCGGGGAAACAGCCAATCTGCGACGAGTCGCAATCTTGTAGAACGTCTCTTTTCGGGCCCCCACCCAGGGCCCATGTAGAACCCATGTTGAGCCCACGTGGGCTAGCCCAAGTGGTTCCCACCTGGGTCCCATATAAATTAGCCGAGGTGGGGCCCACCCAGGGCCCATGTAGAACCCACACAGAGCCCACGTGGGCTAACCCACGAGGGACCCTTGTGGAAACCACGGACATTCCCACATGGGGCCCATGTAGGGAAGCCCACCTCATACCCATGCGGGACCCATGTGGGTGTGCTGGCTGGGAACACTTGTAAGGATGCTAGGGTTTCAACTGGTTAAACGCCATGACGCCAATGTGGCTCGTTTGGCCAGCTACGTGGGGAAAAAGATCAACGTTTGAGCGCTTCTGAAGCCGACTTGTTGGACGCGTGTCGGTGTCAGAGTAAACAGATATCTGTCAGCCCGGCGTGGAGGGAGGGAGAGACGCGTCGGTAACTCGTCTGTCTCTAACTGCTGAGTCACTCCGGGTCTGCTTCCGTTCCTAGCGAGCTATTAGAGAGAGAGGAGCCCCTCTTAATCTCTGTCCTTCATCTCCACAGCAGAGGCCCCGAGACAATGAGGAAGCACTTTGACATACACCACAGAAAAATAAAGGTTGGCCGGCTGGAACCAAAAACTGCTTTCTGGTTCCAGAAAGAACCTTTTTAGACCGAGGTTCTTTAACGCATTTAGGGCCTAGAATTATTGAATGCTTTAACCAGTGGAAAAACAGCAGATATACAAGCTCACAGCGCGGCACCGAGTGCCGCGCTGCGAGCTTGTAGATCTGCTGTTTTTGAAAAAAGTTGTGAAAATGTGTTGCAAATCTTTGAATATATGTGTTTTTAAAGCGAACGTTTGTAACTCAAATTTTGCTTCTGGGGGGGTCCCTGGAACTAGATATTTTGAGATGCGGGTCCGTGGCCAAATACATATAATTTTGGGGGTCCTTCCACATGAAAAGGTCTGAGAACCACTGACATAGTAGTCTCTCAAGAACAGACTGATGAAAAGGACCTTTTCTTTGACCGATGGCCAGCCAGATTGCTGACATAGAAACATAGGTTATTTAAAAAACCTTAGAAGGATTCAAAAGACACTTATAGAATCGGGTCAAAATTCTAATTTTCACGATTTTTTTCAAAAATAGCAGATCTACAAGCTTGCAGTGCCGCGCTGTGAGCTTGTATATCTGCTATTTTTCAATAGTTAAAGCATAAAATAATGATACACAAAGTGTGCACCTGTTCTAAATGGGTTGAAGAGCCATTCATTTTAATGGTTCTACGCAGAACCCTCAACCTACTCAAACCCTCATCGACTGACCAGGGCTCCATACTTGGCCTGCATCTTTTTCCCCCCCTACACGCCAAATCCCACCATTATTTTTCTGTGCAGTGGGCTTGAGAAACTCAAACGCCACGATAAAGGCACACACACAGCATAGACCACAGTATGAACGACCACATAACGCATCCCTGAGGTGGGAGAGGTTCAAGTCAATGGAAAAAAAAACATAAATCAAAGAAATTGCCCAAAAAGAGTAGTTCAATCACAAAACCACCGTGACATGAGAACAGACACAATACACAGACAGTCACAGGAATAAAAAAAACACAAACATAGACAGTAGAGGGGATGCAAAAACATGAACACATGCACACACGCGTTCCCCCTCACGAGGCACAGGACAGGGACAGACAAACATTCCTCTGTTACAATTCAACAATGAAGGAAATCAAAGAAACGCGTGATGGTACGACCCAAAGAGAGGGCATGTGTGGAGGGAAACACAGGATGCTATGACCCACCCATCCGCACGTGGCATGATTCCTTTCTACACTGTGACTGGCCGGTAGTCGCTAACCCTAACCCTAACCCTAACCCTTAATAATCCTCACAAAAAAACTAAGCCTAAACCTAACCTTAAAGGAGTAGTTCACCCCCCAAATTTTCCATTATTGATTACTCACCCCGTGGGGACTCAAGTTCAATAATATTTTTTTAGTTTTTGTCAGATTCAATAATTTGAGGAGGCCCATTGATTCCCAATGCATTTGGGTCTCCATCCGGAATCAATGGGTGTACATTTATTATAATCAAATTATTAGCTTAGGAATGCAACAAAGGCATAACAATATGGGGTTCTCCACGGGGTGAGTCATCGATAGAAAAAAAGTTATTTTGGGGGTGAACTACTCCTTTAAGCCCAACTTTAACACCACACTTTTCAGGAAATGTTTTTGCCCCCCCCCCCCCCCCCCCCCCCACAGAAAAAAGCACACCCAGTGTGATTAGAAACCGTGAACTTCAGTGCTGTGACACTGCCCCACCAACACAGCGAGTCATGAAGATTCACTGGCTGAGAATGATTTTGGACGCCATTTGAACCTGCATGTGTTTAAAAGGCCGGGTTCTCCACGTAGAAAAGAATCACGCTCCCACGACAGGGCCTGTGGGCGGGTGGGCGGGCGGCAGGAGGAAGAGGAGGGAGAGAGAGAGAGCGATGATGGTCGTCGGAGTCAAAACGGGGCATAAATTGTAACAGAGAGGTAATAACTCACAGTGAGCTAACGCTGCAGACGGATGAGCTGCTAGACTGTGCACCTTGACCGTGCGTGACAAAACTGCACACATGCACGAACACACGAACAAACGAGAAAAAAAAAAGAAAAAAAAAACAAGATGGGGAGGGGGAGGGGAGGAACATCACAGGGAGAGAGGTCAGAGGTCAGAGAGAGGACAGAAGAAGGAGACAATTCTTCTCAGTTCAATTCTCCACCTCTCTCTCTCTCTCTAGCCTCTTTTCCACTACGAGGCGGAAACCAGAACTTTCCGGAAACCTGAACCTATTTTTTATTGGGTTCTGGTTTTGGACGGGGCCAGCAGCGCTGTTGCTCTTTTTGGGGACCTTCCCGGTTAGGTCTGGTTATATGGAAACATAACGTCGTTGTCGGGTGGAAACCTCGTATCTCCAAGTTTCAAATGTGTACGTTCTTTCGCAAAGTAAAGCCCTGCTTCATCATACAAGGCTGTGACACAAAAGTAGTGAAAACAGCAGATCTACAAGCACACAACGCCTCGCGGGGCGAGGTGTTGTGTGCTTGTAGATCGGCTGTTTTCACTAGATTAAATCATTTTTAAAATGATGAATGCAAAACCAACGGTTTTGGACATACAACATTTTCACCCGACAACGACGATAAGCAAAACTTGGTCCCGGAAAACTTAACAGGTTCTTGAAAGTTCTTAGTTCTGGTTCTAGTTCTGGTTCGGCCCTGTAGTGGAAAAGGGACTTCTGTCTCTTTATCTCTCACTCTCTCTCCCATAACACTTCACAACCCAACGGGCAGCTTTAGTTAAAGGAGCTTAGCCCATTTTCAAACGACGACGTATCTTCATGGAGTTGGTCCTCACTCATTATAAGACGGCCATCTTATTCTCACTCTCTGTCTCAGAGGATAGGGCTGTGGAACAGTTCAGAGACCTGCCTATCGATGACATTATTGGTGGGCAGCAGGATAGGTCATTTTCAAACATTTATTTATTTTTCATTATAAATAACAGCTTTTTATTTGAGAGAGCTAACTTTCCAGGAAGACCACACAGGCTGTACTTTGGTATTAGCTTGGAATCCCCATCGATGATGTCATGGTAGGCGGGTTTCTGAACTGTCCAAAGCCCACCGACTAGTAGATAGTCAGGGACCCACAGGCCCAAAAGCTCAAGGAATAGGGTTGAACCTGTGATGTCATGCCATACTTTTTATTTCTGTTTTATCTATAAGTTTGGTCATTAAGGTCCACAGAATGAGAGGCCTGCTCTGCCGGAAACAAAAAAGGTTATGGCCATTTTTGTATATTCACTGTCCCATCGACTTCACTATACAGGAAAAGAAAAATACTAGTAAGACACCCGAGGGTGGAATGCGACCTCAGGGTGACATGCAACCTCGCCCTAAAGGGCGAGGTCGCGCCAATTCTTGACAATCTGGCCAACCACAGCGTTTCTCTGACGATTCTAGTTGTTGTCATTCTGGGGGGAGTTTGTTCATGTTTTTGTGAGGGTATCAACCCTAGGAGACACGGGGAGAACACGCAAACTCCACACAGAAAGGCCCTATCGCTCACACCCTAGGTTGGGTTGGCGATAGGGCCTTTCTGTGTGGAGTTTGCCTAAACATGGAGATGTGGTACAGAAGGACTCATATATGGGCATAAAAAGTGTTGTGACTGTGCCACGACTGAATTGTGATGCTTGTTTATATAAGGTCAATGATGTCATAGTGATGACATCAGTCTGACAACATTCATTGTGATGGCACACTCACAGAATCAATTTTATGCCCATACATGGAGTTCCCTGACTATGTTATGTCAAAACATGCCCATATGTGGACATTACCAAATATGGGCATTTCCAGATATGTCCTTAATATTGATAACATTGGGACAGGGATCTCCATAATATGGGCATAAAACGTATGTTAATTAGTAAAGCCAAGCTTGGGTTTGATGCCTTGGGATTTCTATATTTGGACATAAGTGTGTACCCAATAGGTCATCATCTGGAAAGGTAGGGTGTAAATCAGAGTAAAGCAGGCTTTTGAGCTCGTTAGGGCCAGAGATTGATGACATCAGAAATCCCCATATATGGGCATAAAGGGATTTTGCTTTTGGGAATACCCATATATGGCATTTTTATTTAACATGGGAGAATGTGGGCATGGACATGGGTGGCTGGGGATACTACTCCATGTTCACGCGGCAATGAACTTTCCTTTTGCCATGCAATCAACTTCAGAGCAATGATATGTACTGAGTTACATCACTGTGACTCAGTCCATTGAGTTGTGGAATGGACTTTCTCCATATATAGTGTTCTCCACATCTCCATATGACATATTGGACTAGACTATCTCCATATATAGTGTTATCCACATCTCCATGTTAGGACTCATATATGGGCATAAAAAGTATGTCATGTGACATCACTTCCTGTACAGACAGTCAGCCATTGACTCCGGATTAACAATGGCTACTGTCTATGACGGTAGTCCCATATGACATATTGGACTAGACTATCTCCATAAATAGTGCATGTTATCCACATCTCCATGTTTAGACAGCCATTGACTCCGGCCTAAGAATGGCTACTTTCTATGACGGTAGTCTCATATGACATGATGGACTGGACTATCTCCATATATAGTGTGATCCACATTTCGTGTAGCCGCCCTGTACAGGAGGTGATGTCACAACTCGCTGACATCACACTGACATCACAGAGGATACGGAAGGACGGTCACGAGGTTACGGAAGGAAGGAAGGACACTCAAGCGACACGGTTCTTCAGAGTATATGCGACCTTTGGTCGCAATTAAAAAAAGGAAAGAATGTGCTTTAAGTAGCATGTGAGGGGTCAAACTAGGGGTTCTTCATGATTCAGAATCCATTTCAAGCATTTGTTTTGCATGAAAAACATTCCTTGGGCTAAAAACAGCCCCACAAAACTGCGAAGTGATGACTCATCCAAAAAAAAAGTGGGAAAAAAAAGTGATGACTCATCACTTTTCACAATTTTGTGGGACCAAACTAATAGATAAAACAGAAATAAAAAAGTATGGCATGACATCACAGGTCATCTCACATTTTTGGGTGATCCCCGGCTAAGATGGAAATGCTGCCATCTCATGATGAGCATTAGTGAGGAGGACCAATCATACGAAGAGTTTGAAAACGGGCGAGGTGCTCCTTTAAGGAAAACAACACTAAAATACCGAAGGAAAAGAAACGTCACTCAGTGCCCGCTTTGAGACTTTTGCCCACCAACGTTCTGCCAGTTAGATGACGTATGCTTTCATTTGATGTGAAAACGCCAGAGGGGGAAAAGTCTCAAAGACCCTTTAGTCTAGCAACAGGATAGTCAATGGAGAGACAGACTCTAAATGTAACATGCTGAAACGGAGATACAGTTTAGTATTAACACAAAGGTAAAAAATACAAAACAGAAAGAGTTAAAAGACAACGCTACAAGTTTTAAAACCACCAGTCATTGAGGAAAAAATGACACACACAGACAGACAGACAGACAGACAGACAGACAGACAGACAGACAGACAGACAGACAGACAGACAGACAGACAGTCTAATTGCGCTAGTTTTTGCAATAGCTTCACAGCTCACGGCTCTAATAATGCTGTATAACAGTAATATATATTCAGGGATAATCATACTAACTAGGGTTAGGGTGTGATGTGATGTACATGTGTGATGTATACTAGGGTGGATCTTAAATTACCTTTTTTAGATTTTCTTGAGTCTCACCCCCCAATTATGTTCCAATGTACAAAAAAATGCTTTGGTTAAAATTTGGTTGAATTTCAAGCATATTTAGAGGTAGCTCAATCAAGTCAAAGATTGTACATTTTATTGGTCAAAATCGAATTGCACTGCAGGCACATTTAAGTTATACATTACACATTATTCTTATACTAAGCACAGAAATTATATTTTTTAAGCTTACAAATCTAAACACAAATCTGATTACATGTTTGTCATATGTCAAACCAGAATTAATGTATTGTAGGAAATAGCAAAGCAAAGAATGACAATTGCTATTTTTCATTTAACGTGCACAATGACATGTCTTTATTGCACACTCTTCAATCATACTCACAACACACAACAAGTACACAGCCCCACTTCCTTGTTTACCCCCAAAAACCCCGAAAGTCACTGCAGTATAGCAATTCAGTAGTTACTGATCAATTAAAGTTTGTTTACGGCTATCGGGATACTTGTGCCGATGGTTTTGCACAATTTGCAGCAAGTATTGGAGTTGGGACTCATCTTTAGTATAATGAGACAATATTCTTGTATTAGGTCAACCCCACGCTCTGCATGATCATTGACAACATTCATTGCCTTCACTACAGCCAGAGCTTCTTGGTAGTCTACCCTGGGCTCCCACTCATCGGGATCAACGTCAAGGAAGTCATCTGGGAGATCCATCATTTTGAAAAGCACTTCAATGTTCTTCCTTGCAATTGTTCCAAGGTCAACAGTAATTCTCAGTTCATGATCTTCATTTCCATCTTTCATGGCTCTCACCATCAGCCTCTTCGTTTGCGCGCTCACTTGACTGTCAAACAATGCAAGTCCGACAATCTCTGGAGCAAAATACCATAAGTGATTGGAACACTTTTGAGAAGCAGCTTTAGACACCTCAGCATTTATTGATGAATATTCCAGCAACGATTTTAACAGCTGCCAAGTAATTTAGTGGAGCGCTGACAGCAACAGGTGCCATCATCCATGCCTTCACATAATTGCAAACTGCAAAAATGCACAAATCCATGCATGCTTTTTCTTCCCTGAAGGTCAGTTTGAATTGGCCATGAAACATCCAGATCTTCATACAATAAATAACCTTTGCCATCCAACGGGCATGATGGGTAGCTCCTGGAGCTCTGAACCGGATACCTCGAGCAGCGAGGTATCCGGTTCATCAATAAATGCTGAGGTGTCTAAAGCTGCTTCTCAAAAGTTTTCCAATCACTTATGGTGAACAGGGGCATATGAAGAGAATTACTGTTGACCTTGGAACAATTGCAAGGAAGAACATTGAAGATTTTTTCCAAGGTGCTTTGAGTGGGAGCCCAGGGAGGACTACCAAGAAGCTCTGGCTGTAGTGAAGGCGATGAATGTTGTTAATGATCATGCAGAGTGTGGGGTTGACCTAATACAAGAATATTGTGGTCTCATTACTAAAGATGAGTCCCAACTCCAATACTTGCTGCAAATTGTGCAGGACTATCGGCACAAGTATCCCGATAGCCGTAAACAAACTTTAATTGATCAGTAACTACTGAATTGCTATACTGCAGTGACTTTCGGGGGTTTTGGGGGTAAACAAGGAAGTGGGGCTGTGTACTTGTTGTGTGTTGTGAGTATGATTGAAGAGTGTGCAATAAAGACTTGTCATTGTGCACGTTAAATGAAAAATTGCAAATTGTCATTCTTTGCTTTGCTATTACCTACAATACATTAATTCTGGTTTGACATATGACAAACATGTAATCAGATTTGTGTTTAGATTTGTAAGCTTAAAAAATATCATTTCTGTGCTTAGTATAAGAATAATGTGTAATGTATAACTTAAATGTGCCTGCAGTGCAATTCGATTTTGACCAATAAAATGTACAATCTTTGACTTGATTGAGCTACCTCTAAATATGCTTGAAATTCAACCAAATTTTAACCAAAGCAGTTTTTTGTACATTGGAACATAATTGGGGGGTGAGACTCAAGAAAATCAGAAAAAGGTCATTTAAGATCCACCCTAATGTATACGCACTCTTATAATGGGCAATTATAAATAAATCAGGTCTGAAAATGAAAGTTTTTCAATATACTGTACAGCCTAATGTCGCTACTGAAATATATAGCATTGTATATACTTTATAGCATATAAAGGACCGTTCACATGAAGCACTGTAACTATAACGACAACTATAAATGTATAGTTTTTAACCACTTAAACTCCAGCATCTGCATTCATGGGGAAAACCTTTGCACAAAACAGCCTATCTACTGTACAAACTCATTATGCAATTGCGAGCTTGTAGATCGGCTATTTTCAGCGAAGAGGTTTATTGTAGAGCGAAAACTGAAAAGACGCTATTATAGAGCCCTGAGGGTCTCTGGTCAAACAAGTATAAGGGACTATAAGTGGTTAAAAATCGTTCTAACTCAGCTATAACAAAAGCAATGGTGACGGTTTTAGTTATAGCCATCGTTATAGTGCTTGCTGTGAACGAGCCTTAAAGGAGTAGTTCACCCCCAAAATGACTTTTTTTCTATTAATTACTCATGCCATGGAGACTTGAGTTCAATAATATTTTTTTGGTTTTAGTCGCATTCCTAAGACAATAATTTAATTACAATAAATTTAACCCCACTGATTCCGGATGGGGATCCGAATGTATTTTGGGTCCCCATCCGAAATCAATACATTCGCTATAATCCATTTTGTGTCTTAGGAATGCGAAAAATACAAAAACATATTATTGAACTCCATGGCATGAGTAATCAATATAAAAAAAGTCATTTTGGGGGTGAACTACTCCTTTAAGTGTTGAAAATAATAATCAGTTGGCGGTTTTGGATGAACATCAATGAATTAACCTCTCTTAAGCCCCTTTTCCACTGGCCCAACTCCACACCACTCCACACCACACCGCCCACTTGTGTGAGGTTTTCCACTACAAGGTCCTGGGTAGAGTGGTGTGAAAGTGGTACTAAACGGGGTACTAAAAAGTATCCACTCTAGAGTAGGTCTGAGCTAGGCCACACAGGGCCAAACACATCATAATGACTGATCACTCACTGGCTTTTCATTTAGACCACCTGGATATAGTTGTAATACATGATAATAGATTCTATTGTGTTATAACCACTATTATAATCTATTATAGTATATTATAATTATCATAGTAATACATTAATGCTTTATAATGTATTATAATCACAGTTATAATCCATTATAGTGCATTCTAATTAGGATAGTTGTAATACAAATTTATTATGTATTATAATCACAGTTAAAAGGGTCAATTTGTTTCTTATCGATAGGGGTACTTTTGTGTAATGGAAAATGTAGATATTTTTATGTGGTGCGGTGTGGTGTGGTGTAGTGTGGTGTGGTGTGGTGCTAAAACTACAGTCGAAAAGGGGCTTTAAAGGGTACTTTCCTTTGGACACTAGGGGGTCCAGCAGTCTCTTGGACTCCGATTTTAGAAAAAAAAACTGTGTGTGGGTGGGAGAAGTCAACTTTCACTGGGGCTTTACGAGCGCGCTAATGGGTCTGGATTAACAACCGGTCGTCGTTACACATGCAGTGATCACATTATTTGACATTACTTTACCCTGTGATCCGGTAATAAAAGAAAAACACACCAGGATTTAACAAAGCTTTAGATAAAACGAATAGAAAACAGAGCACACAAGAAAACATACACCATAATAACATTCATAATGTGCCGTATTGATAAAGGATGACACGAAACATTCTCTCTGTCTTGCAACACAGCAAGGTGGGGCTGTGGAAAACAAAATGAATCACTAGTATACAGTACATGTTACATCTTTGAATTGGACCTGCATCTAAACTATTTATCTCTTTAGTCAATGTTACATTGCATCTCTCCATATTTCAACTTTTATTTATGATATTCATTCGCAAATTGAATCCCCTACTCCTTCAGTCGTTCTCAAACTTTGAAATTTGAAGGTCTTCCCCTTAACTTTATTAATTAATGTATTTTTCTTTTGTACAAAGCCGAAGGCCACAACATTGCAGGGGGCAACGGTGGCGTTCCCGTTACTCCAGCGACAGTTCAGATATCGTCACTGACGGGCAGAAACCTGGTATCTCCAAGTTTCAAATGTGTACGTTTTTTGGTAAAGCAAAGCCCTGCTTCATCATACAAGACCATCTCGCAAAAGTGACAAAACTAGTGAAAACAGCAGATCTACAAGTAGATCGGCTGTTTTCACTAGTTTAGTAAATTTTTTAGACGATAGATACAAAACAAACGGTTTTGGACATACCGTACAAGGTTTCCACCCAACAATGACGATATACTAGTGTTGTTGCTGCTCTTACACCACCATTATTACTGGGGTTGGTGGGGGCCAGACAGTAGCCCCCCGCGGGCCATTTGCGGCCCGCGGGGGGCTACTGTCTGGGAAACCCTGGAGTAGGGCATTCAATATGCGAAAGAATATCATAAATAAAAAGTTGAAATATGGAGAGATGCAAAGTTTCTACCTAACAATAAGAATAGAGATGTCTACTTTCCACTGCCTAGCAGAAGAGATGAGAGACTGTCTAGCTTCCACTGACTGGCTGAAGAGATGAGAGACTGTCTACCTTCCACTGCCTAGCAGAAGAGATGAGAGACTGTCTAGCTTCCACTGACTGGCTGAAGAGATGAGAGACTGTCTACCTTCCACTGCCTAGCAGAAGAGATGAGAGACTGTCTAGCTTCCACTGACTGGCTGAAGAGATGAGTGACTGTCTAACTTCCACTGACTGGCTGAGGAGAGGAGTGACGCTGTGACTTACGCAGTGATGGAGATGTTTGCTGCTGACATGGGGCTGACCTCCTTCACCTCTTTGGCCTTCTGCATGGCCAGCTTCTTGTTGATGGCCTCCTCCTGCTCCTCCTCATCCTGCACAGCATTCAAGAATGCATCAACACGTAGGCACGCACACATTCACACACGCACGCGCACGCACACACGCACGCACGCACGCACGCACACACACACACACACACACACACACACACACACACACACACACACACACACACACACACACACACACACACACACACACACACACACACACACACACACACACACACACACAAACACACACACACACACACACACACAAACTCATAACTAAACCCACATTCCGATTTGACATATCCAAACCTCTCACAGCATGTTTTTTTTAAAGAACTAATAATGTTTCTCTAACTTTCAAATTTCAAGGTCTCCCCATAACTCTGACAGTGTACAAAATGGAACCAAATGGACCCGTCAGGGTTCATTTGTAGACTGTCAGACTAAAGACTAACAAGCCAGATAAATAACACAAATAAACGCCAGGTGTCGTATATTCTAACGGCAATATTCACTGTAGAATTCAGCAACAATACATTTAGAAGAGGGAGGGGAAATTCCGTGTGGTGTTTGATTTAAGGCAAGTGACTTTTATCGACACACGCTGCCTCTACTTCCTGGGCTGGTGGGGTCTCCCATCCCAAGGAGCAGGGACAGCCTGAGGTGGAAAACAAGCTCACTGGCTACTCCCTCCGTTATGCCTCATTCACATAGGGAGCTTTAAAGCTAAAGTTTAGCTTGGTAATTCAATGTTATCTCTATAGAAACCAGCTTCCATGCTCGAAAAAAAGCTTGGAAATGAAAAGCTTGCATAAAAAATAAAGCTGCATGGTTTTTACCAAGCTACCTGTTTTTTTTCGCTTGCTTATTTGTGTAGCTTTATAGCTGTAGTCTGAACACGGCTTTACTGTACCTTGGTGAGTTCCTGGGCATTGGCGAGGTTATCAACGGCAATGGCCAAAAACACGTTGAGGAGTGTGTCTGTTTTTTTTGCAGGCTCAGGAAAAAGTATTATAAACAGTTCAATAAATACAGAATCAATATTTATGCAAGCGGCCGTTCTTGTAGGTTCTAAATCAATGATGAATCGTTTCAGTGCGGTATGTATGTGGCTTTGGGTGCAGGCTGTCTGAAAGCCACAGAGGTTCATTGATTCCAGTGGTGTAAAGTAAGTACATTTACTTAAGTACTGTTCTTGAGTACAATTTTGAGGTATTTGTACTTTACTTGAGTATTTCCAATACTTTTACTTCTACTCCACTACATCTCAGATCCAAATGTTGTACTTTTACTCCACTACATGTATTTGAAAACTTTAGTATAAATTATTATTATTATAAAACATACATTAATCCACTTTAGCCCGAGGCTATTTGAAAATAGCAGATCTACTCACAACAACGCGTTGCGATGCAACGCGTTGTGAGCTTGTAGATCTGCTATTTTCAAACATTTTGTACTTTTACTTTTAGTACTTTGAGTACATTTTGATGCCAATGCTTTTGTACTTTTACTCAAGTACATTTTGAATTCCAGACTTTTTACTTGTAAGGGTGCCCACACACCAAAATACCTAGAGTGGAATCCGCCAATGCATTTCAATGAGAATGGAGCGGTTTCATGCCAGCAGAGGATTTCTGCAAAAAACACTCCCTTATCATTGAAATGCATTGGCGGAACGCAGATTCCACTCTCATAGGTATTTTGGTGTGAGGGCACCCTAACAGAGTATTTCTACATTGCAGTATTGATACTTTTACTTAAGTAAAACATTTGACACCACTGATCGATTCCAATCAATAAGGTTCAGGATACAGTTCCCAAACAGGGTGAGGACGATGAAGTAAACGGAGGAAAACATTCCTCGGTGAACGCCCCCCTGGGATTCAATTCCATGGTACATCACCGCATTCCAGTCTTCCCCGGTCAGAATCTGGAGAGAGGAGCAGAAGAAGATACTCAGCCACAGGGTCGATCTTGAGGAGAATTTATTTTGTACGTATCAATTTTTTAAGCGATGGGATAGGAGAAAGAAGGCAAAAATGGTGTTGTGAACATTTACCTGGAAAACGGTGAGAATGGCGGCTGGGAATGTATCGAAGTTTGTTGTCGGCGTCTCATCTTCGAAATTAAACCTAGAATGGAGGGACACAAACCCGATTGTTAACAGGCTAAAAGATGTATTGAATCGTGAATGCACAAAGCAGGACAATTGATATTTTTTGCTCTTTTGCCAAAATGCGCTCTACAATGACTCATTTTGCAAGGTGCAACACTGTACCTTTTGGTGGATAAAAAAAGAATACGGTAGCATCTGCAGAGTGTAGGCATCCTCCTAATGAGATACTGACTAATTAATAGCTAACCAAGGACTTTTGGAAGGTGCAGGACGTTAATTTGGCTGTGAGAAGAATCCTCTCTATCTGCATCCCCTCACGTTGTGGGGAGATGTAATTAGGTCCCCGTAGATAGACAGTCAGAGATACAAAATGTCAGCGTTAGCACACAATACATCCATTTGAGGAGAGTAAACAGGCTGATCAGCTGTAAGGTGATAGAGGCCAGACACTCAGTCAGACATATAGGATGCTGCTGTATGCAGATACATATTGTCTGTGCAAGGCAAGCCTAATTGCGACGAAGAATCTGTCTACCCCCATTCTTTCAGTGATTCTCAAACTGATTTTCAACTTAATTTAAGGACCCTCTCTGGTTTGTATATTAGGCCACTTGAAGGAACACTGGGAAGACCAAAAAACTAGAACAAAATTAAAAAATGTGAAATTCATGGTGTAGTCCCTTTAACCCTAACCTCACAGAAACTATGTCTAAAGTAAACCTAACCTCAAAACCACATCCATCTGGGCAAAACACAGCAAAAAGAGAGAGTCCGGGTTTTGGCCGCAGTGCATTTCCTGAACAGCTTGGAGTGGACAGGCTGTGGGTAGGTGTCCCTGGCTGGGTTAACAAGGCACATCAACTAGTCTGGGACGCAGCCAGCAGTGCACAGCTAATAGAATATGCATTACAGCCGTATAGGACATCTCCACATTGTCCGATTATAATAGGCTGCCGTAAAATCTCCCATTAACCTGGTATTATCACCGTCGACTGTGTATTTAGTCCACATATCTAATTGATTTATATCTGCCGCTGTTTGCATGGGAGCCCCTCAGGCTTGTTGGATGGGATGCAGTAAATGCAGCAAACCGAGATTTCTTCCTTGCAGCGATGATATACAGTATATCGTCGCTGTTAGGTGGAAAGGAAACCTTGTATTCCAGGGGTCTTCAACGTGTTCAGGCCAAGGACCCCTCAGCTGAGAGAGACATGAAGCAGGGACCCCCCTACATATTGTATAAATGTGTGATGGAGATTTTCATCGATTTCATAGATAGTCCTAGATAGATGGTCCTTCTCAAATAAATGTACAAATAAATAAATTAATTTTAGAACTAATAATTGTTTTTCAGAGCTTGAGCGTGGTCATCTTGGGGAGGTCTAGCGTGGTTTTGACTGAATCAGCTTCACCAGATCCTCTAGCCCCAGTGACGATGGCTTTGAGCCATGCACGCCATGGCACAGTACAGAGACTGTACATCTCTGCCTGGTTTAAGCAAGACATGTTTCTTTGCACACTAATTGGATGCAGTGAAGTCTCATGAACGCGTCAGCGATTTTGCATTTAAATTGATTTTTAATCCTGTTACTAACAAACGGCCAAGCCTGGAGTTGGTAGGTCATGGAATCAATAATGTATATCGTCACTGTCGGGCTGAAACATTCTATCTCCATCTTTAGACTTTTCCCTCCTCATAAATGAATGCTATTCGTCACACTTTGAGCTTTACAGTGTTTTTTTTTCCTCTTTTTTGAGCGGTGGTAAACCGCTCCATAGAGTGGCTGTGCGTGTGTCTGTAGCCACCTTTCCTCAGCGTTTTGCCATAGCAATGTGTTTTCCTCAGCGTTTTGCCATAGCAATATGTGTGTGTGTAGCCATATTACATCACCAATTACATCCTAGACCTATATCCTAGTCTTTTTCCTCAGCGTTTTGCCATAGCAATGTGTGTGTGTGTGTAGCCTGTATTACATCACCAATTACCAATTGAAGACGTTATGCAAGCACGACCACCGCTCACTTCACATTGGGTGTGATTTTTTTTTTTGCTTTTTGCTTTTCTTTTCATTTTCCATTTCTTGAAAAGTGAACTGTTTTGGAAATAGAGTACTAAGGCTTTCTACCGACAGAGACGATTTATGTTATGTCAACTCCTTCACTCTGTGTTATTTACTCTCTAGTAAAAGGTTTTTCAATCTTTTTCATGTCATGGACCCCCTAATTGATTGATTCAAAGGGCCCACTTTGAAAGTGAAAACCACTTGTCTAGTACAGTAGATATTAGTAACCGAGTGGCTGGAAGAGAAATCCAGGGTTCAATGAAATGCTACAATCAGACAGCATTGCATTTCAGTGATATGTTGGACAGCAGTGAAGCAAGCCTCTCATGTGTTAGTGAAGTACAAAGAGCTGGGAGTGTGTGTGAACTCACTGGCCCCCGAACAGCTGCATGCCCAGCAGAGCAAACACCACGATGAAGAGGAAGAGGAGGAAGAGCAGGCTGATGATGGACTTCATGGAGTTGAGCAGGGAAACCACCAGGTTCCTCAGGGAGTTCCAGTACCTGCACACACACACAAGCACACACAGTGACTGCAGTGAGTACTTACACAAAAGAAAATAAACAAACACGGCTTGCACACAAGCAAGTGTGCGCGCGTCTGATTTTTATTCTATCGAATTCTCCTTTTGCACAAAGTAGTGTATTGCAAGATAGAGGGCGCCAGATCCATTTTAGTCACACCCTACCACTACTTCCTGTTCAACCACAGAGCATTGATTCTAGTCATTTTCTCCAATAGATTTCTTTTCACTTTTTTCAACTTTTATTACTTGGGATGGTAAAAAGATGAGGCAGAAAAATAAAATGTATTTTGACAAGTAATAAAAGTTGAAAAAAGTGAAAAGAAAGCGCTTTAATCTAATGGAGAAAACAACTAGAATCAATGCTCTGTGGATGAACAGGAAGTAGTGGTAGGGTGTGACTAAAAGGGATCTGGCACCCTCTATCTTGCAATACACTACTTTGTGCAAAAGGAGAATACTTTTCCGATTAGTCGAATAAACGAGAAACGGTTAACAGTCTACAAGCTCACAATGCGCAATGCGTTGCATGCGACACATTGTGAAGAAAAGGGGGGGGGGGGATAGCCACTCTACAAGTGGCTACACCACTAGCATTAACTGCTACAACACTGTATATGCGTGTACACACGCATACACATGCATTCATGCACACGCACGCACGCGCGCGCGCACACACACACACGCACGCACGCACGCACGCACGCACGCACGCACGCACACACGCACACATACACACACAGCAGACAAATACAGTACCACATAACTCACTTGGTGACTTTGAATATTCGGAGGAGTCGAAGGGCCCTCAAGACGCTGATCCCGAACGAGGCCCCTGGTTTGATGGCTGCCCAGACCACCTCAAAGATACTGCCGATGATCACCTGAAAAACAACTGATTTAGCAGCTGCTCTTATCCAGAGCCACGCACAAGTGTTTATTGAACTCCGGTCAATGAAAAAGCAGAGTGCAGAGAGAACCAGGAACACTCAAATACCTGGAACGCGCCCGAGTCGCGTTAGATTTTAACCACTTTAACCATTATTTAATGCTTTAACTATTGAAAAATAGCTTTAGTTTTTTGAAAAAAATGGAAAATGTGTGCAAGTCTTTGAATATCTTTGAATATCTTTGACCCATTTTCACGATTTTTCAAAAATAGCAGATCTACAAGCTCACAGCGCGGCACAATATCAGCACCCTGACTCTGTTTGACCAGAATGGAACAGTGCTTTCATTAGTATTATTGGTAACACCTGTGAAGGAAGTGGGAAGAGACCCAACTTCTCTCCAAAATGGCTGCCGTGCATACAGCCTATTGTGTTCGCGTAGACACTTGACACTATGGCGGATTCGAATCCACAACCTCCGCGGTGGTGGGCCGGCACTTTACCACTGCACCACCGAGCACCGCAGAAACACATGTCATTCTTAACACAAGCTACTGGACTCAGTGTTCCTTCACGTCTTCCATTTAAAACTTCCATCGTTTTTTTCATGCCGTAAATCTCTTAACAGGATTAGAATAATTTTGGCAGGTATTCAAGGGAGATGCACTGCAGTGACTAGACAGTGTGCCTGTAAACTGAGTAGGCCATAATAAGGTTCTGTAACAGTTCTGTAAGATGACTAACACAAATTTAACACAAGTGACAAGTCTACAAATACATACAAGTTTTTAATACTAACCAGTTAGTATTAACTGGTTAAAGCCCATATATACTTCCCCCTGGGGTCTGTAACATTCGAACAAAAATAGACATACGATCTACATCTTAAAGAACCGCTATTTCCGCTGAATATTCGCCTGCTTCTCCAAATCTTTGCCTATTATGACATGCCCAGAATAGGGATGCTAGGGCTTAAGTGTTGAAGAAACACATTTTCCCTCCTGATTAAAATTCTTTTGAAGTTTAAAAAAAGGGCATTTATTTCCCAGACCCAGACGGAACAAACCAATTCATATCCTACTAATCCGTGACACAGCAAACCGCAATGCCCTTGTGCGCCGTGCTTCACTTTAGGCCCCCGACAACTTACTCCAAAGTCAAAGCAGTTGAAGGAGGAGTGGAAGTAGTTCCTGGGTCCAAGGCCATACATTTTCATGGACATCTCGGTGAGAAACAAGCCCAGGAATACAAACTCGGCCAGATCTGTCCAGGGAAGGGAACAGAGAAAACACACAGATCAATGCCCCCGCTCACACCGGAGCTCCCCGATGACTCCCACTGTTTAATAGAGCTGGCCTCTTCTTGCTTGGCTGTTCAACTGTGCTAACAGAGTACATACAACAGATAAAGTCTTTGTTTGGGGACAAACTAGGGCCGGGCGATATGACTTCAAATCACGATTAGTTGAAACTTTTGCCGGGATTAGAACTCTTGGATGTCAATTCATTGAAATATACGAAATAAATAAAACATATCGTCGTTGTCGGGTGGAAACCTTGTATGTCCCCAAACAGTTTGTTTTGTATTTCTCATTTTAAAGGTGATTTAAGATAGTGAAAATTGCCGATCCACAAGCACACAACAGTGACAACACCTCGCACCGCGAGGCGTTTTGTGCTTGTAGAACGGCTGTTTTCACTACTTTTGTGCGACGGCCTTGTATGATGAAGCAGGGCTTTACTTGTAACAGAGTATTTCTACATTGCAGTATTGATACTTTTACTTAAGTAAAACATTTGAGTACTTTTTCCGCCACTGTTAGGGTGCCCTCACACCAAAATACCTAGAGTGGAATCCGCCAATGCATTTCAATGAGAATGGAGCGTTTTTTGCAGAAATCCTCTACTGGCAAAAAACACACCATTCTCATTGAAATGCATTGGCGGATTCCACTCTAGGTATTTTGGTGTGTGGGCACCCTTACTAGTAAATCCAATCTGATCCTTGTCTGGCTAAAGTACCGTATTTTCCGGACTATAAGGCGCACTTAAAAGCCTTTAATTTTCTCAAAAAACTACAGTGCGCCTTATAGTCCAGTGCGCCTTATATATGGATCATTCATTGACATTGACATTTCCTTTAGCATTGCTCCATCTGTTGGATGCATAACGCAACGGTAGTGTCTATTATGTGCGCCTTATAGTCAGGTGCGCCTTATATATGAAAACAGTTTGAAAATAGACCATTCATTGACAGTGCGCCTTATAGTCAGGTGCGCCTTATAGTCCAGAAAATACTGTAATATAGTCTGCAGATGACGCAGTGCATCCATACCGACAGCAGAGCAGTGTTGATTTCGTCGACTAAAACTATGACGAAAAATGTTTGTCGACTGCGTTTTTTTCACTGACGAAAACTAAATAAAAACGAAATAAAAACTAAGCTGTGATGACTAAAACTAAGACTAAATATATTGACAATTTCGTCAACAAAATAAAAACTAGATGTTAGGGAGGTACTAGTGGAGAAGACAGTCATTTTATGTTTGGTTGCTATCAGGTGTTGCGTGCTGAAAATAGCAGATCTACAAGCTCTGCGACGCGTTGTGAGCTTGTAGATCAGCTATTTTCAGCCTGCAACCAAGTGTAAAATCAGTCATTACGATGTCATCAAGGCCTGCCAAAATGCATTTTAGTCGACTTAATCAACTGTAGATTTAGTCAACTAAAATCTTGTGATATTTAGTCGACTAAAATTAGACTAAAACTAAAACTTTTCAGCTGACTAAATTATGACTAAAACTAAATTGCATTTTATTCAAAAGACTATGACTAAAACTGAATAAAAATTTGCTGTCAAAAACAACACTGCAGCAGAGGTACTCACAAAGTGCATAGGTGAGCCATTCAGGCTGGTCGTAGTGCACGATGGCGACGCACAGAGTGTTGAGGCCCACCAGACACAGCACGGTCCAGTAGAAGCTCTGGGCCTTGACCAGGCGACGGATGGTGAAGCGGAGCCTCTTCTCCTTCCTCCGGAAGTAGGACGAGTTGTCGTTCTTGCTGCTCTTCACGCTGGCGCGGGTGAACGGAGACCCTGGGGGGGCAGTTGGGAGAAACGGGCAGAACTGGCAATAAAGTCACAGCGTCCAGAGCAAAGAGCACTCGTTAAAGAGGTGGTGCCATAGTTTTGTACTTTTTCTGGTTTTCATGTGTCTAGGAGGTTGACAGTACTTCATTAGACCCCCTGGTGTGGTTGTTATGAGCAATTATGTATTCCCTTTGTATTTTGGGTCTCTTGCTTTCTTCCTTCCGATCTACATGCTCACAACACCTCGCGTTGCGAGGCGTTGTGAGCATGTAGAGCTGCTATTTTCACAATATTTATCTGAGTCACATTAAATGTAATACCTACAATTCCAAGTGCTTGTCAGGGTGGGGGTCCCCAGTTCATATGTTTATTTTGGGGGTCACGGCCTAAAAAGGTTTGAGAACCCCTGGTATAGAGTAATAACAAATTCATCCACCAGGGGCATTGACAACTCATTCTTATGACTTCCTATCTCACCAAGCTTTATAAACTATATATTTTATAAAGAGAGAGAAAAAAATATTCAACTTTGGTGAACAACGTCGAATAGTGACTTTGATATTCGAATATTCGAATATTTGGTGAATGCCCTAGTTCAAGTACAAAATGACGTCACCCGCATCTTCTGAAAAGCATTACCCCGAATTAGAGTTCGGAAAGCTGCACGTCGGAAAGTCGGAATTCTCAGACGAAAAGTTCGGTGGTCGGAGACAGTATGGACAGGCCTTTGAGTTAAGTCATAAGAGCTGGTACTTAAGACAAACAAAATACAGCCCAGTGTCTGTCTACTCTTCCAAAATCGTTGCCACCACAAAAGCAAAATTCATTAGAGCAGTTCTTTAAATGATCTGGGCTACAGATGGCGGCGTGGCAGCCAGCGTTCTGTGTTTTTTAATCAGAGGTCAGTTACTTTGCTGCAGAGGAGTGATGACTAAGAAGCACAGCTGCGGGAGGAACAGATCAAATGAGATATAATTTACTCATTAATTCTCCGCAGAAGGTTTTTCATATTGTGATTAGCTTTGCCGGTGGTGTCACTGCAGCCAAGTTAAGCCCCTGGCATCGCAAGATCACTATCCTTCTCTCTCTCTCCATCTCTGTGCGCTGGTGTAAAGTAACTAAGTATATTTACTTAAGTAATGTACTTAAGTACAGTTTTGAGGTATTTGTACTTCACTTGAGTATTTCCAGTTTTCAGTACTTTTACTTCAACTCCACTACATCTATGAATACTTTACTTTTACTCGACTACAATTAAAAGGATTTAGTTACTTTGCAGATATAAATTACATAATTATAAAACATAATTAAACCACTTTAGCCATTTTTTTATACCGTGACTATTTGAAAATAATATCTCTGTGAGCTTGTAGATCTGCTATTTTCAAACATTTTGTGCTTTTACTTCACTGTCTCTGTGTCTTTCTCTCTCTCTCTGTACTTGTCCCACCCTCTCTCTTTCTCTCCCTCTCTGTGCTTCTCTTGTCTCTCTCTCTCTCTCTCTCTCTCTCTCTCTGTCTTTCTCTCTTTCCCCTCTTTAATCCCACTCGCCCCGCCCCCACCCACTCACACTATATTAGACCTTCAGTAACTTCCATTAAGCCCCCCCCCCCCCCAAATGTCTAGTGCGGGGCTGGACGAAAAGGTGAAAAATGGTTTCTATTAGCACGTCGTTAGTCCTCCTAGGAAGACTAGTGGGCTAATTATTTTTGGAGGCTATTTTAATCTACACATCTGACTCCCATTGGCGCCCACAGACCCACTACCCAGACTAACCTGCCCTCTGTCTTGTCTTGTCTCTTCTCTCCTCTCCTCTCCTCTCCTCTCCTCTCCTCTCCTCTCCTCTCCTCTCCTCTCCTCTCCCTCTCTCTCTCTCTCTCTCTCTCTCTCTCGTCTGTCTGTCTGTCTGTAAGCCATCCATCAATCTCTCTGATCCCTTTGTAAAATCTTTTAATCAAACAGCTCTTCTCCAGAAGCCAAAAGGTCCAACCTTCATCTCATTGGAGGGTTACAGCGGGGCAGATCTAATTGAGCTCTATTAATCCATTCAGAACGGGTACACATTATGGTGTATTATTATTTTATGCTTTATCTATTGAAAAATAGCAGATATACAAGCTCACAGCGCGGCACCGAGTGCCGCGCTGCGAGCTTGTAGATCTGCTATTTTTGAAAAAGTCGTGAAAATGTGTGCAAATCTTTGAATATATGTATTTTTAAAGCGAATGTTTGTAACTCAAATTTTTGCTTCTGGGTGGTCCCTGGAACTAAATATTTTGAGATGGGGGTCCGTGGACAAATTCATATAATTTTGGGGGTCCTTGACATGAGAACCACTGACATAGTAGTCTCTCAAGAACAGACTAACTGAGCTCCAGTTAAGTGAAAAGGACCTTTTCTTTGACGATCGATGGCTGGCCAGATTGCTGACATAGAAACATAGGTTTTTCAAAAAATCTTAGAAGGATTCAAAAGACACTTATAGAATCTGGTCAAAATTCTAATCTTCAGGGTTTTTCAAGAGTGCCGCGCTGCGAGCTTGTAGATCTGATATTTTTCAATAGTTAAAGCATAAAATAATGATACACAATGATGTGTACCCGTTCTAAATGGGTTAATAACCAGCGATGGAGCCGGTGCTCAGAGAGGTTAGGTCTGGACCAGAGACAGAAAGAGACAGGTCCCTGACGCAGCTCTCTCCCGTGTAATCAATCACTTTTTTCCCCCTCCAAGTCAATGTGAAGCAATTTTCGCAGGAAACTCAAGTCCATTGTAACACTTTGTTTGATATACAGTCAGGAGAGTGGGACTGAGTTAATATAGGGCCCAAGGTGGAGGGGCCTTAATTATCTTATACTTTAGCTATTGAAAAATAGCAGATATACAAGCTCGCAGCTGTAGACTTGCTATTTTTGTTGTGAAAATGTGTGCAAATCTTTGAATACTGCATGTATCTTTTAAGCGAACATTTGTAACTCAAATTTCGCTACTGGGGGCGTCCCTGGAACTAAATATTTTGAGATGGGAAACATAGGTTTTTCAACAAAAAAAAAACTTAGGATTTGATTTTTTTATTCAAAAAATAGCAGATCTACAAGCGCGCTGTGAGCTTGTATATCCGCTATTTTTCAAAAGTTAAAGCACAAAATATATGCGTAATAATGAGTTCCCAGTCAATGAATCCTTGTACCCAGGACCCAGAATTTGGTGCGACACCCCTGTACACAGTACATTGATAAGACATGCTCATTAGAAGATGAGCGCTGTACTAAAATAAAATAAAGCACAGTCTAGTTGGGAGTCTTTAGCCAGAAGTTCACGCGTTCTCCTTCCTCACCAACAGATGAGATGTCGGTGAAGTGGTCTTCTCCTT
The DNA here is from genome assembly GCF_963921795.1 of Nannobrachium achirus. NCBI lineage: Eukaryota > Metazoa > Chordata > Actinopteri > Myctophiformes > Myctophidae > Nannobrachium > Nannobrachium achirus. The sequence goes on from NC_137832.1 coordinate 19,043,409, forward strand.
CCTCTGCGTTGATGAGGTCGTTCTTGCTTTTTTTCGCTCTCTTCAACACTGGGAAACACATGAATACATTTAGATTAGAATAAGTTAAAAGAGCATCTTATTATGATTTATTTTGTTTTGTTTTTGCAGCAGAATGTATGAACCATAATGTCGGGGTCGGGCTAGTCTGAAGTCCCCAGATGATTCACTTTTGTGCAACATTGTTTTCTCACTCGACATTAAACAAACATAAAGTTTAAAGGACAACTTTAGTTTTTTACAACAAGGGTTCATATTTTAGATTGTAATTATTATATATATTATATATATAAATGATTTCATTTACTTCTTGTTTTAGAGATTTTTATTTCAGTGGCTGGGGGCATGCGTACAAGTGGCTAAATATGTCATTTTACACAGAATAAGCCCATTCCCAAGATACAACGCAACCTTTCATGGTTGAATGTGACTTATGGGGGCTATAAGTGTTACTGTAAATAGCAATAAAGAAACTGCTGGCTTAATGTGTCTAAAAATACATATTTAGCCACTTGTATGCATGCCCCCATGCGTACGCATGCCCCACATTTTAGCACGGTAAACGCGATAAAACAATATAACGAAGCAAATGAAAACATTTTAACGCTCACTTTTTCTTTTCTCTAATTACAATCTAAAATGTGAACCCTTGTTGTAAAAAAACAAAGTTGTCCTTTAAGTGTATAGAGGGTATCTGCACATTTCTAAAGTGACAATCTAAGGACTTTTTAATGCCTCTAAGATTACAATTAAACATTGGCCAAATTGTCAAACATTAGAGGCAGACATTAAGTTAAGTTAAAATATGATTATTTTTGGGGGTCAAGGCCTGAAAAGGTTGAGAACCACTGCCCTATAGGACCCGTTGCAGCTCCTCGTCGCTGTCGGGTGGAAACCTTGTACGTCCAAAACCATTCCGTTTTGTATTATTTTAAAAAAGGAAACCGATGCGACGACGTGTTGTGAGCTTGCACATCTGCTATTTTCACAGCTTTTTGTGTGGCGCTCTTGTACTGCACGCTGTTACGAAGTAAACAAAAATCACACCCGTGTGAAGTGGAGCTGTGTGTGTGTGTGTGTGTGTGTGTGTGTGTGTGTGTGTGTGTGTGTGTGTGTGTGTGTGTGTGTGTGTGTGGATCATGTGTACCGATTTTTGTGACATTTGAAGAAAATATGTAGGAAAAGGAGCAAAAAGTGTGTTTTGGAGAAAATTCAAGATGGCGGAAAATCTATCATGGCGCAAATGGGCGTGGCCTATATGGGGAGATGCGTCATGACCCAAGGAATCCAGGGAAAAAATATTTTTAATTTTCCGACCTACGGTTCAAGAGTTACAGGCCAAAACGTAAAGTGGGGTGTTATGGCGCCACCATGCGGCCAAATGACACAATTATTTTTTATTTAATCCTTGAAATCATTATGAACCTCCTCTCCAAGTCTTGAAACTCTAGCCCCTATGGTTTGCGAGAGACAAATAATTGAATGTGAGTTTTTGCGATTCCCATTATAAGTCAATGGGGAAAATTAATTCACTAATAAATTAATATCAATTAAACTATAGAACCTTTCTCTTAGAAAAGTAATAGCCCATGATTCCCGAGTAAGACGGTCGATTTGACATATGGCGCGAGTGTGTGGTGGCAAAACTGTGGGACTAGTGGCGTGCCGAAGTTTAGGAAGTTCAGGCTACATACACACACACAGACACACAGACACACCCACACGGCCACGTATAGGGAGCCTGTGCTTCACACAGCTCCAAAAAAAAAACATTAAACGCTGAAACGTGGAGAACAGTGGCGTCAGTTCAGAAAAAGCTAAGGTATGGCAACATGACTGGTGTCTTGCACGCGCGCCTTCGCGCATGCAAGACACCAGTCATGTTGCCATACCTTAGCAACAGGCATGATAAATGTATTTTAAGAAGTACATTTTATTTTTTTCTCCCGTTTCTACGGTTTCTTGAGCTGGATATGGCAGCCTGGAACGGTTGTTCAAGTGCAGCTAAACTTGGAATGTTAGTAAACATGCCACAATTAACAATAATGCATTGCACCTGTGCAGCTGACCTACAGAACCTGGGAATATACCATTTTGTGGTATATTATGGGGAGAATACAAGTGTGGAGAATATAAATTATAATACCTTGTTAAAGTGACAATTTTGTTAAATTTTGCATTTGTAGTTATTTTACTGTAATTTAACAACATAATAACCAGCACAGATAGACAAAGAGACATTCATTTCCCCCTCTGGACCCAGGGTATGGCAGCTGCATACCCCTGCCATACCCAATTGACGCCTCTGGTGGAGAAATACGAGGTTTTCGCCCAGACAGACGGCAGGGTCTTGTTAACTCTGGCACAGAGAAACAAAGCGGAGTGAAGAGGCTCTCGCACGCCCACGCTCCCTGTAAGCTGCGCTGCGCTGTGCGCCTCGCTCTCTCTCTCTGGTGCTCCGTCCTTAATCTCATTACGCCGCCACCCTGACACCCCCCGAGGCTTCAATTATCCTCTGGGTCTAGGTCTGCTGCGCACCCCGGTGTCGTGCAGTAGGAGAGAGAGCTGATCTACAAGCTCACGACGCATCGCCACCGCTGGTGTCTTGCACGTGCGCCCTCGCGCGCGTGCAAGACACCGGTCATGTTGCCATACCTTAGCAACAGGCACGATGAAAAGTACATATGTGATGCACAAATGCTTGGAATGGATTCAGGATCATGAAAAATCAAAGAAGTAGTCTTTTTTTTCCTGTATAGTAAGTGAAGGGAACCAAACTTGAACCCCCTGAATTGACCTTGATCCACTAAGAATAAAATGGAACATTTTCAACATGTTTTTTGGATGACTCTAAGGATCATAAAAAACCTTGAACCGTTACTATTGCAATTTCTTTTGGGTCAGGCCCTTTTTTTTGCTTAGATTGACTGGCCTATTTACTCCTATCCTTGATCTAGCTTGAAACTGCATTGATGGCCCTGCAAAATTAAGAGTTTCACCCATGTTCTTGTAATGTGATGTGACAATAAAGTTTGATTGAGTCCCTGATAGGGATGGGTATCGTTCACCTTTGAATCGATACAATACCTTTTTCAATACCTTGGAATCGATACGATACCCTTTTCGATACCATTTTCGATTTATTTTTATTTAAGTTTAACTTCAACACGGAAAAAGTGGTGACTCGCTGCTGCGGTAGAGCAGAGGTGATGATGATGATCACACAGTGTGGCGGAGCGGAGAGTATAGACGTTGGATAATCATCATATTAATAAACATTATAAGCTATTGTCAGCGATTTTCCACAGTAACGAGTGTAGCCTACTAAAGCAGTCATTAAACTCTCAGTAGCCCAACTGTTACAGATGCGACCGGCCATGGGTGCGTTCCAGAGTATCGAAACGAGGTATCGTTTGTTTTTACCTGAACCGATACCCGATAGTATCGACGTCATGCGATCGATAACATTAAAAGTATCGCAGACGATACCCATCCCTAGTCCCCGAGTGGACTTTGATTAGTTGTCCTCACCCGGGTTGTTGTGTTTCCTGCGATACCAGGCTCCGTCCATCGGAGGCTTCTCCTCTGCGTTCTTGTCCTCCTCCGCCAGCATCACCTCCTCTGAAACACAAGAACCACACTGTGGTCAAACATTTCTAGCCACGCTTATCGCTATGTTGTTTTATCTGCCAAGACCAAACACCTCCATAGTTGCGACCGCAGGGAGCAGTTTAGTGTGAAAGCCTGCAGCAGTTGTGTCACGCTGTCACGCTTCGCTTGCCTGTCACGCTAAGCTGTTACCCTTGCCTGTTACACTGTTACTCTAAGCTGTCGCGCTTGCCTGTCACACCCCCACTATGTCTCATATTTATATGTATATATGTTGACGTCTTTCTTTTTAGCAATTTTTAAATCTTTAATCTTTAGGTAAGTCTAAATAGTCAAATTAGCTGCGGTCGCTTCTCGACCTTAGGGAGTGTTACTGCCTTCTTTTGAAAGTTGCTCAGGCGCAAAAAGAACACAAGCTTTGGCGTAAAGTACAGATCAGTGTTTCTCAAACTTTCAAATTTCAAGGTTATCCCCTTAACTCTGACAGTATAAGTGGAACCAAATCCATTTGTACACTGTCAGAGTTACAAACTTGTATGTCAATTTAGACCCCCCTAAAGGAACCCACAGAGTTCCAGGAATCCACTTTGGCCCCTTTTCCACCAGGGTTGAACCGGTTCAGTTCTTCTCCCCCGCCTGATATTGAACCAGTTCAAAGTGTTTCCACTGAAATTGAATTGGTTCAGAACCCTAAAACTTGGTTCGGAACTGGAACCAAAAAAACGTCCGCTGGTTCTGCGAAAGCACCATGCTTCCAAGAATCGAAAACAGAACCAATTCTAGAACCAAAGTTCTTTTGGTGGGCCTTTTCCATGCCTTTGAGAACCACTGGTGTAGATTATATTTCATGCAATCGATGGTTCCATTCGCATGAAGACCTTGGATAATAATCACAGAGATGAATGCAGCCTGAGAATCTGTTATTTTTGACGAGCAACACCGCCGACTCAGGGTGGAACATGCCTCTGTGTGAGGATCATGTTTTTGTACAATTAGATACTAATAGGTCAGATGGGGTGGGCTTTACTTCATCAGATGTATTCAGACCCAGCCAGTGGTGGAAAAAGTACTCACATTTTCTACTTAAGTAAAAGTGTCAATACTGCATTGTAGAAGTACTCTGTTACAAGTAGAAGTCCAGAATTCAAAGTTTACTTGAGTAAAATTGGCATCAAAATGTACTTAAAGTACCAAACGTAAAAGTACAAAATGTTTGAAAATAGCAGATCTACAAGCTCACAACGCAATTGTGAGCTTGTAGATCGGCTAGCCAAGGTATAGCCAAGGTATAAAATAGGGCTAAAGTGGTTCATGTATGTTTTAACATATTATAATTTATCTCAGCAAAGTAAATAGTAACTATAGTTTTCAAATAAATGTAGTGGAGTAAAAGTACAACATTTGGATCCCAGATGTAGTGGAGTAAAAGTAAAAGTATTGGAATTTGGAAATACTCAAGTAAAGTACAAATACCTCAAAACTGTACTTAAGTACTGTACTTAAGTAAAAGTACTTAGTTACTTTTACACCACTGGATCCAGCAAAACCACAGTCATCTAATTTTCAACTACATCTCTGTGATTATCCAAGGTTTCGAGTTATTCATTGCACAACCTTATTTGTCAAAATCGCTTGTCATCTTGCAGGCACATGCACACTCATCTAATCACACGTTAATGTACCTGAATAGCTCTAGTATTATGAATCTCAAAGGCAATCTGTTCGAGGACATAAATTATGAAACAATATGCCTCAGCACAGGGTGAAACACTAAATTGTTCCACCTTCATTTTCGACATAAATCCGTCAAATTAATAATGACACAATCGTCCACATGTTTTAGGGCTCTTGGCGCAGGTAACATGTCCTTGGTTTCGAACTCCCTTTGGTTCCGACCACCTAAACCTAACCTTAACCCTAACCCTAACCTCAGTAAAAATAACGCTGGTGAATGCTAACCTGGTGAAGTAGCTAGCCTGCCGACGCTCGTGAATGCTAACCTGGTGAATTTTAACCTGTTCGGACCAACGGGAGTTCGAACCATGGGGCAGTCCCCCTTAGCGCACAAGTCAAATTTGCATCCTTGTGTGCAAGAGACAGAACCCTCACATGCTCACACAGCACAGGGTTTTCTGGGTAATGATGTAACAATCGTGTAGTGTTAAAGGAGCAGTTCACCCCAAAAATATCGTGATATTGTACATGTCCATATCGCCCACCCCTAAATCAGACCAGGAGGAGGGGGTGTGGTCTGACCTGCTTTGCATATCCACTCCAGATAGCCGGTGAGCTCCCTCTCGATCTGCTGCTGCCTGCGTAGCTTCAGGAACTCCTGTCGCTTCTCCACCCGTTCCCTCTCCTTAGCAAACTCTCTGTGGGGGAAAAAAAAACAACAAACCCAGAAACAGAACAAGCAGTGAGACACGCACGCAGGGACATGCACAGCACAGCAGTCCGTCAAGAGACAGAACAAGAACAGAGACAAGCACACAGACATCATGCATATTGTCAGATTTGACAAGTCCAATGACAAACACATCAGCCCCCCGGAGCCATCAGCTGAGGACTCCCACTGCTATATCTAGGTATCAAAATCTCTATTTTTTATATATATATATATATATATATATATATATATATATATATATATATATATATATATATATCACTAGAACAAGGGTCTTCAACAGGGGGTCCAGGACCCCTAGGGGGTCCTCAGAGTTAGTGCGGGGGGTCCTCTAAATCTTTGTGTAATAGGATAATTCTTTTAAATGAACAACTTGAACCCTCACATCCCTAATTCTGAGGAGAACTTTAGCCAAAAATAGCAGATCTACAAGCTACAAGCTACAAGCTCTCATGGCCTGAACTTTAGACAAAAAAATAGCAGATCAAATCGCTATTTTTGGCAAATAGGTTTGGAGTGAAAGGTCAAATTTACTAAGTATCGACGATTTAAGTGGTTAAATGTTTGAGAAATAACATTAACACGAATCCAACATAGACTGATGACAGTGCTGACTATGAATCTATCGATGAAATTGATGATAATCTGAACACTGAACACAATTTTATACAATATGTAGAGGGGGTCCCTAAGGGGCCTGAAAACACTGAAGACCCCTGCACTAGAATGTCTATCTTGGTGGAAGGTTTAACCACTTGACACCAATTTGTGTCACTGTAAAAATAAAAATAAACTGCCTACAAGCTTGTAGATGTATCATTATTATTATTTTTATTGTATTTACCCCAAATTGTTATGCTAGTTACAGGCTGATATAGTTAAGATTGAAGGTCGGCGGTCAGTGAAACAACCAAGCGAGTGATGGAGTTGCCACTTTGTAGGGGTATACGATCTATACAGTATTACTCCAGTCTTCGCATCGTTACACTGGCTCCCGGTTGTTTTTAGGATTGATTTTAAAATTCTTTTACTTGTTTATAAAGCTCTAAAATGGTCTGGCACCTTCGTACCTCTATGACTGCCTGCATAGATACGTTCCAAACCGCCCACTCAGGTCTTCTAGTGCCTACTTGATGTGCCTACAATGACATATAAAAAATATGGTGAAGCAGCTTTCTGCTTCTACGGACCGACAGCTTGGAATAAACTCCCACTACACCTAAGACAGGCAGCCTCTGTGGATAGCTTTAAAGCACAGCTCAAGGCTTATTTCTTTACTCTTGCTTTTAGCTGAATTTTTAAATCTGTTTGATGCTATTGACGTCCACACTGTTCTGAAATTGTTCTTCAACGATTTATGTTTTTATTCTTATTTTTCTGCTTTATTGTATTCATGTGTATTTTTTTCTGTTAAGCACTTGTGCTTCATCTTCTGCTCTGTAAAGCGCTTTGAGCTGCATTTCATGTCATGAAAGGTGCTATACAAATAAAGTTTTATTATTATTATTATTATTATGCAGAGAAAGCAAAAGAAGGTACAGCGCAAGAACTGTCTGTGCACAAGGTGCCCTTGAGCATGTGTAGCTGCTCAGTGGTAAACTACAATATGGCAGGGAGTATTGGGTTAGCTCCCAGATGTGATTATTACAGTGTTATGTAAGTGTGTTGCTGCAACCAGAAGAGCGTCACCGCCAAGCTAATCTGTGGTTTGTAAATGAAAGTAAAAACATTGTGCCACAATGAGGGGACCTCCTTAAAGGAGTAGTTCACCCCAAAAAATAACAACTTTTCGATCAATTTCCCACCCGATGAAGCCTTGAGTTCATTGAGATTTCCAAACCTGTTGCATTCCTGGGCCAATATCTTGACGCCTGGTGGAGTCCCCTACAGGCCAGCCAGCCCCGTCATCAATTATTTTTATTTTTTTTGGTTTAGGAATGCGGCACACAAATTATAATAATAAAGAATCTGCATGAATTCAAAGCTTCATGGGATGTGTAATTGATAGAAAATAAGTCGTCCCGCCAGTAGTCTCGCCCCTCTTCACACCCATTGGTTGCTGTGTCTTGGTGGGACACTCGGTGGGACACTCCATCCACTACCATTTTAATTCAGTTGCGTCGTATTGCTGTTCTGTGTGTTCAGTTCTAATTTCAAACTTGGTTTCAGAAAATGGAGCTGCTCAGTGGCAGCATAGTGACTCAGCATGTTTTTAAATGTTTTTATTTCTCCAAAGAATTATGTTTTAGCAAATTCGGGGGAACCAGGGGGGGACAAGGCAAATAGAGCCTGCTGGTTGGTCAGTCAGGGACCAACCGGAAGGCTAACAAAAGGGTAAATTGGTGTAGAGGGAGAAAAAAAAGAGCTCACCAAGTACAGAGCCAACTACTGTACAGTAAATGTCATTGCAGGTTTAATAAGAAGAGAGGGATTACTGTATGTGAACGGGCTGTGTGGATGCGGTTACAAAGGCTGTGCTGTTTATTTATCGCTCCTATATTCTCTGGGCGCTAAGCTAATAAGGGAAGAGAGTACTGTAGGGAGGGAGAAAGAGCCAGAATGTGGGTGTGGAACAAAAACACAGACAGAAGCAGAGCAAGAGAGGCAAACAGAGGATTAAACAGGGTGAGGGCGAGAAGGGAAGAGCAGAGGATGAAGATATCGTCACCGTCGGGCAGAAACCTCGTATCTCCAAGTTTCAAATGTGTATGTTTTTTCGCAAAGTAAAGCCCTGATTCATCATACAGGGCCTTCGCACAAAGGTAGTGAAAACAGCAGATCTACAAGCACACAAGCACACAACGCCTCGCGGTGCGAGGCGTTGTGTGCTTGTAGATCGGCTGTTTCCACTAGTTTAAATCATTTTTAAAATGATAAATGCAAAACGAACGGTTTTGGACATACAAGGTTTCCCCCCGACAACGACGATATAGAGAGACAGACGAAGAGAGAGAGAGAGAGAGGGAGAGAGAGAGAGAGAGGAGGGAGTACTAGGGTGTGGGAGAGAGAGAAAGGGAGCCAGACAGACAGACAGACAGACAGACACAGTGAGAGAGTTACAGAGAGACAGCAAGACAGAGGCAGCGAGACACAGACAGACAGACAGTGACAGTGACAGTGAGGATCATTCCAGCGTCTCAGCTCAGTGATTGGTGGGTCTCCCACACACTGGACCAACAACAGGGAAAGCTCTATCCTGCAATGCAGTGGCTGCCTGCCTGCCTGCCTGTGTGTGTGTGTGTGTGTGTGTGTGTGTGTGTGTGTGTGCGTGTGTGCGTGCGTATGCGTGCGTGCGTGCGTGCGTGCGTGTGCGTGCGTGCATGTGAGTGTGAACGAGAGAGAGAGAGAGTTCTAATCTAATTGCATCTGTATATAATTGCAATGTTTACTGTGCGTTCATGTGTCTGGTTTTGTGTACAGTAGGTAGCTATTGCACGTGTGTGCATGTGTATGTGGTGCGCACACACATACATTACTATTGAGGGCCAAATGTCCCCACAAGTATAGTAAAATGGGAGAAATAGACTTTGTTGTAAGAGTGTTTGTTCCTGGTCCTTACAGCGAAGATAGACTGAGAGCCACTCTATAGAGGTACTGTATAGTGATACGTGTGTACTATAAGACACTCTGTGTAACACAAGCACACACGCACAAATAAGTGCACGTGTCGTAGAGTTAGAGAAAGAGGGCGAGTTGAAAGGGAGGGAGGGAGAGAGAGAGAGAGAGAGAGAGAGAGAGAGAGAGAGAGAAAGTGACAGTGACAGAGAGGAAGAAGGCCTTTAAAGGATGAGAGAGCAGTGGAAAGAATGACAGGGAAAGAGAGAGACACACACACACACACACACACACACACACACACACACACACACACACACACACACACACACACACACACACACACACACACACACACACACACACACACACACATACACACACACACACACACACACACAAAGATGGATTGAAGGCAATGGCAAGGGACTGGGAGAGAGAAGGACTGCTACAGAAGACAGACCAGAGGGAGAAGTGGAGAGAGAGAGAGAGAGAGAGAGAGAGAGAGACAGAGAGAGAGAGAGAGAGAGAGAGAGAGAGAGAGAGAGAGAGAGAGAGAACGAAAGAGAGAAAGAGATCGGGACAGCATTAGAGGAAGATTGAGAGAAGGGGGAGAGACCTAGAAAGAGGGAGAGAGATAATTAATTGTTGAATTAATTATTTAAATTAACGTCTTTCTGCCTTGTCTTTTTCGAACGTCGCGCGCCGATAAAGGCTCTACTTGACTCGAAAGAGAGACAAAGAGAACGAGATAGGGGAATGAGACAGAGCGAGGGAGAGAAAGAGAGAGAGAGAGAAGGGGAGAGCAAGACAGTAAGATGGAGAGAAAGAGAGAGAGTGGGAGGGAGCAAAAGATAGCTAGAGAGAGAGAGAGAGAACATAATCGTTGCTTTCGGGGCAGAAACCTCATATCTCCATATTCCACTCACTATACACGTCGTGTTGCGACGCTATAGCGATAGCTATTTTCAGCCAGTGAGATATTGTCACCATTTAAACTTTACAAGATAAATATCAAAAGGAACGTTTTTTTGGAGATACAAGTTTTCCAACCGACGATGTCTAAATTGCATGTGTACGCCTGGGGAGCCACAAGCGCAGAGGCGTCAATTGGGTATGGCAAGCTATTGCAGCTGCAATACGTTGGCTACAGGGGGAAATAATAAAATGTACTTTTCATTGTGCCTGTTGCTAAGGTATGGCAACATGACTGGTGTCTTGCACGCGCGCGAGGGCGCGCGTGCAAGTCACCAGTCATGTTGCCATATCTTAGCTTTTGCTGAACTGACGCCGCTGCACGAGCGCTCGGCACGGTGCAGGCTCAGACAGACAGACTGCCACCTGACAGTTCATTCTCCAAACACTCCGTGTTTTTTTGTCTGAGGAATAAACATCTCCAAACTAAGATCAGTTCTATCTACTCCAAATCTCTAGAGCAGGGGTCTTCAACAGGGGGTCCGGGACCCCTAGGGTTGTCCTCGGAGATACTACAGGGGGGGCCGTCAAATCTTTCTGATAGGATCATTCTTTTAAATCAACAACTTGAACCCTCGCATCCCTATTCTGAGGAGAACTGTAGCCGAAAATAGCCGATCTACAAGCTCTCAACGCCTCGCGATGCGAGGCGTTGAGAGCTTGTAGATCGGCTATTTTCGGCGAATAGGTTTGATGTAAAAAGAGGTAAAAAAGAGCAGACTAAGTACAGTGTGAAAGGTCAAGTTAAC